>NW_005842168.1:540853-557762 GCF_000455745.1 Alligator sinensis | reverse complement strand
GAATGCATCACACTAGCTTCCCTGGCCAGAAGGTTAATTCTTGCATAATTAGGCTGAATGAATCCAAGGGTGGATCCAGAAGATCCACTGCCTCAGAGGAGGTCTGCAGTGTGTTTCTGACAGCCAGGCCTGGTCCTGCCTGGCATGCAAGCTAGGAACAACTGGCTGTGCCTTGCTCTGTCTGGCCCCAAACAACCTAGAACTGGCTCCTAGATCTTCTAGTTAAACACTTCTGCTCTAGGGTGAAGAGTCCCTTGGGTGTGTCACTTGTGCCGTCTCAAAAA
The DNA here is from genome assembly GCF_000455745.1 of Alligator sinensis. Taxonomy (NCBI): domain Eukaryota; kingdom Metazoa; phylum Chordata; order Crocodylia; family Alligatoridae; genus Alligator; species Alligator sinensis. The sequence goes on along the minus strand of NW_005842168.1, from coordinate 557,478 downwards.
GTTGAGCAGAATAAGAGCCAAAGTGTCCCTGCTGCTCTGGAGAGATGCTGGTGCTCCCAGCTGCCCTTCTGGGAACCACTGACATGCCAATACAATACAGAATGAAACTCCCTCCCAACATAAAACCACAAATAGCTGCAATGTAACTCTATTGGGACCCCAGGGCGGGGTGACTCGACATTTTGTTCCCAAGGGGATAAAGCTGAATCCAGTCCCTAGGCTTGAGCAGTCCAGTTGGCTGGGAAGAGAACAGTCACACCCACATGTCTTCTCTAGTAGGCAAGAGCCCGTACCTGATCTTCACCAACCGCCACGAGGTGCGGAAGATAGACCTGGTGAAAAGGGACTACTCTCGCATCATCCCCATGCTGAAGAACGTGGTAGCTTTGGATGTGGAGGTGGCAACAAACAGGATCTACTGGTGCGATTTGTTCTACAGAAAGATCTACAGGTAAGGGGCCAGGGAGAGGAGACCTTCCATAGGACCTGTCCAGCTTTAACTGCTGACAGTACTAGCAGCCTGTAAGGACACCCTAGCTGTGTCTACACATGAATTTACGCCAGCTTAAATTTACCGGGCAGTAAATGACTGCAGTGAGTGGGAATAGGCCGGCATCTACACATGCAGGCATTAAAGCACATTAACACTGGCATTAAAGCACATGAACTAAATTTAGTCCCAGGTCAGTCCATTCACACTGTTACTGCGCAGTAAGGCGTCTACACATGCGTTACTGCGCAGTAACTGATCTGGTGTAAATTTGATACTTGTGTGATGCAGGTATCAAATTTACACTCAAGTCAGCACAAGTCGCCATATTTACTGTGCGGTAACTTTGGCTACTGTGCAGTAAACACACATCTGTAGAGGCGCCCCCTGTGTAGTAGAACAAAGTAGCCTGGTAAGGGGCGCACACCTGCCAGACTTCTGCCTTTTTGGACTTGACCACGTTATGGCCCAGGTTTCCAAAAAGTTCAGATGCATCGTGCACGTGTAGTCACCAGGCTTGCTCACACAAGGTTTGTTTGCAGCAGTAACGTTGCTGCCATTTTGCATTTACATCTCTTGACTCCTGGCCCAGAGTATTAATCGCAGTGCCCTATTCCTCTCTCCCTGCCAAGGGATATTTATGACACCCAGTGGTGTATTACCTCCCAGGGATCTGCTGAAACACAGGCCCACATGTTGCTGAGATGCGAAGCACAGGCTCAAAGGCTTCAAATACATCTAGTCCAAAAGTTCAGCTGAGTTTAATTTATGCACCAAAAGCCCCTCCTGTGCACTCTGATTTGCACTGCTGTTGCACCCTGCTGCAGTATCTTGGGTGATCTGTTCTGGTTTTCAGCTAACGATCAGAGCAAGGTTTACTAGCCCCAGTGCACAGGGGAACTGTAACCAAGGCCGGGCGCCTGCAGAGCTTCCAGCCCACTGATAGGGAACGTGACCTAGCTTGTGCTGAGTTAATAAGCACTCAGAGGAGCCAGGTACCTTTGCAGCTTTGGGGGGGCAGTTCAAAGAGTTGGGATGGACACTTACTGCTTTCATGCCGAATGGCTCATGTACTAGAAAATACTCGGCTGGGCTGGGGAGGATTACATGTTCAGACATAGAATTATTTAACACACCAAACATGCTGACGGCAATGCCCACAGGGCCTGAAGCCTCGGATCAGTGCTCATGCCCTTATCATGGCTACATCAAGCACTTTTCTCTATCCAGGCAGTAGGATGCGTGTCTCAGCTTTGCTATAAGCCTTACATCTCCTTCAGAGGGGCTGTGTCACTCATAATCGCCTATTAGCAGTTAACTCTGGTGGTTAAGATAGTGCAGATGCCACTGCTAGCACATGCCTTCGTGCCACATCAGTGAAGGAGCCGAGTTCCTCCTGCCATGTCCTTAGAGGAGCTGTAATCAGTCATCTGAGACACCACAGCAGGGTGCGAACAAGCAGGGTGGCAAGTAATTGCTGTCCCTCTTTCTTCTCCCGATTTCCAGCTCATTGTCTTCCCTGCCCTCACACCCAATTCCTCTCTTGGGAGATGTCCAAGGCAGAGAATACAATTCCCTCACCATGCCTGTGTGTTAACAAGTCTCAGTAAGAGATTTAGTTCTCGGAGGAGAGAAAATGCCCCTTCCTTCCAAGGGAGCTCCAGACTATTCCTGAACTTGCTCCTGTGCGTGTGCAGCACTTTGCAATGCAGCCAGGTCTAGCACGACGGGCAGCATCACAAAGAGCTACAGCTCATGACCTTAGCTCCTCAACCCGTGACCTCAGGCCAATGAACGGGAGTGCTGTGCGCTCTTGGAGTTTCAAACGTGCAGACTGCAACCCCTTGCTCTGTAGTGCTGGCTCTTCAACATGTGATTCTTCTTGCAATCAGTAGAAAAACAGACCTGGTCTTGGCCCAGTGTGCATGTTGGGCCAGAGTTCGCTCAGTTCTGCTGGGGCAGATAGGGTGCTCTTATGTTCGCTTTGCAGCAGTTGCTCTACTCAAGTGCAGTGGAAAAGACTGTGCTTTGCTGGGTGCTGCGTGGAGCACGCAAAGGGATTCGCAGCCTGATTGATGGAAGTTGTATTTAATTAGCCTCCTGAAAGCTATCTGGAGGTTGCCACTGATGTGAACATGCCCAGGCAGTCTGTTTGTAGTAACAGCAGTGTTAGCACTACTGCAAACCTCCGGATCGCTGGGCACCCCTTTGCTGTTACTGGAAGGCAAATTACCAGCCATGCAGGCCAGGCCCTGATTCATTTGCCTGGGCAGCAGCTGACCCAGGTCCTAGGGCCCCCCTACCTGGAGAGGGCTTGAACCTGCCTCTGACTTCCTAACATGGTGCTCTAACTACTGCAGCACGAGGCAAGCATCTTTGAGCCGGAGCCACTGCCCTTTGCATTTAATAGCCATTAGGTGAAATGGATGGATAGAGGGCCGAGGGGAAGGGTGAGGTCAGCCGATTGGGAGCAAGCGTCCAGGCTAGCATCCCAGGTGTGCTTCCTTCCAAAGCAGTACGTGCCTCCCTGAGCCAACAGCCTCTGGCTTTCGCACTTCCTACTGGCCCCACACATGTATTTCCCCCTGTTGGCAGGCCAGGCAGGCAGCTTCAAAAAAAGAAGCACTGGAGAGGGTCCTGCATTACATCTTGAGCTGCGTTGTGATCAGTCAGCAATTCAGGCCCAGAACCCCTCTGGGCCGAGGGGAGCCTAGAACCCAGGTCTCCCACTTTGTGGGCAAGTGCCCTGACCGCTCAGCTACTGGGGCTAAAACCTAGGAGAATCCCTCTGACCCCCACACCCTCCAGCAGAGGTTTCTAGCCAACCCCTTTGGGGACGGGCAGCGCGTAGAAAGTGAAGAGCCTACTGTGCTTCGTGGTCTGGGCAGGCACGCTCCCCCATCCACACCGCGGGGGAGAGGGCAGCACTGCCTGGGTGTAAGTGCCAAAAACACCATTTGCACAGCTGGAAAGCTGCCATGTAGGCGCAGGAAGGGGAACTGAATTCTGCTCTGGGTGTGCACAGAGGGTTCAAAAGAGACATAAAAATGACAGGGCCTTGTCCCAGAGCGTTTGCCATCTATCCGGGCAGAAACGCAGGGGCTGACCGAGCAAGATGCAGATGGATGGAAGGGGGAAGGTTACCACAGCGACTGATTCGGAGTGAAGCATGGTGCCTGCTATGAGATTAGTATGACCTTGCCCAATGTTTATCTCGGTAACTGGTGCAGCCTCACCCCACAGATAATGCACCGGCCCGTAGCACGTCGCACCTCGGTCCAGTCAGGATTCTTGTCTTTGCAGTGCCAACATCGACAAAGCCAGCGACACGGCAGGACAGGTGATTCTGATAGACAGTCAGCTGAACTCTCCCGAAGGCCTGGCCATAGACTGGGTTCACAAGAACATCTACTGGACAGACTCTGGAAACAAGACCATCTCCGTGGCCACTGCTGATGGAAGCAGGAGAAGGACCCTCCTCAGCTCTGACCTGAGTGAGCCCAGGGCCATTGCGGTGGATCCAATCCGGGGGTAGGTTGAAAAAGGGAGCTTTGTTCTGAATTGGGAGGTTCCCGTCTTGTTTCCATTTCTCAGCTGAATGCTCAGTCTTGCCCCAAGTCTTTCAGGTGGTCTTGCCCTTAACCGCATGCATAGCTCCATTTCACTCGGTGGGACTGTTGACATGCTTGAATCTAGGCAGGCCCTTTGGTCTTTGCAAGATGTGCTGCATGGTGGGAGGCCCAGCAGCAATCCCAGCAACGTGTCACCTGTTGGTACTCGGGCATAGTTTCAAACCCTGGTTCCTAGGGTCAGCTGGTAGAGCACGGTCTGGTGTAGAAAGCATCGGCTCCGCTGAGCACAGCCTTCGAGTCGAGGTGCAAATTTCTGTTTCTGCGTCTTTTCCAGGTTCATGTATTGGTCCGACTGGGGAGACCAAGCAAAAATCGAAAAGGCTGGGCTCAACGGCATGGGGCGACATGTGCTGGTCACAGATAACATCGAGTGGCCAAATGGCATCACCCTGGGTAAGTGCTAGAGCAGTGTAAGGGGTAAAACTCCCTGTGCTTGTGGCCTCTGGACATTTAACATATATTGGTACTTAGGAAAACAAAAACCGTGCTCCTGTGAAACCCAGACTGCTCTGGGTCGGTCTCACAAGCGTGGCCAATAAGCTCTGGCCTAACAGAGGGTCACTAATGTGGAGAAGCTCGATACATATCCACCGAGCCAGCTACTGCTCTGGTACAGCCAGCTTCACAGTCTCTCATCTCTGCACGGTTGTCCCAGGTCTTGCCCTTTCCTCTTGGGGCGCAGTCCTGGCAGTGCTCCCTCCCTCCCTCAAGCAGGACTGGTGATCTCAGCACCTCTCACAAATAGGCAGCTGCTTTCTGCTCTGAGAGGGCCTGTCCCAGGATACCTGGGCACCGAGTCCTGGTTTCAGCCATCATGCTTAATAAAAGGGCCCGATGACCAAGGGAGAAATAACCAACTCTTTTGCCAAAAGAGGAACAATAGTGGGCAGGAGCAAGAAGCGCTGGAGCTGCGGGTAATTCTGCTTCATTGTGCTTTGCTTTTTCAGATCTGCTGAATCAGCGTCTCTACTGGGTGGACTCCAAGCTGCATTTGCTCTCCTGCATTGACTTCAATGGCAGCAACAGAAAAGTCCTTATCTCTTCAGTTGATGATTTAAGCCACCCTTTTGGCCTGGCCGTGTTCGAGGTGAGCATGGAGATGGGATGCAGGGAGCCATGAGGTCGTTCCCGCTCCTCTGCTTTGTGCATGGCTCAGGAAGCTCCTGAGCCTGTAAAAGCCATTAGCCCATCCTTCTTTGGGGGAGGATCGTTCCCCCAAGCTCTCCATCAGGAGCTGCGAGCAGCCTCATGCTGCTCTTCCATAATGCATGGCCTTAGCAGGGGAGCAGATGCACCCAAGCAGTACCTGAATAATTGAAGTGGGCTAATGGCTTAACTTGAAGTTAACGTCTTGTGTAATGGCCAGATGGCTGCTGGGAGCCGGGAGAGGGGCTTATGCAATGGCCAGGCCGCACAGCTCTCCACCCGCTAGCAGCCAGACTTGCACAGTGCTCGGGCTCTCCTAGGAGGTAAGGCCTCAAATGGGCATGTCCCAGTGGTCTGAGCAGCCTGCAGGCTTGCTCCAAGTGAGCCCCCAGCCTCCTCCCAGCTTGGCATGTTGCTCATGGGGCCAAGCCTCATGCTGCATTGCGGCACATGTACACGGTACGTGCATTTACTGTTCCCCGGACAGACCTGTGGGAAGGCAGGCTGGGGCATGTCCCCCCCTTAGTGTGGCAGGGCCCTAAGTGCTTGTGTGCTGCTACCTGACAACCTGCAACCGGCATCAGTGGCCACAGGAAGATTCTTATACCAGCATGGCCGTGCAGTGGATGGTGGTGGGTGCTGTGCTGTGCTGTGCCCAAGCTAACAGGTCCTCCTCTACAGCCTCATGCTACCACGGTTATGCTGCTTCTGGAGCTAGCTCGGTCTCCCTGTGTGGCATTGTGCAGCTATCCCAACATTTCTGCTGCCAAAGCTGTGACATTGGGGCCCTGAAGCAGAATCCTCTGGCTGCTCTTCTGCCCCCCTGACGTGTACCTGGGAAGTGGGAGACCCAACTTCAAACCTGTTTTGCCTAATTTGAAGCAAGGACTTGACCACGGATCTGTTGCATCCCAGGGGAGTTCCCTGACTACAGACCTGAAGTCAGCATCTCACCAAGTGGGTCAGCTCCAGCAAGAAAAAGCAGGACTGAGACCAGGGAGGCCCGACCCCTGCCCACTCCTCTGTCTGGATATGCTTCTGGGTGCATTTGCTAGGGAGGAGTGAAGTTTACATCCCTGCATTGCTGATTCAGGCCAGGGACTTGGTGCCCACCCCCAGGGAGCACTCTGCCCAGCACCTGCTGCCATTCTGGGTGAGTCAGCACTTGCTGACAGCGTGATGCTGACAACCCTCTGCGTTGCAAAGCCAGGTGTCTGTAACAGGCCCCTGGTCACCTGCTGTCCCCCTCCATTCAGGAGGCTGCAGTGCAAGCAGTCCAGTCCCGCCCAATGCCCCAAGACACTGCAGCACACTAGCTTTCTAAGGCCTAGAGGAAGGTTTGCACTTACCCTGTGTCTATTCTGCAGGACAGGATTTTCTGGACTGACCTCGAAAATGAGGCCATCTTCAGCGCCAACAGGTTGAGTGGGCTGAACATCTCTATCCTGGCCGAAAATCTCAACAACCCACATGACATCGTGGTCTTTCATGAACTCAAGCAACCCAAAGGTAAGGTGGGGCCTCAGGGCACTCAGCAGTCACCAGGGCTGATATGTGAAGTACCTCCAGGTTATTCTCAGTGCCTTGAAGGTGCAGTTACCCCTCAACCCTGAAGTCTGCTTGTTCAGCAGCGGTTTTCATTATAGAGCTGGCAGCTTGTACGTAGTCACTTCATTATCAGCTTTCCTTCAACGTCTAGTCTCAGAGTTATCTGCGCAGCTCTGCCAGGACCTGCTACCTGCTGGCCTTGTGGGGCATGTCTCTGCTACAGCTGGGAGGTGCAACAACCACACTCCAGTTCAGCGTGGATGCTCTGGCTCAGGCTGTGCTGGCCAGGAAGATGTTAGTGTTGATGCTGGTGTAGGGTAGTTGCCTTAGTCAACAACCAGGGCCCTCAATGACTTTTGCAGGCCTCCCATGACAGCCAGGCTTCCACTCCTGGTGTTACCTGTCCTAGGATTAGAGGTAGCACGGGTAAGTGAACTGCTGCAATCACACTTCTCCCTCCGAGTGCAGGAAGGGGCTGAGCATGAGCCTCGAGATTGGCGGTATTGTAAGAAAATGGCAAATGGGACCTTTCTTACTCAGTCGAGGTAATTCAGGGTCAGACAGCCCCAATGAGAAAATCAACCCTCCTGCCTGTTACTGCTGGTAGCACTACAGACAGCACAGCTGAGGATGCGGCTGCTTCTGTGGTTTGGTGTCGGTAGCAAAGCTGCTCCAAAAGCTCCAGCTGGTGCGTCTTTATTAGTATCATCATCACCAAACATGACATTTGAATCCCGGGCCGGCTGTGCGAGCTGGCAGGTGGGGAAGTCACTGTTCTGCTTGGGAATGGAAAGTGCTGAATGTGCAGCATGGGGCGGGGGGGGTAAGCGAGGAACCCCACAAAGCCACTTTAAACCTCCATCTGGGAAGCTAAGAGTGCTTTATAAACAGTAAGAAATGTGAGGTCACAACACTGACTGACAGCTTGTTTAGCAGCCAGGTCTGCTACAGGACAGAGGGTGGGATGTATCTCAAAATTTGCCCAACATGAGATGCCCAGGCCTGGCTTGCAGAGGTGCTGAGCACGTACAACTCCCAGCACCTGGATGGGCAGGGCTGATGCTTGATGCCTCAAACCAGCAGACACATAAGGTCTGTGGAAGAACAAAGAATAAGAGTCCTGACCCCCGTTCTCCACGACAGGTTTCCCTTGCCAACCATGGGGCTTAGGACCTGGAAAGTTCCCATGGTTGGCAAAACTGTGGTTAGTAAAATTAAAGGCTTATGAGAAAAATGGGATTAGGGACTTGAATACTGTACAGTATAGTATATAAAAATCATTTTTATTTACCTTTAACCGGGCGTAGGTGTACCCCTAGGAGTACTTAGGTTATAGGGGGTATGCGCTGGTGGGTGGGGACAGAGCACTCCCAGGGCGCAGCAGCAGCATCTCCCCCAGCGTGTTCACCTTTTACCCTGGAGCAGGGGGAGGAGGAAGGGAAGGGGAGGCAAGCGGGCCTGCTGTTCCCTGCCGCCTTGCTTTCCTCCCCCATGACCCGGCACAGCAAGGAGCAGAGAAGCTGCAGAGGGATCTCCTCACCTGCTGCTGCTCGCCCCGCATTGCCCTGGTGACGTGCCTCCTGCGCGTAGGGCTGTACTGAAGGCAGCGGTGCAGGGCTGCACTCCTCAAACTAGCGGCAAGCACAGGAGGCGCATCACCAGGGCAAGCAGCAGCGGGCAAGGAGAGCCCCATGCGGCTTCTCTGCTCCCTATTATGCCGGGTTGCGGCGGAGGGAATCGGAACAACAGGGAACAGCAGTGAGCAGGCTTGCTGTTCCCTGCCACTGCAGGTAAGGCAGCTCCCTGCCACCGCATGCACCTCTGGTAGGGTTGGGGGAGGTGGGGCTGTGGTGGGGGGAAAGAGAGGCAGAGCAGGGCCAGGGGGTTGGCAGGCTGGTGCGCAGCCATGGAAAACCGTGTTTACTCAAAACTGTATACTGCGGTAGCCAGATTGGTATCCAGAATATTAATCATGGATACTCAAAATCGTGGTTGGCGAGGGAAACCTGTATAACCATCAAACAGCACCAACCTGCTTTGGAAGTGCAGTGTGTGCGGGAGTGCATGGGAAGGGCACTCGCCCTGGCCAGCGCAGGTGGGAGAAGTTGCAGGGTTCTGAGGGGAGGGAGCTGTATTTCTTGGCACTAAATAGACAAATGCTGAACAACGGTTGAAGAATAAATTTGTTTTCTCCCCTCTGCTGAACAGCTCCCGATTCCTGTGAACTCAGCTCCCAGCCTAACGGAGGCTGTGAATACCTGTGTCTTCCTGCACCAAAAATCTCTCCTCATTCCCCCAAGTACACGTGTGCCTGTCCTGACAACATGTGGCTGGGCCCAGATATGAAAAGGTGCTACAAAGGTAAAAGCAACAACCTGGCTGCAGGGACCTCTCTCAGCTCGGTGCTGCATGGCACTTAGCCTCCACAGACCCATGGCTTTCAGCAGCACACTCCCACGAGCATTGAATATCCGTGCTCCAGCTTAGTATTGTTGCTGATCTGGTAGATAGGTCACTTGTGTTAAATTTATTTAGAAAACAGTTGGAAAAGCTACTGCTGTGATGAGGAATAACAGCCAAGTGCTGCTCCTTATGCCACTGACCTCAGTGGAAAAGAGCTCCTGTTGATGTGGAAAGGCTTTGGCTCAGGCCTGCCCGAAGTGTGAATGAAAGCATAGTGGCACAGCTGGTCAGTGAAGTCTCAGGCAGATCTGTCACCAGGGCCAGGCACCCTGAGGAAGGTTAGTCTCCTCCTGGGTGTTTCCAGAAGTGAACTTTACCCTGCATGCATCAAGTTTGCTAGGGGGAGAGCTCTGTTCTCTGGGAGCCTGTGCTTCCAACACATAACTAAGATTTGAGCTTCTTAATCACCTTGATACCTGTGAATGAGTTGGGCTCATTACAATTTGTGAGACTGGTACATGTTATCTCTACAGATGAGGAGTGGCATTGACAGGCAGTGGACTACACAGCAAGTAGGAGCAGGAACTGTCCTGCTCCAGTAGTTAAGCATCACTGTTCCCAGTCCATTTTACCATCATTCACTGTTCTTGTTTTAACTGCTTGGGGTTGCTTTGCAGATCTTCCAGCTACCTCAACTACTGTACTGACTTCCACGACTCCAGCACCCAGCACTACCACCGCCATCGCTGCTACCGCTGGCAACACCAGCAGTGCCACTATGGAGAGCCCAGGAGCTGTGCTACAAGTCCCCCTTACGACGCCAAGTGTTCGCCTCTCCACAACTGCATCCATCCTGCTGGGCTCAGAATTAATGACCACTGGAAACAGCAATTTATCTCAGCACTGTAAGACAACCAGGTTCCTACTGCTGTTCTTTCTGCTAGGAGTGAGAGTACTGTGGGCCACGAGGAGGTGTGGCCGGCTAGCCATGCTGGAACCACAGTAGACACTGGCACGTACAGATAAGCAGAAGTAATAAGATGTTTTTGTATGCAATTCTCCTTCATGGTAACTGATGGGATCCCTGGTTCTCTGCACGCCTCCGGTCTGTACGTAAGAAACCATTACTTGATTCCCTTCCCTCCTGCAGTGTCAACCTGGTGTAAGGCTGGTGCTGGAGGAGAAGACCCTCACATTGAGACTTCCATGACATGCACAGGGCTGATCTCAAACCCTTGTGAGCAAGTGTAGCTGGAATTTTGGGTAGCTTCTATGTCCTGATGCAAGTTAAATGCTTGATATAAATGGGTACGAGTAGTAAATCTTTGTGCGAGTTATTTTTGCCAAGTTGCTATTCCACGAATATGCAATGAGAGGCAAATGGAGGTGGTGAGAGATAAGAAGAGAACTCCCACCAGATGTCTAGTCGGTGCAGGAGCATTAATTTACCGCTAGGACCTGTTTCCTGTGCCAGTCTTCCATTTTTGCAGGCCAGTACGCTGATAAAAGACGTAATTTTTTTTTTTAGAAAGTGAAAGCTCACTAGTGTGAGCAAAAGTTCAGTGCATGTGTTTACACACGTACAGGCAAAGTCCATGTGCAAGGCCCTGCTATGATAGGGGCACACCACCATTGCTAACAGCTGTTCCTGCTGGTATTCTCAGCAATGGGAGCCCTCATACAGACAGGTCACCTGGGCCACTGAATCACTGCATCGGGTAGAACTGTTCTGGGCCTTACCCAGCCAAGTTGCTAGGATTCGCCCTTCATCTATTAGCACTCAAGATTCCTATTTGTAAAGAAGGCTGTATCTGTTTTGGTCCCGTGCCCTGAATGTTCATGTTATCCAGACTGAAACATGCCTGACAACAAAGTGTTGCATTAGAATGAACATTCTGGGGGGGGCAGCTTTCTGCATTGCAAAAGATGGCCTGGAAAGGGAACACTAGCTGGCTCCCTTGGTGTATGCCCCTGCAGAAGTTCGGTACTGAATAGCCACTTACCTTCTCACTCTTGGATATAATCCTCAGAGCTGTGGCACACTGGCAAGGCAAGGCAGAGAAGCTGACCTGACTTTCCAGAAATAACTTGCTCTGCTTGGAGCAGGGGGTTTCATTCTCTAAGACTGTCAGCCGCGCCTGTTCCACCAGCACGACACCTCAAAAACAAGCAAGAAAAACTCAGGCTTTGCAGAACATTGTATTGAGGAAAACAGACATCTGGGAAGCAGTGTAAAAAATAAACTATCCCCCATCTCATCTCTGAGGCAAGATGTTACTGGACACAAGACAGTGCCTACTGCTCCTGGGAAAATAGCATCAAGCTCCTAAAATTCTTTCCTATGGGCATTACCTGTGCACTTCTTCCAAACCCCAAATGAAAATTATTTGCCTTGGTGTTTTATTAACGTTAGGTGCTGCAGTTGTTCAGGTTAGATGTACTCCGTCTCATTAACTGGCAAATGTCTCTTTAAACAGAGTTACCCGCCATGGAGCTTTATGTAAAAGGCTAAATTCTCATTTAAATTATTATCCACACTTTGGTGGCTCAGAAGTTAAAACACAGTGAATCTTCCTTTCATTATTCCTGATTTGTCTGAGCAAATACAGCATGTTTCTGATCTTAGCACTAATCTCCTGTTGTAAGAACACAAGGCACACGTTTTGAAGAACGAGGCATTCATATGGATTGGTTTTCCATTCTGAGCACAATATCTAGTTGAATTGGTGGTCACCCCCCAGGCTGAACTTGACTACAGCCAATAACAATGTGTGCATTAGCAAAGTCCTTATATGTGGCTAATTCAAATCTGCTGTGCTGGCACAATGGACTATGTTCATCTCCAGGCTGATCAATAGATCACTGTGTGTCACTACCAGAGGGAGCTGTTCTGAGTAACGTAAAGGACGCCTACAGTCCCTTTGATGCACATGAACAATTTTCGTTCCATGCCAGGGTACTAAAAGTTTTGCTTCTCTTCTTTTCTGCCTGCAGACTGCATGCACAAATAGCACCACTTAGCCATCTGTCTACCACTTGCTTCTCTACAACAGATTGCTTTGCTGAGCGCTGCCATGGTCTTCAGCTGACCAGATTCTCAGCTGGTGTCCATTCTGCACTTCCGTTACACAATGGCACTACCTGGCTACACACCCACTGAGCATCTCACCCCGAGTCCTTTTCTGTTCTCCTTCCCTGGCAGAGGCAGCAGTGCAAGGCCCATCTCTGTGTGGATATGCTCTTTCCTCTCTTCCTCTCTCAGTGGTGTAATGTTACTAATATGCAGGCACATTTATTTTCTTTTTGATGTCAGTTAAATCCATGTTCCGGTTGTGTGATTACTGTCCGCAAGGGGAAAGAATCAGAATCCCTTTTGGGATAAGTCTTACCTACTGTCTCCATCTCTGGAAAGCACAGAGCACCTTTTGTTCTGTTATCTGCCTCTGAGAAGCAGCTACACCAAGGCACAAGCTGGCAAGCAGACAGACAGACTCAGACTTAGAACCAGAGGCAGCTACCCCATGAGGAGGTACAGACGCCGACAGCTGGTATTAAACTCATTCTATGAACAACAGGAAGAGCCATTAAACAAGGAATTCCTGTAAGATTTTCAGTATTAGAAACAACAGTACATGGCACTGGATCACTGCGCCCTCGAGCTATCTCTGCCCAAATTAAGTCATCCTCAGACTGGGAGGCTGGCAGTGTCTGAGACCTCCTATGCTCAGCAAATATTTAATGCTCCAGTGCTCTGACAGTGGGGGCCTGCTCCAATTCCGAGCCCCACGGTTCCTGCTTTTCCAGGTCAACAGAAAACTAGATATGTTGTGGGACAGCACATTCAGAGCCAGAGTAGTGGGAGTGATCCCTCAGCCCCAGGGGCAGCGTGGACAGGCTGAGATGGCAATGCTGGCATCTGCTGAGCTCTTCCATAGCTGTGTGGGGCAGGCAGGTGTTCTTGGCACTAAAGCCTGATGCTACAGGCAGCTATGCACAGCTCGCATCAAACAGGACCCACGCTGGCAATGAGAGCTAGAGTTGCTATCTCATCACCTCTTAGATCAGGTTCCTCTTTGTGCTCTTGGTGGCAGTTTAGAGCACCTGTGAGTGCTTAAGCTTGATGGTCCTGGGTTTCCATGTTGTTAGTCATTTTTCAGAAACTGGTCTGTGTGCTGGCGACACAGCTATATTGGAAGAAGCAGGATCCTGAGGGATTTAGCAAGATGTCAGCCCACTGGTTCAGGCTCCTAGTTATTTTATGATTAGATGTTTTTGCTCACTGATAGCTCTCAAGTGCCATATAAAGACGTATACTGGTATATGTGAATATAGTGGAATATGCACAATATACATTGGTAACAACCTGTCATATATTTATAACAATCTATGCCAATATTTACAGCTCACATACTTTTTAAATGTATTTTATGCCCTGGACATTACAAATATCCTTAGACCTGGCAGTAAAGATACAATGTGATTACAATTTGGTTCAGCAGAACTATTCTTTTGTACTTACAGATGCTAATAACGCAGAAGGTTTTGGCTCCACTGTCACAGCAGCTGTTGTTGGGATTGTAGTTCCCGTTGGTAAGTAGGCTTGATTCAGGCTTGGAGAAGACTAGCCTGGCACCTTTAGGTAAAAGATGTTCCTGGTGCTCCCAGAACGATGCAGTGCAGGTCTGGCCAGGGGGAGGAGCACAGGACAGAAGTCCACATGAAAATATGTCTGGGAATTTCTGCCCTTCCCAATTAGCCAGCTGACAACATATCCTTCTCTTCTTCAGTGGTCATTGGCTTGCTGTGCATGGGAGGGTACCTCATCTGGAGGAACTGGAAACGGAAGAACACAAAAAGCATGAACTTTGATAATCCTGTGTACAGGAAGACAACAGAGGAGGAAGATGAAGATGAGATCCATATTGGGAGGACTGCACAGATTGGACACGTCTATCCAGCAGTAAGTATCTGACAAGCTGCCAAAGAAAATGCCTTATCTTGTTGAGTGAGTTTAGGTACAGAATTCTCTCAGCTGATCAGAATTATTCAAATGTTTATGGTTACTTAACGTAATATATTAGACAAGGGCTTCTCCTTATTAGATGTAACGTTACACATGCATGTGGCTCATGTTGCAGTCTAGGCATCTACCTAGTCAGCTGCTTCATTTTCAGTGATGTTAGATGCAGGATTAAACGCATCCCAAGGCACTCTAGTGAGAAATTTAAGTCTCTCAGATATGTCTACCATGCCCACCATTGTAGCATCTAACCACTAATAAGACAATATGGCAAAAACAGTGGGGTGTGCAGTAGACAAGCTGACAAAACAAGGACAACCACTGCTCCCAATGTGTGTCTATACCATCACTTCAGTGAAGCATAGACATACCTTAAGTAGCCGATTTAAAGCTAACTGAGACACCGGCGGGCATCTGGGTGCTGCAGCACAGAGCACCCAAGTGTTTACTCTGCTTCTTGGGAGGATTTTGCAGCCTGCACTGAGCACCATGCTGTAGTTACTACACCATTACTGGTAGCCAGCAGGGAGTACAGTGTAGCTACTATGAATGTACCTTAAAAGCTACCTAGTATTAGGCCATATCCTAGTGGAGAAGGAATTTCTCTTAATCCCAGCCTGCACTCTGTTTGTGCTGTGCTATTTTTCATCTTCCGTCTTTATTCTACTAATGCCAAGCCAAAGAGCACCCAGTTCCTTTTCCTAGGGGAATACAATTTGTCCTATAATGTAATTAGATATAATTATAGACAAAAGTGCTACAGGAAAGAGTGAATGGGATTCTGTAGGGAGTCAAGGTAAATGGCTTTAGCACATGGTGACGACGCAACAGAACAGAGGAAATGCTCACCTTTTCTGGCTCTCCTGTGACCGTACATTTGGGCCTGGCCACCTAAGGAGACACAAAGCCGGGGAGAATTGTTTCTTCACGGGAGTAGCCCTCCAAGAGCCAGCCAGCTTGTCCAAGATGTAGGAATAGCTGCCTTACAAGCACTAATAGCAGCAATACATGCACAGCTATCTTACCTCCAAACCAAAGAGCATCAGACCAATTTAGCTTCTCCAGGCTCTGTATTGCAAGGGAATATGTACTGATGTGGGGAGTGAGAGGCACAATAGGCCAAGTTCTGACCCCCTTTCCCATGCAAATACCTCACTCCAGTGACATCACTGTGACAAAAGGTGCGGATTGGTACCTCAGCATCCAGTCCAAAGAGATGAAAATGATTTGGGATGTATGACTCAAGCATTTGCTGCTACTGTGTCTTCCTTCTTCCACAGCGTGTAGCATTAAGTCTGGAAGATGATGGGTTACCATGAGGACCAGCTCACTGCTCCAGTACCATACCTGACAATTATATGCACTGAACAGATTCGCTTTGGATCATGGATCCCACCTACTTTTTTCCCCTTATTATTTATGTTGCAGAAGGGTAACCACAAAGTTATAATGAACTGCAAACATCCAAAGGATGTGAGAGTTTTGTATGTATAATCTTTTATACACATTTTAACTTGTTGCACTACCCATTCATGATAGTGAAGAGGCTACTGCTGAGCTACTAACTCACTGTACATAACCAGCCAGGCCCCAGGGTCAGTAGCTATGCGTCATTTTAAAACTATATTTGTAGAGATTTTGTAAATACATCAAACTTGCTTTGTGGCTATCTACCAACATAAGTAAGAAAAGTCTATCCAAGCCGTTTAGAATATTTATTAACAAAATCTGGATATAAGATTTGTTCTGTAAATATATTAGAGGGGTGAGAGTATTTATTTTTGGTATGTTTGGCTTGCTGTGCACAGGTTATCTGTGTATATATCTATCTGGGCTAGATAGATATATAGACATATAAATATATACATATATAAATATATATACATAAAAATATATTTTAAACTACTAGCCTAAGTAGTAGGGGTCTGTGGGAATCAGGGGTAACTGAATTCTTAAGGGATGTTTGTGGAAAATTTGCTTTGAAATCTAAAGCTACTGAGGAAGAACCAGCTATGCAGTGAGTTAATCAGCAGACAGAGTGAACCCAGAATGAACCTGCTGTGGTTCACTGCATTGCATGAGCAGGTTAACTCGGACTCGGGCATTAGCACCCTTGATTTTCTTTCTACGCACTTGGTTTTCTTTCCTTGCGGTAAAGTTCCCTGACTGTAACTTCTCTGCAGCTCGGGTATCTCGGACAGAAGCAGCTTCTATAAAACACTGCTGGAGCCCACCAAATGGCAGGGATGTGTCTCCATGCTGGTATTTGGTTTAAGATTTTTTTTTTAAAGAAGTCCATAGCTCCACATGAATTTCCCCTCCTCTTCTAAAGAGTCATTTTGCTCCAATAGCAGCAAATCAGCCACATAATTATATAGACCCAAAG
>NW_005842168.1:524672-540822 GCF_000455745.1 Alligator sinensis | reverse complement strand
CTTTCCCCTCTTACTGCCGGTTCTCTCCTCACCCTGCTGTGCTCCTGATGATTACTGATACTCAGTCAAAATGAACAGATGTTCCACAGCACAGATACCCAACTCCCCATCCCTGGAGCTCATAGCAGCACAGCAGGCTCGTCTACCTGGAACAACTAACAGCACAGCAGACATTCCACGCACGCAACTGTAGTTGGATCATCCAGCCCCATATCCGGTTGTACCTGAAACAGAGCAATGGGCAAGCAGGTAAAACGTGGAAAAGCAGCTGATTCTCTTGGAATTCAGAGCTATTGGCAAGATAACTGAACATCTTGTGGGAAACGAGGAACGTGAAAACAACCCAGGGGTTAGCAGACAGTTGTTTTCCACTCCCACTTGTTCCTAAAGCTGTAAGCGACTTGGTGATCTATCATACCACTCTGTGATGACCCAGCCTTGTGTGATGTTTGCAGTGGACATTATTACCCCTGGGAGGAGATCATGACCTTGAACAATAATGATCACTTCAGGTGTCACTGTCTGTTGCTGCAGCACGAGGAAGCATCAGAGAAATCTTACATTTTACTAATTTATTGGCAGAACATATTATCACTCACTTCAGTGAAGAGTCCCACACTTCTGTGTTAAGCCCGTGGCTTGGAGATGTTTCTCTGGGATGGCAAAATGTGCAGCAACCTGCCTCATAGCCTTGAAGCATCCCCTTCCTGTTGCACACAATCACTCTTGCTTCCTTCTTCCATGCAAGCAGCATTACCTGGGCGGCAAGAGTGGGGGAAGGTGAGTGAGGAGGCTGTGAATTTGCAGTTTTAATTAGGGTCATAATTTTCCCCTCTCTTTAAGCTCTCCCCTCCCCTAGTCTGCCTGGCCATTGCATTAGCTTTTTACCAAGGCCTGACCAATGCTATACTAATATTCCCCAGTAGCAGCAAGAGAGCACGCACCCCACCCAAACTGCCCAGCAGGGTGTTTCTAACACTCCAGCACTACTGCCTCTTCTTGGGAAAGGAGCTCAGCTTCTCCCACCTCACAGTGCTTGTACCAGCAGGTAGCTCACTTGGCCTCCTCCACTGGGCTGTGCTCCTGGGCCAGTGCTCTGGTGTTTCCCATTTCCATCCCAGGCCTCCTACACAGCATTCAGTACAAACTTCTACTGCTCTCGCCTCCTTGAGCTACAGCTGCCAGATACATCTGCTATGCATGGTCTCCATCCGGTGAGGTGCTGAGCACTCTTAATTCAACAGCCCTTATCCAAAACCCATCCTTGAACTCAATGGAAGCTCCACTGATGTTCACTGGGCTTCAAATTAGGCTCTTGCTGACTGTATGGGAAGTGAATGCAGGAAGCATTCAGTATTTTACTGGACTTGATCCTAAAACTGAGCAAAGTGTTGCAAAGAAATCCTCCCTGCGTTTGTACTTGAGTCACAGTTTCTGTATACAAGCGAGTGCAAAAATCCAAACTGAAGGTGGGGATTTGAAGCAAAACTTCATAAAATTTAATGTGGGAATAAAGTTGGTTTTCAAGTGTCCGTAAAGGAGCAAAGTGTTCGGATAAAGCTATATAGCATGCATCATGGAAACAACAGGTATTCCAAAATACTTGTACAAAGAGTATGTGAATTTTAAGGAATCAGGCCTCCTAATGGATCTGAGGTTAAGGACAAATATTTTAAAAAATCATGAAGGGGGAAGGGGTGGGGGAAGGAACAGAGAAATGTGGTTCTGGGATTTCCAGTTCTTATTTTAAGATTTGTTACTACAAATCCATGCACTGTGTGCATGAACCAGAAACAGAACTGGAGAGCAGGCTGTGTGTGTGATAACACTGCAACTAACCGAAAGCTGTACATATATTTGACGGCTCTACAATTTTGATACTTTTTTAAAAAAAGAAATACAAAAGCCTGTACAAATCGTGTATAAAAAGCTGCGCTTTTTTCAGATCATTGTAAATGAATTTGTTGTGCAGTGATAGTTTAAATCTTTTCCAATTTGTAACTAATCACGTCAGCCACCAAATTTGTTTATTAAAGAAATTAATTATTTTAAATAATGGTTGAGATTGTTAGGATGTTGTTTAACATTGTAATCATTTCTGTCTTGTTATATTGAAGATCTGTTAGAATGAGTTCTTGCTTGGTGCCTTTTGTGTTTCGGTTTTTCTTTTATGGACAGAAAGAAGGGAGGGGAACTGCTCTATATAACATTTGCTTTACTTACATGAAAAAGAGTACTGAAAACCAAATGACTGTTTGTAAACCAGTGCACTGTTTCTATAGAGAGATTAAATTTTTTTTATCTGGGCCTTCTGATCTGTGCTTCTATTGTTATAAGCACACAGACAAAAAAGTTATGGCTCTTGGATCTGGTGCTAACATACCTTGGGCTTGTGCAAACATCAAACACAGATGCATCCAATCATAAGTCTCAAGAAGCGGGTCAGGTCCTGTTTCCTAAAGCTAATTCAAGACATGGCCTTTATTTTCTTTCAGTTCTTAGTCATAGAAAATGAGGGTCGGAAGGGCCCTCCGGAGGTCACATCTAGTCCAACCCCCTGCTCAAGGCAGGACCATCCTCAACTAGATCATCCCAGCCAAGGCTTCGTCAAGCCTGGCCTTAAAAACTTCCAAGGATGGAGATTCCTCTCTAGGTAACCTGTTCTAGTGCATCACCAGCCTCCCAGTAAGAGAGTTTTTCCTAATATACATCTCAAACCTCCCTTGCTTCAACTTGAGACTGTCTCTCCTTGTTCTGTCACCTGCCACCACTGATCACAGTCCAGCTCCATCTTCTTTTGAACCCCCCTCAGGTAGCTGAATGTTGCTATTAAATCCCCTCTAAGTCTGCTCTTCTCCAAACTAAATAAGCCCAGTTCCCTCATAAGTCATGTGCCCCAGCCCCCTCACCATGTTCATTATTCTTACTTAATACCTTTCAGTTTCCTCGGTCAGCATCTTGGCAGCCACAACCCTGAATACTTGACATCTTCCAAACCCCACCCCAATGCACATGAAGGGAAATTCTGCCTAATCTCAAGCCCACTTTCTCTCACCCTTACTGCCATTTCTTTCACCCCCAAATCATACAAGAAATGGGGTCTGGTTTAGTTAGGTACCATAAGCACAGCTCTTACACAAGTGACACAGAATTAAAACCTACATCGTTTTAGGTTGGTATGACCTAATAATACGGAAGCATTACAAATATATTACATTTCATCAAGACGTGGAGCTACGCTGTGTCCCTGTCCTGTTAAATTCTGATACCTGTGGAAGAATTATGTTCCCAGGTTGCAGACTGATAACGCTTTAAACCTAAGGCATTACATTTTTCCCAAGATTTCTACCAGCAGGTGCTTGTATAAGTATTCAATTTTATCAAATTCTAGCTTTAGCAAACCCAAAACAAAGCAATCCTGCCACCTCTACTGACATGGAGAGATGTACATTAGTTTTCCAAATTTCCAAAGCACTCCTCATAACTCTCACACTATCACTGTCATCTGGTCGCACAATTCATATACGAGCTGTGATCTAAAATGATCAACTACTGTTCTTCTCCACTGCATATGCAGCTTGGATCAACCAAGAATGCAGAGCACATGCACAACCCGTGAGCCATGGCTGATGAAAACGCCCGATTCCTATGCAAAGATTGCATGTTATGAGCGGGACCCACACAAGCAGATATTTGAGACTAGTTTTAGAAAGCAAGATGGTGATGAAGAAACAAAGGCACAAGCCCAAAATTTCTCCTCCTTGCTTAGATTGGCAGTATTTAAAATGTGTTTTGTCAGTTTTATGGCTCAAAAACAACATTAGAGCTATCTGCACACTTGGTTAGTTCTAATCGGTGCAAACCAACCAGTGCTGGAATAGACGTGGCATTAAACAAGTCAGTATACTAATGGGAATCAGCTGGTTTTCTCAACTGCCCCCTTTCTAGGTTCTCCTCCCAATATGACAAACTGGGAAAATGCTTGTAATATGTTCATGGATATTACGTGACTTGGTTTCCCTTAGGGGTACACCAATAGAGATTTTTAGGCCCAATACCGATATCCGATTTTTAAGGAGGCATATCAGCTGATACCGCTCTGATTTCCAACACAGCGTGAAGAGCTGCCTCCAGCTGATAAGTCTGTTGTGGTGGAAGGGGAGGGGGGAAGGAAGCGGGGGGCAGATCAACCCCTCCCCTGTAGTGAGGGAGGGGGCAGGGGCTGCCCAGCTGGGGTGTGGAACAAAGCCGCGGCTTGGGGGCAGCTCTCCCCACTGCTTGCACCCCAGAAGGACACCGGGGGGGGCACATGTACCCCTGGATCTGCGCAGGGCAGGGTGGGCAAGCTATGCCTGCGGGCTAGAGCCCGGCTAAGCTGGGCTCTTCTCACTGGGCACTGGGCTTGGGGCGGGGGCTATAGAGGGGGCTGCAGCCACCCCAAATTTTGCTGTTGCTCCCTCCCACTGCCACCGCCGCCACGCACAGCCCCGGCTCTTCCCAGTTCAACCCCCACCTCCCCTCACACACCAGAAAGAGCCGGGGCTGCACCAGGCACGTGGTGGCAGTGGCAAGGGGAAAAGCCACGGCTGCACCAGGTGGGTGGCGGCAGTGGTACAGGGAGGGAGCTGTAGTGAAATTTGGGGTGGCTGCAGCCCCCCCCCCATCCCCATAGCTCCCGCCCTGAGCCCAGCCCCCAGGAGAAGAGCCCAATGCAGCCTTGGCTCCAGCCCGCCCACCCCGCACACATCTGGGAGCACACCCCATCCTGTGCCCTCCTGGAGTGCAAGCAGCAGCTGGTGCCACCCCCAAACCGCAGCTCCATCCCATGCCCTGCCACACTCCAGCTGGGCAGCATCTGTCCCTGCCCCTGCCCTCTCCCTCACTGCTGTGGGGCGGGATTGATCTGTCCCCCCACCACACCCCTTCCCTCCCCACCCTCCCCTTCTACCACAATGAACTTACCAGCGGGAGGCAGCTCTCCACACTGCCGGGCTGTGCTCCTTGCTGTGCGAGTGCTGCACTGCAGCTGTGCGCATGCACAGGCATTTATCGGCCAAATTATCAGCTGCATAAGGCCAATTTCCGATGCAGCCAATTTTCTTTATATTGGTACCGATATGGAACTGATGTATCGGTGCACCTCTAGTTTCCCTGTTTGCTTGTTTTGCTCCTGCCTTACTGCATGAAGTTAAATCCCAGAAAGGTGCCAAGGAGCCTCAGAGGTGGGGGGAATTAGCTGAACCTGCCTGAGCTATGGATAGAGAGGTTAAACTTACATAACAAAAGGTAGGTGTAGGACTCTTTTTGTTTCATATCATGGCCCTGCGTGGTTTGTGCCTTTGGGTAAAAGAATAAGCAATGCAATGTTTGGAACAAGTTGATTCTGAGTCACTTCAATCAACAGCTTTTCACAGATTTCTCCCTAACAAGGTCCTGGGTTTAGTGCAGACAAACCACACCCCCGAGCAAGGCTGGAGACCTGCCACCTGTGGGAGTGAGCCCAACGGAAGCCCGAGAAAGGACAGCAGTGCAACTTTATGACATGTGAGTGCCTTTACCTTTCACGAACCAAGGACAACTCCTCCTGCATCAGGAAGGCCATATTCTGAAGTGCCACAGCATGGAGTTCAAAAGCACTTTTATCCTGGAAGAAGATAAAAGCAGCATAATGTTACCAAGGGACATCATGACCTCAGAAAAGATGACTACAGCAGCTGAAGATGCTTATACCCAGCACACAGCTTATACCCATGCTTATATCCAGAACCACCCATCCTAGCTTTTAAACAAACACCGAACCTCACTAACCTCATCATCACCAGAAGCAAATTCCCTGTGACCCAAACCATACCTCATGGATCCAGACCATGCCAGGACAAGAGGTGCAAAACCTGCCAACACATCTTCACCACCTCCACAATAACTACACCCCACAACAGAACCGTCAGCACAGTAAGGAGTCATCCCTGGATCTTACGTCTGCACCTCCAGAAATGTAATATATCTCATCCAATGCACTACATGCCCTGATAGAAAATATATAGGAGAAGCCAAACAGCAACTGTACACCAGAATGAACGCACACTGAAAATCAAACCTGTGCGGGCGCACTTCTCACAAGACAATCACTCCCCTTTTCCAATCTCTCAGTTCTAATCCTCAAAAGGGGCTTACAAAACACCTCTTGTAGACAAGCTTACGAACTTCACTTCATAAATCTACTGGATACAAAAAATCATGGACTCAATATAGACCTTGGCTTTCTGACACATTACAACCTGCCTGACATCTGATTCACTAGGTACCTGCCAGACCTGACCGCTTACACTTTTCTTTCCCCCTTTCTCCCCTCCCTTACTTTTCTGCCCTTTTCCTACCTCAAATTACCATTACTGTAGAGTCTCCCTGACTCACCTTTGGCTTTTTCCCCCCCCTGCTTCTCCCTCCCCTCCTCCCTTCCCTGCTTTACCTTTTGCTCTACTAATTTCTACCTATTTACATTCTCACTGACATCCTCTCACACTTTTAACCTCTCTCATTCTTTGGAGTCTCAGAACAACAGAGACTTCTGATGCCTGAAGAAGGGTGATTGTGCCCAAAAGCTTGCTAAGAACTTTTTTCCAACTACTCAAGTGGTCTAGTAAAAGATATCACATCTACTCAAAGGACCTTGCCTGCCTATACCCAGCACAGGCTCTCCAAATCCAACCTGCTACCAGGGGCCCTCTGTATACATATACAACTAGGCAAGTTTTATTTCTTGATCAGAATGCTGCCTCAGTGAAGACAGGCACACTACAAGCCTCCAGACAGCCAGAGAATACACTGAGCATGGTTAGCAGAAACACCCTCCCATCTTTGGAGAAGCAATATTTGATGCTGAGGGATCTAGAAGAGCATTTTATAACAGGAGAAAGGAGGATCCTGCTCTGTTATGGAAAAGAAGTTCACTAATTCTCATGCTTTTTAAAAAAAAAATACAAGCTGTAAATGAGGAGCAACATTATAAACTTTTCCTTTGCTACAAAAAAGGCCTAATAGGTTAACCAGAAGTGAGGGCATGACCAACAGGTCAGTAACTATGGTCTGAAGGACACCACAAAGCTCTGGCTCAAGTCAGGTAGTGGAGAGGAACTAAGCAGCAGGACACACTCATTCCTCATGTCCTTGGTGTGATGCACAAGGAGAGCTAGGGCACATGTGCACCACATAGCAAAGTGAGCACATAAGGCTCAGGTAATCCACAGTAAAGAACCAAAGAAAAGAGGAATTATAATACTGGTTCCAAACTAGGAACTAAAGCTTGAAGCATGGCTGACAGGACTAGGGCCTGTTTCTCCCTTGCCTGGCATACTGGATAGCAGCTTGCACGTATGCAAAGTGCATGTTACACACAATGATTTGCAGCATTTTACACCCCCTTGGTAATCCCTTTGTACAAGTACTAATTGCTTTCCAGGGTGCCAGGCTATGGAGAATTATGTTAATAGGCATCATAGTGATCCATTTATATTGTGCTTGCAACATAAAGAAGAGCCAAAATCCCACAGAGGTGTTTGCGCTGCAGCACAGCTGGCTGTATGGGACCCTTCCATGCAGCCACTGATGTGAGGTTGTGCTAAGGTGTGCTGCAGAAAGGGAGGAGGGTATCCTGCGCTCTGGGAGGACCCACTGACTGGGGGTGCCTGTACACAGCACAGGTTGTAATCCTCATTAAACAGGTTTATAAACTTTAAACTTGTTTATTTCGAAGTGTCACATCTGTGTTTACGCGCACTAGGTTTTCAAACTAATAGAGCCTTGAAGCGTCTCATCTGTGTTATACGCACTAAGTTTTCAAATGAATTAAGCTGGGTCCCTGGCTGGCATTACAGGAGAGCAGGACAGTTCAGTACTGCCCCCCCCGCCGCCGCCCTGGCCTGGGGCCCCCTACCCACCCCATGTCCTGCCACGTAGCTCTGGAAGTAGGGAGCTGGCAAGCCACACAAGGGGAAAAAAAATGGAGGCAATTTGAAAGCAAAAGCAATGCAAAGGGGTGAACTACAAAAAAGTTGCGGCGCCATCTGGTGAACAAAGAGGCTCATTACACATCTTTGAGTGCTTTTGTGCTTGCATGCAACAAATCCACGGACGCGATGCTTTAATTCCCAGCGAGCCAGACTAAACTACGCCCAAGGAGTTTTAGTTTAATGAATAAGAAAAACTTTAGCACATTGGAAATCCCACTCATGCAAACAGACACACAGTTGTAGCACATGAAAAGGCAAAAATTGTGGCGTGTACATGAGCCCTAGAATGTCATTTGAGGCACATTCTACATACAGGAAGTGTGCTGCCATGATGCACTATTTCTCTGAGATTCTCCCATGCCCCTCTGTAGGGTAATGAAGCATGACACATGGGCCCTGACATAATATGTCTGAAATATAAAGAGCAGATTACTATTGTTTCAAATTGACATAGTATGTTGAGCTGAATAAAAAAAAAAATGAACATAAAATCCAAGGAAAGGAAATGACCTGAAGGATGGTAAAAACGGTCAATTATTTTGGGCCGAGAATGTTTTCCATTAACAGCTACTAAAAATAAACTTGTTCCAGGTTTCAGAGGGGGGCAGGGAGTACAGTATCAAGATAATTTACTACAACTCTGAAAGAAAATAAGGAATTAACTTACCCAATCCTGCTGACAATACGTATTCATTTAGTGAAGCTAAACGGTTCATAATGTTCACAGGTTGACAATGATTAAAAACGCACTTTAATACAGAGGAAAACAACTGAAATTTATTTTAATATCTTATGGTAAGGGAGGAGATTAAGGGTTAGTGTGAAATCTCTAATATCTCTGATGGAAGCTGTATTCTTCATATGAGAAGAAGGGGGTAAAAAAATGAATTGAGGCATATCTCCAAGGTAGCACCGCTGTGCATCTGAGGCAGCTATAATATCCGAGTCCCCTTCTTGTTTACCAAAACCAACCACCTGAAAATTCAAAGGTCAGACAGTTACCAGAAAAAACTTTAAAGTCTGGATGCTAAAAGTCAAACCTATGCTTTTAGTTCATAGCCACCAATTTCCTAAGTGAGTTTAGCTAAACAATAAGTTTCTCCCATGGGCACCTGATGATCATAGTAGCAGAGATCAAATAAAAGCTTTTGTGAATTTTGCAAACTGCAGACTTCTCTCTTAAATCCTTGTCCCAGGAAAATGCTACAAAGACTAAATTAAAAGTGTGGTCCTCTCCTCCAATGTGGGTGTAATTAGAGATCGGAGATTGAGATAGAGGAAGTGCTATTTGCAATTCTAGCTTTTAACTATGTTTAAAAAGTGGTGGTTGATTTACAGGCAAGGTTCTTCGTGATATCCTTTAGTAGACCAACTGAGTAGTTGGAAAAAAGTTCTTAGCAAGCTTTTGGGCGCAATCACCCTTCTTCAAGCATAGGAAGTCTCTGCTGTACTGAGACTCCAAGGGATGAGAGAAGCTAAAAGTGTGACAGAGTATAGGAAGAAACTGGTAAAACAAAATGTAAAACCGGGAAGGAAGGGACTTGTTTTACATGCATCTTCACAGGACTCTATTTTGAAACGAGTCAATCACGAGAGCAAGAGTAGAAGAAAAAGAAAGACCCTAGAATTTAAATAAGGAAATCATTATCAATTCAGACATTTCAAAAAAGGTGGTGGGAAGGACACTAATATAATGGACTACTGATTCCAAACATACTCACATGGAGACTGAGTACCTTCTTCTCATGGCCTCTGTGAGCTCTGAACCAGTCAACCAGGTCTGCTTTGGTAAATGATTTTAGTGCCTCAATCTGAAAACCAAGGACAGAATCCTCAACCTTCCAGCTACTACACTGATATTATACAACATCCTCATTTCCAGCACTTAAACAGCATTTAAACATCTCCACCAGCCTTATTACCTTGTCCTTTGATCCATCCCTGAACAACGGTTGCAGACATTTTAAGCCCCGGAACTGAGTTTCTACGAGGCAGATGAGATCAAACTTTCTATTCAAGAAGCAATATCCACTAAGGTTGAAATCTTGGCCCCACTGAGATCAGTTAGAGCAGGGGTTCCCTACCTTTTTATGCTGAGGGCTGGCAAACTGCAGACCAGCAGTGACCGTCATACTACGGACCGGCAGCCAACCCTTTTTCATACTCAGTATAAAAAAGGGTTGGCTGCCGGTCTGCAGTATGCTGGTCACTGCCGATCCACAGTTCGCCAGTCCGCGGTCACTTCCGATCCAGCAGCCAACCCTCCTGTGGACTGGCAGCCAACCCTTCGCGGCCCAGTACTGAACCGCAGCCCTGGGGTTGGGAACCCCTGAGTTAGAGATTTGCCACTGGCTTAACTAGAGCAGAATTTCACCCTGGATTTCAAATGCTAGCATCTAGTAAGACAAATACGGACAATAAAAGATGCTTATTATTAAGCTGAATTCATTACCTCGTGGGCAAGTCTGTCAAAAAAATACTGCTGGGTCACTATTTCATTCCAGTTTCTGTCCACCTCTTCCTCAAGATAGGAATCCTCACATTCTTTAATATTTATTAGAACACTGACCTGTGAAAAAAACACACTCATACTTATTACTCTGTAGGGAAGCCAACATCCTTGGGAAAGGAGGGGGATTCTGTTACAGAAACCCTAATTAGCATAAGATGTGGTCTAGTGTATTATTCAAAGCAAATGTTTAACTTGTGCTAAATGCAATTTTGGTGTCTGGGGCATTTGCTTTAAGTACTGAAATACTAACAGTTCTTGAGTCCTTTGAACAAAATTGTCCACGTCCCCTGAGCCCAGCTAAAGCCATCAGGAGAAACAAGAGACCTATCACAGGGTGGGAGGCTCAAAATCCACAGGAGATGAAACAAAATCAAAGCACATTCCCTGTTTAGTTTTGATGCCAACCCCAGAAAACTCCACCGTGCACTGCAGCCAATGCCGGGAGTATGGAGCTGGAAGGTATCCCCAGGTCATCGAGTCCAGGCCTCTGCAGTTAGAGGCAGCCACATCATACACATTTGTCCAAAGCTGTCTCTAAAAACATCTGATCCAGACCCTCTCATGCACCCACTTGAAAAATGCCTGACAAAAAACAGACAAGGTTCTTTGGGTAAATCTGATATCTTTTATTAGACCAACTAAAATAGTTGGAAAAATTCTTCTTTGCAAGCTTTCAGGTACCAACACCCTTCTTCAGGCTGAGTAAGCACCTGCAGTTGTTCTGTGCTCTTCCTGGATGGAATAAAATAAAATAGAAGCCAGAGGCCAGTATGCAAGAATGCCAGCCAGTGAAAATGCAAATTGAGACAGTTGGTGGGTGAGAAAAAACAGGCTTGTCACAAAAAATAGGCTCTTCAGTACAAAAACAAGCAATGGCCAGAAGGAGGACGAGAACAGGAGAGACAAGGGCACCATCAATGCCTACTGCCCTGACAAACAGAAATATTTCCACTTCCTCCATCCCAAAGAGGACGCCAGTGGTTTTTGACACATCAGGAAAGGAGCAGAGCCATTCTTACCCTGTGCATTTCAACTGCTTCTCTC
The DNA here is from genome assembly GCF_000455745.1 of Alligator sinensis. Lineage (NCBI taxonomy): Eukaryota > Metazoa > Chordata > Crocodylia > Alligatoridae > Alligator > Alligator sinensis. Next base: position 529,257 of record NW_005842168.1, on the reverse strand, counting down.
GTTACCTGAGCACTGAATGCTTCTGTAGTTAAAATCTTGAGCTTTTCCTCAAAGCACACAAGAAATTCTTCTATTTTCTTGTCAACTAATTCAGTGCTGAAAGAAACAAGGGAAACTTCAGAAATAATATTGTTCCCTCTTGATCCAAGTACTGCCCAAAATGTAGAGTTCTGCAGGTAGTTCCAGTTAGGAGGAGAAACTGATGCTGGAGGCAGGGATTGCTTTAACGTCACCTTCTCTTTTTATACAAACAGTAGAGAAGTCCTGTTTCCTAGAGTGCTGGAAGAATGAAAAGCAGGATGGTTTTCTAGCTCACGGCTCTAAACCTTTCAGGCAGCATCCAGCCCAAAGCATCTCTAGCAAGGTTGTGCTATCAGTGTTTCTGTGGTTGTGGTCGGCTGCCTGCTGCTTCTGTTTCCTTTGCCGAGACTTTTGGTGCTTCTCTCCCTCACAACACACACACCTGCCTGCTATAAACAATACCCAGAAAAAGCTGCTCTGATCACATATTTCAAATTTCTCAGTGAATTGGCATGAAACATTGTTTTGGGTGATGCCATATTTCCACATTTAGGTTTGAAGACTGCTATTGTTTCAGAAAGGAGCTTAAAAGCTGCATATGGCTATCTTAAATGAAGGGTACTGGTTACATAAACAACTTCAATGATTTCTTATTGAACCCACAATAATATCATGAATAACACTGGAAGGACATAATAAATAAGTAGGGGGAAATGAACAATTTAAAGTCTGGACCTTTATCGCCTCACAATATCTTTGCTATCCACACAAATGAATAGATATGAGAAGACTATACCCATGTTTCCTAAGGGTAAGGTTACCATATTTCCAGTTTCAAAAAAGAGGACACCTGCCAGGGAGGGAGGATGGGGAGGCAGTGATATGCCTGTGCCCTGCCCCCGCCCCTCACTCCCGACCCACAGTCCGCAGCCCTCTGACACTACCTGCTCCCTGCACTCCCAACCCACAATCCCCTGCCCCACCGCAGTGGCCCTCACTCCCAAACCACAGCCCCCCATCCCTCCCGGTGCCCCTCACATCTGACCCGCAGCCCCTTACACCCCCCACCCAAGCCCTGCTGGTGCCCTTTACTTCCAGCCCACAGTCCCTTGCCCTGCCCAACGCTGCCAGTGCCCCTCACTCCTGACCCGCAGCTCCCTGCCCCCCCTAGCCCTGAGAGCGTCTCCCAGCTGCCCTGCCCCATGAGCACAGGCACCGGTGTGGCCACGCAGCTCCCTGCTGCCCCTCCCCTGCTTCCTTTCCCCGCTGGAGGAGAAGGCATCACCCCAGCCCTGCTGCCGCCCAGTGCCAGGGAAAACTTTGATGCTGAGCAGAGCAAAATCCTGGCCATTTGTTGATATTTTTTAAAAATGCCCGGATGGAGATGGGAGGACCCAAAAAAGGGACATGTCTGGGAAAACCCGTAGGTATGGTAACCCTAGCTAAGGGGCAAAAGAAAGCCATTACCTGTTTTGATTTTCAACTTTTTCCTGAAAAGGAATATGGTTACCTGACAGATAAAACTGGTCAGTCTTTAGACGTAACAAGAAGAAAATGCTACTACTACTGCTGGCATGTCCTGACTAACACTGCAGGCATGTTACTGGCAAATTATCTTACATTAAAGACTGTGCGCAAGCTCAGGGTCTCAGACACAGGTAAGTGGGGTGCAGGAAAGCAGCTCTGATACAGGAGTAACAGATGTTTAGAAGCATATTCCCAGCTGCTGTACCCACTGGACTGAAATTTCCAAGGAGTTAACATGCAGCAATGCACATGGGGGACAAGGTAATAGCAGAGAGGTGTATGTATTTCTATTGTTTCCAGATTGTCTGCATCTTTTTTTTTTACAAATTAATGGAGATCTATTTAAAATTCAGCAGTCAGCTATCAACTTGAAAAAAATTAATAGTGGGCTTAAGATAAAACAGCATTTGAAAGGTCATTTATTCATTTGCCCCTCTGAAACTGAAATTAAGGTTTCATTGGCATATGAAAAATATGTGTAATTTACTATTCATAGTAATCTAATGCTCTTTTGTGTGTCATAAAGCATTAGTGTGTTCAAATACTGTGCTATTTGCCATACGATTATAGAGAAATAGAGGGCAACTCTAGAAACTGACTGATCACAAGGAAATAAGTGTCCCAAGCTCCCTGCAAAGGAGGAACAGCTTCTGTTATTCTTTAGCTGTTATCACTGACCATCCCTGTGACCTTCAGAGAGGATCATCATGCCATGAGGACTGCTTGAGGATGGAGAGAATTCCAATCATTCATCACTTGCAGCTCTCTGCAGCACTGGAACTAAAATTAAAACTGTAGATGGAAAAAGCTAAGGTTGTAGTGTATATCAAGTCAGACTTTTTTAAGCCAGTGGAGTCTGAGCCAAGACAGCAGACTAGTATGGTTAAGGCACATTGGTGTTTGTAGCCAACAGCACACACTGGAGTAATGTGGCCAGCAACATGACTAGGAGTCTCTGATTCCCCAAATTCACAATGACCATGTACCTACCCATACCAAGGGGCAGCCCTCAGCACAAGTCTGAAATAAGTCTTAAACTTTTGCCTCTGGATCCGTAGTGAAATGCCTTAATCATTCTGCAGCCGCATCACCCCAACTATACTCCACCTAACTAAATAAACAGTGTATTTGCAAAGAACTTCCAAGTGAAAACATTGCAACAGATTACTAAGAGCTTTATCTGGCTGAACAGTAAAGATCAAGGGTGAAATAAATCTAGCAAGAACATTAAAATCTTCTACACTACTCCATTGTCAGTAACAATGGATACAGAATAAAACAGACCATTTTTGTTTTAAAATGAACTAAATGTTCTGCATATAAGCAAGAGCAATAATTAGCTGCTCAGCTTTACACATGCTCAAAACTTTTCACTATTAATCCCCAATTTCTTTATATTTCAGTACATTCACTTTCAAATAAAGCTGATGCATTCATGTGGAATGGATACCATGAGGCTGTTTGGGGCATTTTATGCACTGGAAAAAAATAACCCAGTTACTAAAACCATGCAAGTCTGTGATATGATATTTGTATGACACCAGATTGCTCCTAACCAGATGGGAAGAAAAATCCAGGACCTTAAAGAAGACCTAACTCATTGTGTGTGATCCAGAAGAACTTTTCAATCTAACCAGCAGAACCACCACAAAGTGAATAGTGTGAGCAGGGGGTCTAAAATTTGCAACTGGAAAATAATTTCTCATTCTATAAAACTGTGATAAATGAAGTACAAGATTCCAGAAGCTCAATTCTCTAAGCTTTATGTACAAAAGGGCTGGAAGCTAAAAAGCTTCAGGTGCACTTCAGTTGAGATCTGTAGACATTAGCTCTGAACGGTTTTCTAATGATCCTAAGGTGGAATCACCACCACTCTGTAGCCATTTTTTTAATTAGTAAGATACTTACTTGTTCTTTGTAGCTTGTGTTGCTACAGTAACAGAGAACCCAAGGATCCCAGAAGTATTTCTACAGGCAGGGTACACATGGTAGCTAAAACCAAAGGGAGAAAAAAAATCATTCCCTAAAGACAAATTTATTTATACACATAATCCATAACTGCTAAATTAGAATACTGTTAGCATTTAGACTGTGTTTATCAACTTAAATGTTCCTGAGGGACTAGCTTAAATATCACTGTAAACTCTCACATCTGGTGGCATTGAACTTTTCTTGTTCGGGACATCCTTCTAGAACTGTGTATTGTTTAGCAGATGGGCGTCATTCAGTATTTGTGTTATAAGAAGTTCTGTAAACTAGACTTGTCAAATTATAAGGATGCAGACAGTTCAGGTGCCATGCACTCAGGGGTTACAACATCCCTCAGTTCACATCAGTTGGCCTGAAGAAGCTGATGCACCTGCAAATGCGACAGGAATTAATTCCAGTTCAACAGCCACCTCTGTTTACATGTGTGTTCAGGGAAACACTATAGTAGTGGATAACTTTTCCAATTTAAAGCAGTGTTACTGGATGTAACCCTGACATACAGCAAAGTGAGTAAGTAACAGAGTTATCAGAGGATGCCTTTATTACTGATTGTAGCAAGTTACACTCTTCTTTCAGTTGTACTATGCCAGGGATTAACTAGGCACACCAAAGCATCTCCAAAGTACCAAAATTAATATGACGCACTATCATAAAGCAGCTGAACAGGAGCTATACCCCAACACAGTGAACTTACCCAAGGGTTTGCTTGGTTCGCAGGAAGTTGAAGCAAGGCTCTTCCATGTGCATCTGAAACATGGCATGATTTCAGTCAGAGCATGTTCCTACATGCAGCAGCAGCTACCCCATCATAGCAGCTTTGCCTCAGACCCAGCACAAAAGTGTGATCAAAATAAGAGAGTAATAATACTAATACCTCAAATGATTCCCTCTTCCCTGCTACCCTATAAAGGAATAACTTTCACCCCATAAACTGGGAACAAGGGAAGCCTGACATTAAACATTCATGTTCTGTAAGAAGAATGTTCACTTATTCCATTTCTTGGTAAACAGTTCTTTGGGGATTTCCTAATATTATGCTTAAAGCACA
>NW_005842168.1:486990-524662 GCF_000455745.1 Alligator sinensis | reverse complement strand
GAAAGAGTCCAGTGCAGAACAATAAAAATGATTACAGGCCTTGGAGACGAGAGTTATGAAGAAAGGCTGAAATAAAGTCATTTGTTTAGTTTGGAAAAGAGAAGACTGAAGCAGGATTTGATAATAGTCTTCTAATACTTGAAGGGCAATTACAGAAAGGATGTAGATGGGCTTTTCTCCATGACCATAGGAGCAATGGCTTCAACCTTCAGTAGCAGAAATTTATGTTTGAGGTTAGGAGGAACTTTCTGACTCTCAGGATGGTCAAGTCTTGGAACAGGCAACCTAAAGAAATTGTGGAAGTTTTCAAGAGCAGGTTCAACAGACACTTGGCTGGGATTTAGTCAAGGATGATCCTGACTTGAGCAGGGGTCTGTGCCAGATGACCTTGGGAGGTCACTTCCAGCCTTGGTTTCCTATGATTCTATATGAGGGGCATGCAAGGTTAGTTAGAGCAGGTTAAGGTCATGTGCTGCCCTTGTGTTATTTAGACCCGTGGTGTTCTCTTGACACCAGCTATTCTCTTCCCGGCAGACATTGCCTGGGACACAACAGCAGATTCTGGGACATCTGTTAATAAGAACTCAAGTTTTCCTAAGAAAAATTAGCACTTACCACAAGCAACTCCATAAGGGCGTATTCTCTTAAACTCCTAGCCCCAGACTAAAAGAAAAGGCATTAATTGAAAACAGTTCAATTAATTGGTTCAGGTCTTCATGGTACTGATGACAGGGACCCTTCCAAGAAAGAGGAAACCCTTCAGAATAGTTTGCAGGACATTATAATTTGCAACAAAAAGAAATCAGAGAATTTCTGGCATCTGACATGTCCTCACCATGACCTCCAAAGTAGAGGGCAAGGGCTGCTTTTAGGGTTCACAGTAGGGCTGTGAGAAACAGCAGCATTCCGCTTCGACGGAACAGTGTTTTGTTTCGAGTTTCGTTTCAAAAGCACTGTTCCATTTTGTTTAATCGAAACTGTTTTGCTGTTTCGACGTTTCACCCATAGGCTATAATGGGGAAGCACAAAACAGCCTATAACTTTGTCATTTCTTGTCTGATTCCGATGAAACTTGCAGGGAGGGTAGCCCCTTCTGAGGGCATGAAGCCTGCCAAGTGTCAAGGAGATAGGTGCAAGGGTTTCTAGGAAACTGCACCTCAAGCAGCTGACAAGCAGGAGCAGTGTCCTGTGATCCGGCAGGCAGATGGGGGGCCCACACTACTAGGAGGAGTCCGGCAGAGCCCCCACAGCCCTCCTGGGGGTGCGGGTGGGCCCCAGTCTGCCTGCCGGATCACAGGACGCTGCTCCTGCCTCCTGGAACCCAGCGCTGGAGAACTGAGCCTGGCTGGGGAAGCACCTCCCACCGCTGGGTTCAGTTCCCAGTGCTGCGGACTGAGCCCGGTGGCGGGAGGCACTTCCCCCAGCTGGGCCCAGTTCCCCGGCGCTGGGAACTGAGCCTGGCGGTAGAAGGCGCTGGTTTTGTTTTGAGGCTGTTTCGAAGCCCTTCATTTCATTTCAATGTCGCTGTTTTGAGCTCGAAACAAGTCAAAACAGCATTGAAACGAAACAGCCGGCGAAGCGTCGCACAGCCCTAGTTCACAGTACAGATGGAAAAGCAGTCTCAGAGTAATCCAACAGAAGGAATCAGAGGGCACAATCTGCAGAGAGTAAGTAGGAGGAATGGAACAATTTCAAGAGAGGAGTGGTTGGAGACATGCTTGCAAACAATACACATCCAGAACTCTCACATACAGAACAAGACAGGCAGCAGATTCATGAAGGGGTTTCAGTAACTTGGCCTTACTAGAGGGAACTGTTTTGGGGATCAATAGAATTCAGTGCAGTTTCCATGAAATCACTGTTTGAAGATTGTTACAAGCCCAGGAGTCACACCAGCTGCCACAAGTAAAATACATAAAAATACTGAACCCTTTAACCCATTACCTGATAGTAGACCGTCACTTCTGAGTTGGCATCACCTTTGTTGAGGGCTTTCACCTTACAGAGCAGGTGCGTGTTTGGCAGGTCCACCACCCGGAACTGGACAGGGCACGGGTGTGCGAGGGGAACGAACTGCAGCTTTCTGAAGAGTCCAAGCAGCAAGCGTCATACTCCTGCCCATTCCTTGACCGAGGCAAACCACCAGTCTCACAACCCAGATGCCCCAGGAGTCAAATCAGTCTCCATCCCTCCTCAGGCCACAACAAAATTAACAAGATGTCCCATTTCACCTGCCACCATGTCTGAACCCCAAGGCAGATTCCCAGAAACTAGTGATGATACAGTTACAATGTTTCTTCTTGAACAGGAAATTCCAGATTTCAAACCAATCTCCCCACCCTCCACAAAAAAAGAGAAACCAGTTAACCAAAGGGCATAACTTTGTTATCTGCTTCCCAAGTGGAAAGAGGGAAAAAATCAGATACTCACTGAACAACGTAATTCAGGAAGTCCTTTGACTTCTAGGAAATGAAGAATCAACACAGTTTAGGAGAATGGGTTTGTCAATCCCAATACATATTCCAGCCGCGCCCTTGCCAGCCCTACCCTTCTACTGTTACAGCACCAAATCAGTCCCTTCCCTACAAGGCGACTGTTCAGTCTGGTCTATGTTATGCTGTAGAAGGGATCAGACATCTCCCATCCAGTATGTTGCTCAGGGGCTTTAGTCTCTCAATGTGGAAGCCAAAAAAGAGGGAGTTAATGGGAGAGAAATGACTCTTGGAGAGTGGGTCAGTAAGCAGGTCGGAGTATGTGCAAAAGGAGCATGAGGGAAGGGCCTTTCTTGCTTGGGAGGCTGGAAATGTTTCGAGGGAGCACCTTGGGCTCCTGTGAAGACAATAAATCAGTAGCAGAGCTTACTGCTGGTGCTGCAGGATGTCTCTGGGGGCTGACAGGGCAGCATGTGTCCACAATGGATTTACTTCACTTACATGCTGCGGGGCTTGGTGCAAAATGCATGGGGCACAGACAGTGTTGCAGCCCTGGCTAAACCCCAACTGACCCCACAAGCAAGGGCATACTTGTCACTAAAACAGTCCCTGCCCCCAACAGGACATTGGCATGTTTCCCCCACAGACAGACTGTTCAAGGACAAACATGACCAGCTAAGTGAAAGTGATGGGCACAAAGTGAAAACAGTGGGTTTGTTCAGGTCTCTCTTTCCTCCTTCCTGGCGACACAACAGCACCCGTGTTACCTGCATGTAGAGCTAGCCCTTGTCACCTGGGTTTTGAAAATCTGGGGATACAGACTGAGATTAAGATTGTGTCACATCAAATTTTACCAATTACCAGCTATTACAATGTAACTGTTACCTTGGCATCCTCCTTTCATGATATAAAAGTAGCAAAATCATTGCAACCTTAACCCTGCTTCATTCACCTTACAATTCAAGTAATTTAGCTCTCTTGTACCACTACAGAACCATGCTCCACTTTGGGAGAAAAAACCAGCATCATACTTATAGGCTCGGCAGTGCTACACTTGGCTAGCACCACAACTGAAAGAGACTTGGGGGTCTTGACTGACCACAAGATGAACATGAGTCACCAATGCGGTGCCACAGCCAGCAAAGCAAATCAAACTCTGGCTTGCACCCACCGGTGCATCTCAATCAAAAACAGGGATGTCATCCTCCCGCTTTACTCGGCCTTAGTGAGGCTGCGGCCGGAGTACTGCGTCCAGTTCTGGGCCTCCCACTTCAGGAGTGACGTCGATAAGCTTGAGAGAGTCCAAAGGAGAGCCACACGCATGATTAAAGGCCAAGAGAGCAAGCCTTACGAGGAGAGGCTGAGGAACATGGGACTCTTCAGCCTGGAGAAGAGAAGGCTCAGGGGTGACTTGGTGCCAGCCTATAAGTATATAAGGGGGGTGCATCAGGATCTGGGAGAACAGTTGCTCACCAGGGAACCCCAAGGGATAACAAGGTCTAATGGCCACAATCTACTAGAAGGCTGATTTAGACTGGACATAAGGAAAAACTTCTTTACTGTCCGAGTGTCCAGGGTCTGGAACAGACTCCCCCCAGAGGTGGTGCAAGCACCTATTCTGGACTCATTCTAAAGGTGTTTGGATGTTTATCTTGCTGGGATCATTTGACCCCAGCCAACTTCTTGCCCAATGATCTCGCAAGGTCCCTTCCAGCCCTAATGTCTCTGAAATCTATGAAATCCCGGCCCCGGCCCCAGATGCAGCTCCCTGCTCACCTGCAGCCCCATCCCAGCCGAGCATAAAGCAGAGTCATGATCCATGGAGACCAGCTGGGACCTGCATGGGCAGGACACACAGCCAGAGAGACAGGATGGGGCTGTTCAGGGAGTTTTGGTGAACTGTTGTGCAGGGAAGGGGGTGCTGACCCAGCCTGCAACAGCTCACCAAAACTCCCTATGTGGCTCATGGGCCCAAATAATTGCCCACCCCTCATTTATAGCATCTGTTAACTAGATCAAAGCTAGAGCTAAATCCCACAGCCTTCAGGCAAAAGTTGTCATTGACTTCATTATGACTAGCTGCAACAACAAGACTGGACTCTAAAAACCCCATCACACTGGCTGAATTTGTACTGCCAGCTTCAGTACAATTACAGGGCAATCACAGATACACTAGAGCTAGAGCACTTCACTGCAAATAAACAGTAGGCACATCTACACATGCAATTAATGCAGCTGAATAAACTCCGGCACTTCACACCATAATTTATTGCTCTCAGACACCGCGTTTGTACATTGACCGCAGCACACTGCAACCCCACACTGAAGTGCCCTCATTGCCCCAGCCAGCCCCATCAGTATCTACATGTGCATACACTTGTGTCTACCCTTGTGTCTGGCAGTACTATCCTATGGCAAAGTTAATTAGTTTATGCCAACCTAATAGCACCGCATGTGTAGATAGTGACATTCTACTGCAGAGCTAATTAGTCAACTCCACAGTAAACATCTTGTGTAGGTGCATGCACCCACTGGGAAAGCAAGTGGGAACAGGCTTAGCTGCTTTTTTACCATCACAGAATCCAGATGTACAGTATAGAAAATACCAAATATATTTATGCAACATGGGGTAAAATCACCAGTGGGTGGTGTAGGCAAGCACTCCGAGTGTTAGCAGGTGATCAGGGCCTGTGAGAAATATTCCCCAAACTGCCCATGCACACAAGGCTGGTGAAAGTTATACATGAGGCTTGTGGCAAATGTACTTAAACACCTTTTAAACTTGGCAGTTACCAGAGAAGGCAGAGGCCAAACTGCAGCTGCTGAGTCCAGTACTCACTCTGCCAGTTAAGTTTCCTTGTGCTAGCCCCTCCACAAAGAGATGTGATTTGAAAGCCTTAATGAAAGCTGATAGAGACGCAACAGAAACGCCTTTCATCAGTCTTTGGTATTTATCTATTATGGACCACCGGCCGTGTTCCAAAATGAAGAGACGCACATCCCTGTAACAGCAACAGAACATTTTTAAATGCATGTCAATTCAGACTACATGGCCCAATACCGATAACTGTCTGCTGATTCAGTCCTGGGATTCATAACTGTGGCAAAAGCAGGACATTCACTCAATGGAGATCACTTAAATTACTGATATTAAGCAGTTTGTGACAATGTCCAGCATGACAATAAGTGGGAATTTTCCAGTGTCACTTTGTGTGGAAATCAGCCATTGATGGTGAAAGCTGTGATAGTAGGTTGAGTATGATACAAAAAGGAGTGATATTGTATTTTCTCACATACAGCACACCCTTTCCTCCACCCCAATAAGATACACCCCTTCTTTCTGAAAGGCAGAACCAAGGGAAACATAGGAAGCTGCAGTTGAGGAAAGGGAGAGGGGAAGCAAAACACTGTGGTTGCTCTGTTAACCCCCTAGCTGCAGGACACCATGTTCAAACTACCCAATCCCACTTCTCTTCTTGAGCTGAGTTTGGTAGGCAGTCAGCAGGGCCTGCCAGGTCAACTGAGGGTCCAGTCCTAGCCACAGCACCTGTGGAGTCAGCTGAGGGCTCTGTGGATTCAGCATGAGCCTCTGCCCCAGCAACTGGGGCTAATGCTCCATTTCAAAATACATGAGAGCCAAGCCCTGGGCTTCAGCTGAGTCATCTGCTGAAGCATGAGCCTCTGGCTGGGGGAAGAGAAGGTGTTCATAGCCAGAAGCAAAGGAGCCTCTGAGTGTTGTGTGTGGGGGGCAGCATATGCAGCACTGTAGATTTCCACACTTAAAACATGCACCCCAATTTCAAGCAGCTCATTTTGGGACAACAGATGCACACTGTATCCAAGCAAATGTGATAGTACCCAGGTTTGAATGTATAACCAACACTGTCCTCAAAAGTTTTGGAGGAAGAAGAGAAAAAATTTGATGAGGAGAAAGACAAGGACTCTGACTGTGATCCACTGGCTGCATTTTTTATCATTAAAAGAAAACAAAGGCATAAGTTTGCTTGCTTGACTTATATGGCAGTGTAAATGTGCCATTCTTCTCCACTCTTAAGACTGTTTATTCTGGGTGAAACTAAAGTTTGAGAAAATTCTTTTTAGTGGATGATACACCAAGCAGACAAGTCACAAATGTAACAAACTTCAGATTGGCTGGTTTTTGGTTTTTTTGAATGAAAACCACTATGTTGCTAGTTTTATATTCATCCTCATAATCCCTAAGAAGAATGATTTAGGGTAGGGACTTTCATGTGCCCTGAACTGAATTATCGGGTGCAAAAACTAATTTGCAGTTCAAGAAGTTTCTTGAATGTTCAAAGCAGACAAGGTTCTTTGGGTGAATCTAATATCTTTTATTAGACCGACTTAAAGAGTTCGGAAAAAAATTTTAGCAATTTTTTCCAACTATTCAAGTTGGTCTAATAAAAGATATCAGATTCACCCAAAGAACCTTGTCTGCCTGTGTCCTTAGACCAACACAGCTACCACTTACACCCTTGAATGTTCAAGGATATAGAAGCTTCTGGAATGCTTTGGAAAACTATTATAAAGGGTTTCAGGTGTTTGCTTGATGAAAGAGGTTGTTTGCCACGTTAGCCTGAAGTCAGGCAAAAGGCAGGGTAGAGTTGCACCTTATAGACTAACTAAAACAGAGATACATAGCATATGCTTTTGTAAGCACCAGGCGTACGTCATCAGAGGCTCTCATCTAATGAAGTAAACCCACACCTTAAAAAGACTTATGCTATGCATCTCTGATTTAGTCAGTCTATAAGGTTCTAATCTACTCCACATTCTGCTTGATAAAAGCCCGTTTTAGGCAGCATAAGCCAATTTTGACTATTTTAAACAAGTTTTGACCATCATCTAAGTCAAAACTAACAGAAAAAGCGTTGCTTGCCAACGCTGCATGGTGCAGATGCTGTTAACTGCATAAGGAAAACTGCAGGAGTCATTCAAAAAAGACCAGACACTTTTTAACTCTAGTTTAGCTTTCTCTAGTTTTCTGAAAGAGCAATAATTTTGTTTGGAGGAGGAGTGGATAGGAATAAAAAAATGTCCTGTCACCTAAATTCTCCATGCAAGTGAATGCACAGGCACTTCCATATCAAAGGTCTTAACTTTGACAGTTATCACATTAACATTCGTGAGATTTATGACATGTTTTGATACTTTATCACCATTCTTTTTCCTCATACGCTTTAATCACCTGAGGCTCTTCAAATAGGTCCCATCACATAAAAGATTTGCAACTTTCTTCATAGTTTGTAAAAAAAAACAGTCCACAGCTTGTAAAAAATAGTCCCACCTGTATTCTCCCAGTACTGTATTATATAATATATATAAACTTTTTAATTTGTCCAACATTCATCCTTATATAAACCAATATTCACCTCTGCTTTGGCATCTGATCAGTAGCACCTGCCACTTATCACAAGAAAGAGGTACTCAACAACTCAAGTATTACGCTCTAAACATGTAAAGATCGTGCTACGATTTACTTTATCCTGCACTAATGTGAAGAGAGACAACTGCAGGAGCTCCTTCACTGTCATGACAAAACAGTGTAGGCAGAGATACCTTCCTTCTGTCTATACTTTCACCCTTAAAACTAGTCTCCCCACAGACACTTACTTGGCCAGCATCTCTGGTGTTATGAGAATATTAAAATAAGTCTTCTTCAGCTGCTCTGTTATCATCTCAAAAGTTGCTGGAGTAAAATTGAAGTCAGACAAGTGGTCAATGATAAGCTGAAAGAGCAGCTAAAAGAAAATATTTTTGAGTAATTTTAAGGAAGTGGATTTGTCAAAGAAAACAAATATCAAGTCTATCTTACATAAAAAGGAAACTTCTCTGAGAATCCATAGAAAATCAATGCAAGGCCAAAGAGAGGCTCATAAAACATGCTGCAAAGACCTGTTAAATATTCTCTAAGCAACAGCTGAGTTTCACAAAAAAATACAGTTCAGCATTGAATAAGAAACAAATTGGTTAAGAATAAGCTTTTGATTGCCAGGATACATCACTGCCATAACACCTAAATCAACAGCGAACTTTGTTAAAATCATACGGATCATTTCAGACTTAAAAGAAAATCAACAATGACTCGCATAACTAATATTTAAGTAATGGGCTAGACTTCATCATTTACATGTTGTGCATTTAAATTTTCAGATGTAATACCGCAAAAGAGAGGCTGGTTCCTTGTAACCAGTGTTCTTTAAGACAGACCCAGCCTATGAATGCTTGAACTTGTCAACCTCTGCAGCCTTCACAGTAGAACATTCTCTTTGTTCACTCAGGGGTATGTCAATGAGAAGTAAATAGTGAATCACTATCAATGGGCACATGATATGCTCTTACTGCTGTAAGGGTATGTCTACATGGCACAAGGCAGAGATACCCTCCATGAGATATTAGCATTATTGGCCCATAAGATGCATCATAGCAACGTACCTATTCTGCTGCTGGTTCTACAGTCAGCTAGTACAGCGAATCTCTGCACTGTCTTTTAAGACACAATATGGATAGCCTAGAGACTTCAGCAACAGTAAAAGATTTAAGAATACACAGAATAGCTTGTCTAAAATGAACATCTTTTGCAGATAACCAAGATACAAGCTTCCACTGAATCCAGTAACATTTTCTAATTTACTGCTTTTAGAATTGATCAAAACCTTTTACATCTCTAAAGTAGATTTTTCAGTGTCTATTAAAGTCTTAGAGCCCAGATAGCCAGGTGTGAAGAAAGAGAATCCTAGGTAATGTAATTTATTCTTCTTTCTACTGAAACAGTAAGTCTAGCAGCATGAGCAGAAATCTGGAATTCCCTTTGGAAAGGTTAATTAAATCCATGTACCACTGGTATTTTGGCCATACAGCTGGTAAGAATTTAGGAACTCATGCCCTGAAAATGGTTGATCTGCAGTGAGCACGACATATTACTAAAACTTACAGGTAGTTTATGATTAAATCCTTTCACTCGAATGATCAAACCATGCTCTCCAGGTACCAGCTTGTATTCCAGTTGAGCCACATCAGCTTCATATGCTGGTTCAGCAAGGTTATGAGAGAAGATGTTTACAAATATATCAAAAAGCACCACACTGCATGAATTAAGAAGCAAAGTAAGGATAGGAAACACCAGAGAAGAAACTGTTAGATAGGAATTAATTATTTCATGGGATAGCTACACACATCTAAGATTTGGAGTTTAGAACCCATTAAAAAACAATGCATATTGCATACAGAAGTTTCTCCGGGGCAAAATAAAATCCCAAAATATATAGCTGTGAATTCCTTTTTAATTCTAAGGACAGGTGGGATTACCAAGGAGGGTTTTTTGGCATTAATTTAATTTTTTTGTGCATCAGATGAGAAAAGGAGAACCCATGCAAATTACAAAGTTTACCAGACTAAGTTAAGAAATCAACCCCATATCTGCAGCATATGTTGGTTAAACTATAACTGGAATAAAGAATGCATTTTTAAACAACATGTCAGTTCTTGGTAAAATGTGTTTGTTAAATACTGATGTGTTAATAAAGCAAACAATGCGTTAACATTAGTTATGTAAAGGTACTTAATTGCTTTATTTGAAGTCGAAAGTTGCTAAATGGAAGAGTTAATAGATATGAAGATCTCTTGAGACTTTAAGGCTGCTTCTATTGCATTTAAAAACTGTAAAAAGCCATAGAGAATTACAACCAAATGCTTTGATTAAAAATTCAAAACCAAAACTTTCCCCAGTAGACCTGATGAAGAAAAGATTTGCAAAGATATACCAAAAATGCTCCCCAGGAAGCTCTTCTGTGGTCTTTCGATAAAGTCACTAAACAGTTTGAAAGTCCTGGCCAAAACTAGTAGGACTACTGCATATATGAAATGATGCAATATGTTTATTAGTCAAGCTGCTAGCATAAGTCTGGGTAATACACACATGACTTAATGCTGCTCTGTCTCTGTCTCTTCCACATATACACATTTTTTTTCTCAACTTACTGGCTATCTGGTCCCTACAGTAGACTGCCCCTGGCAAGAGTCCTCATATGAGTGGACTGGTAGACGCACTATACTGTTATCATTAGACTGTCATTTTCCACAACCTTGATCTTGATAAGCTGCACTAGAAGGTGTATACATTCTTCCTTTCTCCTACAATACGCTTTGCACCAAAGGTGGGCAACCCATGGCATGCATGGCAGGGAGCAGGGAGAACAGCAGCAAATAGGGCAGGAAGCAGAAAAAAGCAGCAGCAGATAAAGGAAGAGGACTGAGCACTTGAGGAGAGTGAAAGCCGTAATTTATGGCATGCCTACCAAAAAGCTTGGTTCCCACTGCCTTACACCTTAGCCCCTCCAAAACCAGCAGCTATAGAACTTAAAAGTAGGGAATAAAGGAGTGCAGTTGGTATGTTCTATCCTCAGATTCTTTCCCCTCAGATGAAGATTTTATCTTTCATTTTAACCTGATGGGAATATTAACTGCTAGTACTATACCAAAACCACAGTTGTATCTTGTTCTGCAAAACACATTGGAAAAAAAGGCTTACCTCTTTGAACACTGTTGTATCAGTGGAGAGATCAGATGGAAACGTACATAAGCTGAAAAAAGAAAACTACAATAGCAGTTTTAAACATTCAACTATGTTTGCTCCGGCCCAACATTTATTTTCTCTGAAACACACACAAATGTTTTTTTCAGCACTGGCTACATGTTTTTATTTGTACTCAATAATAAAATATTTTTTCTTCCTTCCTGCATTCATCTAATATAATCTTTTAACTGTCAATTTGGAGAAGAGTACAGAGTTGTACTTGTTTTGTATCTGGAGTCTTAAAGGGCAAACTGCCTTTGGTGACAGCAGTTGTAATGGTCATCTGCAAACTTATTCAGTTTGTAAATTGCTCAAGGCAGGCATGACATGTCTCTGTGTGTGCAGTTTACTTGTGTACATATATTAATCTGACCCTTTATTTCTAAAACAATCAAAAGGTAATGTACAACCACAGTTTCTAGCATATAAAACCAAATGTAAAAGCTTCTCAGGGAACATTAAAATGTCATCCTGTTCAAAAGCATAACTCAGTAATGGAGATACAGTTTTCATGTATACTGGGTTGCAATGATTCCAGATTATGTTCTTCAGTTCACAGGAAAAAAGGTAAGTTTAAGGGTTTTTTTGGAAAACCGCTAGGCCTGCAAGTCACAGTTGTATTTTGCAAGATACAACTATAGGCCTACAACTGTAGGCCTACAAAATATGAATGGGTGTTACCTTCAGGGATTTCCAACTCTTGACACTATGATCATTAACATTTTTTAATTCAAAATTCTACTTTCAGTTACACCTTCAGTAGAAATTAACATTTATCAAGCAATTATTAAATGGTGGTATTGGAGATATTGCAGTACGCTTCTGTATTAATGGAAAATACTTGTAACCTCAGATATAGTGCTGCTGAATGTTGTGATGGTGATGATCACGGTATATGTATTTTATTATGAACAATCTACATTTCTATAGCATTTCCCATTCAACATTTTCAAAAGTCTTCATGATCATTTAACCTGATGACAAATGCCTTGCATTCAAAAGCTTGTTTAATTTCATCTCAACCATGCAGTTGGTCACAAAAATCCTTGCTTCTTTACAAACATCTATTATTTACAACTTTCAGCAGTCCTGGAAGGAAGATAAGTATTGTGTACATTGTATATATAGTGAAATGAGACCTGAAGAAATTAGATGATTTACTAATGGCAACAAAAATCCATGACAGCATCAACACCAGCACTCATAGGAAAGTAGGAAGGGACCTCACAAAGTCATCTAGCCCAGACCCTGCTCAAGGCAGGATTTTCCCTGACTAAACCATGCCAGCCAAGTGTGTGTCCAACCTGCTCTTGAAAATTTCCAAGGATGGAGAGTCCACAACTTATCTAGGTAGCTTGTCCCAATGCTTGACCAGAAAGTTCAGAAAGTTCTCTCTCATCTCCAACCTAAATTTCTGGTGCTGAGGCTTGAGGGCCATTGTTCCTAGTCCTGACCCAAACAGCCACAGAGAAAAAGCCCATCTCTGCTCAGATCCCTGGATGTTTACAACACCCATTCAGTCATAATATTTCCCTGAGCTTTCAAGGGTTCTTCAAGCAGGCCTCCAGTATCAGCCTTTAGAGCTTTTTATCTCTGCCCAACATAAAAAAAAAAATCCTTTCAAAGGCTTAATGCCTATGAATCACCCCACTGGTTGTCATGCATACTTCCACAGGAAGTCCCAAAACTCCACAAGATGATGTTCTAGTTACTAAAACTGCTGTACCAGGTATCTCTCCAGAAACAACTCAAAAGCTGGAGGAACACAAGAGTACTGCTGAGAATGTGCCTGCCCGGAACAGGGCCAGCGTTTGTACTTTTATATAGGGACAGTTGTTTAAAACTGAGAGAGTGAAGGGTGTCTCTCAAGTCTGTGAAGTGTGCTCAATCTTGGAGCTAAAGAGCTATGCTCCTTTGAAAGGGAAATCTTCCATGGTATTCTGGCACCTTCCTCTGACATCCAAATCCTGAAAGCCAAAAAAGGGTGCCTTATTTGGTTTAAAGAAACAGTTAATGAGTGCTACTGTGGCAGCACAGTAGGGGGCACTACTATGCAGAGCCACCCACCTCACTGTGCCAGACCCAAAAACCTTGCTCCAGGAGTCTCCCATGGGGTGCCTACAGCCAGCTGTCCTGCTTCCTGGAGAACACCCGCAAGTCTGGGGTAACACTGCCACCACCCAGTCACTGGCCTCAGTTAGGGTCCAGTGCAGCCTAGGGTACACAGACCCTGGGAACCTTGGGGTTGCTTCACCCACACGTAATATTTCTAGGTGCCTCTTACAGCCCAAAGCATCCCAATATGAACTCAGATAGGACTGAGAGAACTTAAACAGACAAGCTCTGCTGGCCGGGCTAAGAGAGAAAAGGCTTGCCTCTCCCTCTTTCACAGACACACAACCAGTCATGCTGTAACCTGTCAGAGCTGATTTGGATCAGTCCCTCGACACAGTGGAACTTTCCAGCACAAGGCACGGTAAGGCAGGGGAAGTCTCAGCATGGTGAAGAGTTCCGGCGTGGACAGAGTTCCCGCTGAGGAAATGCAGATTTGCATAACACGATTGGCCAATGTTAAATTATTCCCACGTGGCGGCTGGCAATTGGCTCGCTAGCCGTATAAAAGGTTAGGGGCGTTTCCGCCCTAGTTGGAGAACTCCGCGATTCCCCCTGGAGTGGAACTCCGGCAGTTTGATCACCTGCCAACGACTCCCCGTCGACGAAGCCTTGCGACGTATCCTCCATGTTGCATGCCCGAGTTAGACCTGAGCTACCCGGTCTACAAGAGCTCCTCGATTAGCGACTAGAGATTAGAATTGTTGCAACTACGATTGCCTGTGCTGTATACGACTACAGTGTAAGTAAAGCCATCTCTGTTTTTCCAATTGATACGTGTCTCGTCTGTGCCTAATTCCGCTCCGGTGATACAGAGTACCCATCTGCCCGTCACAGGATCGCAGCCGCAACCCCAGCTAGTGTTCCCGAGGGCTCCTGATCCTCGATTCCCCCTCGGCCCCCACATAACCCAATACCTTTATTGATCAGAGAGGGAAAGCAGGGGGGCAGGGTAGGACAAGGAAGTCAGAATACACTTTGAGCAAACAAAAATAAGCTGAGCTTTTACAGATATTGTGTATGGTGACTCTTCTAAGATGCAACTGCCTATACTTAGTTCTACACTTCTGGCTTATTTCCAGGTCTTTACTTACAGAGAATCATCCAGGCAACACCTGGAGGCATGATACTTGTGGCTTTTCAAGATGACCCCCCGAGGAAGAGAGAGTTCCCCCTTCCCCTCAGGAATTTATTTGGCCAGGTCAAACCAAAAAGACCAGCCTGAACCAAAAAGAAAGTGAGAGAGAGAGAGGGGTCCACCTGGAATGACCCAAGTGAGAGGCAGAGAGACAAGGATTTCTTCACAGTTACCTTTAGGGATTTTGAATTTGTTGTCCTTCTTGTACCACAAACAGCCTAGCTGTGTATTCAGAATTTTAACTGGATGCTGCGTCTCAGAGCAATCAGGTGCCTTCAGAGTAAAGTCACTGGCTAGTGCAGACACGAAAACATGTGGGTTACCATACTTCAAATTCACATAGGCATAGGCAAAAGAATGCTACTTTCAAAACTGTAAGCAGATGATTCTCCTCTATCTTGGTATACCTGGGATCACATAGCCCTCTAGATCCAGCACTCATGAATTTAGGTCCCCTGCCAGTATTCTGGTTCATATTCAGTGCCAACCCCAGAATAAAGATAGGTTATTATACCCCATTCAAGAGAAGTTGCTCTTGATTTTTGATTTTGCTGACCCATTCAGGAGCCTTTTTAACATTGTGTATTATTTTTTCCGAAACAGCAGGAACAACCAAACAACACTGCCCCCTTGGTAAGCAAAGCTCCAGTGTTCTTAACTGTATTAAGCTTATCCTGAAGGCTGTTCTGTTTAGGAAAGTGATCATTGCTCTAAGGCAGGTGTGGGCAAATTACAGCCTTCAGGCTGGTTCTGGCCCATGGGCAGGCACCGGCCAAGTGAATGGATCTGGCCAACGGGTGGGCAGCAGCCGCATGGTGCCAAGTGGCTGTGGCTGTTTCCCCCATGCTGGGCACTCTCCCCACCTCTGTCTGGGCTGCCACAAGTGCAGAGGCTAAAACATGAACCTGCCTGCAGCTGCAGCACATCCTGCCCCCGCCCCCACCCTGACTCCAGACCTAGCAACTGCTGGCTGCATCTACAGCTGCCCAAATGCAGCCAGCAGCTTCCAGGTCAGGGCTCTGGGCACAGACAGGGGCCAGATGTTGGGGTGTGCTACATCTGTGGGTGGGTTCAGACTTCCACACTGGTTGCAGGCCACAGCTCTAGCACGCCTTGTGCCCATTCCATTCGTCCCCTCTCCCCACCCCACATGCCTGGAGTCCCAATCCGGAAGCTGCTGGGGGTATTTGGGAAGCTGTGGACGTGGCCAACAGCTGCCAGGTCTGGACTCAGGTTGGGGCAGAGCGGGTGCACTAAAGCTGTGGGCAGGACTCCAGCTGCTGGTGGGGTGTGAAGCATGCCTAAGCTGTGGGTGGGTTCAGGCTTCCACACTGATTGCAGACCCAGGAGAGAGGGATGGAGGGACAGGGAGAGAAAGCAAGAGGGCGAGAGGGAGATGTGGCCCTCAACAGGTCACTAAAACTCATTAAGTGGCCTGCTAGGCCAAATAATTGTTCATCCCTGCTCTAAGGTTATCTTAAAGAGGTTATGTCAAGCCAAACTTGGCAAAAATCTAAACTAAGTCAGCTTTAAGAAAACGTAAGAGAAACACATGCCTCCATATTTCTCTTTTATTTCAAAAACATAGTTTAAAATCAGCCATTCATCTAAAGAAAACAAAGATCTTTTTCAGGCATCAAACTAAACAGATCGAAGAAGGGAAATGTGACAGGAGCCAGTCAGACACTGATGTCTTACTCACCTATATATTTATTTTCTTCTGGAAGGTGCAAGTCCTGATTTAACTCAAAGTCACTAGCCCATAGATCACTCCAGTATTTGTCAATATCTGTGAAAAACATTAAATTAATATATTCCCAACTGTCAGGCTTAGTAGCAGAGCAACTGCTACATCAATATCTGGCTGCTGACTCCTAGAATAATAATATTTTCTTTTAGCTGTTTCTGTCTTCATCCCCATTTGCCAAATGAATCAAGCTCAGCTCTTATTATGTCCTTTTTAAAACTCGCTACAAGCAAGATTTGAAATTAAAATCAGGTTTAAAAGTAAATCAAGACAGCATGCATTAGCATCCCAAGTTCCCACAACTTTCAAGTTGTCATAACCTTCCTTTATCTGGGTTTTCTTCTCCATTTACTGTTCATTTGTGGTGAGGTTTCAGTATGATTCTTCTTTCCTCTACAGCCAAAAGGCTTTGCTCTTCAAAGCAGGAGGACAGACTCAGCTAGACTACATACACAGCAGAGCTGGTACAGAATAACACAAGGCACCCAAATTGCTCCTGACTTATAATGAAGTCAGGAATAAAGCTAAGACTTCTTCATGGACTGCAATTATGTCCATGAGACGATTATGATCAATTAGCTCAACTTCTACCCCTGTCCCAATTCCTGCATTGTTACATACCACACAGCCACCTTTTTAATAGCTTCATGAGCACGCTTAATGACCTTTACTACTCCAAGGGGCCATTTTACCTTCAACGCTGTACTGTGTGTCAAACCACCTCTCCTTTAGATGGCATTTTTCCTCATGGGCAGCAGACAACAGAAAAAGGTTGGCTCTCAGAGGGCAGAGCTGGTTAAGGGCATCAGCAATGATCTTTAAAAATAGATGTGAGAAGTAAGGGTTTTTGTTGGTGATATCATATCTTAGTTGGACCAACTGTATAGTTGAGAGAGATGTTAAACAAGTTTTGGGGCACACCGTACCCTTCTTCTCACAGAGCATGGACAGGTGTCAGTAAACGTGCTGCAGCCACAGGACTTTCTGGGGAGCTACACCCCTGCAAGGGGCAGCAGTCCATCAGTGACAGTCTTGCAGCCTTGGGAGACTCAAGTAGTCTTCCTACAGAGGCAGCAGGCTATCAAGGAGCACACTGCAGTCCCTAAAGTCTCCAGGGGGTTGCAAGTCTCTTCCCTGTCCCATAGAGGGAGGACATATGGGCTATCAGGAAGTATGCTACAAGTCTGGGAGTCTCCAGGGGGCTGTGTGCCTCTGCTCTCCATGCCCTCATGGGGAGTAGCAGACTGTCCGGTGGCAAGCTATAGCCCTGGCAGTCTCTGAGGAACTAGAGCGCTGTCCCACCCCAGGCAGGGATCAGATGTGCTATTAGGGAGTACCCTGATGACCCAGGAGCCTCTATAAGAGTGAAGCTCTGCTCCCCACACCCTAGTGACAGAAGCAAGCTGTCACTGACCATGCTGCATCCCAAAGTCTCAAGAGGCTGCAGCTCTGCTCCTCCACACCTAATGAAAGGAACAAGTCTTGCCAATGAGCCCTCCGCACTCGCTGAAATCTCAAGGGGTCTGCAGTTCTGCTTCCTGGCCTGCTACAGGGGATATATGGACTATAAGGGAATGTGCTGTGGCCCTGGGAGTCTCTATGGGGCTGCAGATCTATTCTATGCACCCCCCTGCACAAGGGGATGCAGACTGAATGGGTTTGCGGCAGCTCCAGAAACCTGTGGGGGAACATCAGCTCTACTTTCTGCCCTGTCATGAGGGGCAGCAGGCCATCAGTGAGAGCACTGCAGCTCCAGAAGTCTCCATGGGTGTCAACTCTGCTCCATGACCCACTGCAGAGGGCACTGGGTTTTCAGGAAGAGCATTACTGCCCCACGAGTTTGGGAAGAGTTGAAGCTCTGCTCCCTACATACACCCTATCCCCATAGGGGACAGTTGGGGTTAGTGAGCATGAAACAGTTCCAGGAGCCCCTGGGGTGCTGCATCTCTCCTTGCCCTCCACCTACAGTGGGCAGCAGGCTGTTGGTTACCATAATGCAACCCAGAATGTTTCCACTAGACTGCAGCTCTGATCCACTGACCCTGGGCACGAAGGCAAGATAGATGGGCTATGAGGGAGTGCTCCAGCCCTGGAAGTCTCCAATATGTTGCAGTGAGGTTCCCCACTCCCCACTGGTGGACAGCAGGCTTTCAGTAAGCACACCCCCCCACCTCTTCCCACAACTTTTTCATCTCAAGCACACACTTCAGTATGAGGCTACTTACTTCAGGTTTATAGTCCAAGAGAAGGTTATTTCCTATCAAAAAGTCCTCCTTATGAAAGTGCTGCATATTTTCACAAAGACTTTCAACAAAATCAACTGTATCAGTCTGTAAAAGGAGTAAAGCTGCATTTCATTCTTCAGATGACTAAAAGCGTTTGTGGGCTACATCACTGAGGTTTGGTTTTGGCTACTGAACCTAAATGTAGTTCTTAAGAAAATCCTTACTGGTGGATCTCAAACGCGCTCCCTTCTCTCCAGCCCTGCCACACTACAAGGAGCATCCTATCCCTAAAATGAAAATCTGAAGCAAATGTCCAAGGAAAACATCCTTTCTGCCCAACTAGTTGGGGCTGGCTGCAAAGAAATGAGAAGAGCCGATACTTCCAAACAAAGAAAATAACCAGTTTATCCTGACTAACATTATGGTTTTATCCACATCAAGCTAAAAGGCTCCTAATTGAACTACATGAACTACAAGGCAAACACCATGCTGGGGTGCAGTGAGCCACATATGAGGCTGACTATCCCTCTATCTAGGGCCATGTGTAGACGAAACGAGAGGCGCTTGTGCATGACACTTTAAACCGGGCTAAATGCTTTTGCAGCACTTTAATGGTGTCAGTGTTTGCTCACCCTGGCAGTGTATTGCGTATTAATTCTAGCCGCGGTAGGAAATTCGGCAGCGTAATGTGCCTTAAATGATTTGGGGCGCAGCAAACTAAAACTCCTTTGAGGAGTTTTAGCGTGTTGCCCCTACATTCGCAGAACGAAGAACTGGGCTCCATGCAGCTCCACAGCTCTACAGGAAGCCCTGCAGACAGCCTGGCAGCAGCCTGGGAAAGCAGGCTCTACCCAAAAAAAGCGTCAAACCTGATCTTTTTTATTTCCCCCCCGTCCCCCCTCGGAGCCTGCCTGCCTCAGCTGTGCAGGGGCCCAGTGCTTCCCTCTGTGGCTGCGGTGCCACCCGGGACAACCAGAACTGGGTGCCTGTGGGCGGGTGCTGCCGGGGGGGTGCTGCTGCTGCCATGGAGGAAAGCACCAGCCCTCCCCCTCGCAGCCCAGGGACTGCTCCACCCGCCAGCAGCTCGCCCTTCCCTCCCCACTGGAGAGGCAGGTAAGTCAGCAGGAGGCAGGTGTGCATGACATGGGGATTTAATCAGCCCTAAATTAAAGTGGTGTTTTTTAAAACCCACTTCTTCAATTTAGGGCCCCCATTTTGTCCCCACACACCCTAGAATTCTGTAATAGTCACACTAATCACCATTATTATTTATACAGCACCATGACTATTCACAGCACTTAACTGGTGAATGAAAAAAGGTTCCTAACAAAAGGATGTCACAATCTAAATTGGATGATAAGGAAGGATGACCTTAAGGAGGGACAAGAAAACATGAGGAAAGAATAAAAGAACTTCCAAAAGCATGACATGCAAAAAATTCAAATTATAGTTTGGTGTTATTAAGGGTCAACTTCAAGTGATATAAAGGCTAACATTTTTCTATGTTGAATAAAAATACATACTGTTTAACAAATGCTTATTTTCTCATCTATGTTAGAATATTTTCAGAGTCAGGGAATTTGAGCCATGCAAGTTCCACACTTCACTGTGAAGATCCCATTTAGAGTTAAAAAAAATACAAATTTAATGCCTATACCTACAAAAAACACTTGAAGGAGAACTCAGTACCTGATCCTGGAAACGAAATTCGTTATCTTCAATCTTCTGAATCTCTTCCCAAATTCTACAAGTGGAAAAATGTAACCATTACCCTGCTATATGTATTAAGAGACTAATCATATACCAATTCTGGCAGAATATTAGGGTGCATACTTGAGTCAGCGTTTCTTCAGTATCATTATTGCATTTATGGGGTCAGGATATTATGGGATACTATAGATACACATATGCAAACTTTTTGCCTGGGAATTTCAGAATATGTAGTAATTGTGAAGCAATTGTCATTAGTTCTACAATTTTTTCCCCCTTATTTCAGCTGGAAAACTACAATACAACTAGGCAATGGCACACAAGTAAGCAGATGAGTCAGGGACCAAGACCTCTTGATTCCCAGTTCCATGTTCTAACCACAGCACAGCATTCAGAAACGTTTCACCTCGCTACTGGGAAAACTGTAGTGTACAGAGGGGATGGAGGTAGACTAGCAATTCTCTTGGACCTGAAGTTGTCCAATTCTTTGATTTTTGTCTCCCACTAACAGCTGCCTATATAGGGCAGTTTGATCTGTTATGGTGGAACAGCTGAAACCACATAGATAACTTTCATCTTCTCCTCACATGGACACACTTATTCCAGAAAAAGAATTCCCTTTTCAATTTAGTTTAAATCCCTTCAAAAGAACAAAAGGTAAACCAAAAATAGCCACTTTTATTCTGAAATAAGAATGCACACAGGGAGTTTTACTAGTAACTATATAGGCTTAGATTCGTGCCTTAGCTTTTAACCAATATATCTTTTTCATACAGAGAAGCCCAAGGAATGTTACTTAGCATTTAGCTTAGGAAATTTAAATGAACTTAAGTGGCAGTTTATCAGACTGTGTTCTTTCTTATCCCTTTGTCTACTTTTTTTGCAGTGTGATAACTGTTGTCATGGCTCACATCACTAGATTCAAAAGTTACCTTTTATCTGGGCCTCTTTTCTGAAGCATTTTCAGATACTGAAATATAACATGTGCAATCTGCAGACAGAAAAACAAGCCAATGAGTTTCTTTTGACATTCGGACATACAAAAATAATCAGATTTCCGAGATGCAAAAAATTTACCTCATAGAAATATTCATAACCTTCTTCAGTCAAAGTAACAGAAATGTTGAATATAGAGCAGGTGGAGTTCTGTTCAAATCCTGTCTCACTATTTCCTCCATGTAATGTAAGAGCCCAAAACCTAATGAAAAATGAAAAATGTTTAAATTATTATTTATTTATTCCAGTAAAAAGGTTAGGAAGTCTAATTATAATTAGAGTATCATTGTTTAAGCTTATTTTTACCAGATTAGTAAAAAGCTGCTTTAAGGACTTTAAAAGATTAGACATATCAGACTGCAAGATGACACTTTTTCTACTAGTTCACAAAGTTCCATGTAATTAAAAAAAGCCAGGTTATACAGTTTCTTGGATTATTTTAATTAAGAATCAATATATTTTCAAAAAAATAATACACATTTCCAGCAAAAGTGCTGCAAATGTTGTTCTAGAGCTTTGTTTGTACTTGGGATTCTTTTATTTAGTAGTGGCTATACTAAAGTGTTCATTTGCAGAGTATTTCTTATTGCTTAAATCATATCAATGCTACCAACTTCAAAATGTACATACGTTTTTGGATCATTTTTCAGTTACCTAAATAAGTGAAAATATCCCCCTTTCATTCTTTACAAATACAGAAAATACATACTTTT
Organism: Alligator sinensis; assembly: GCF_000455745.1. Lineage (NCBI taxonomy): Eukaryota > Metazoa > Chordata > Crocodylia > Alligatoridae > Alligator > Alligator sinensis. The sequence goes on along the minus strand of NW_005842168.1, from coordinate 502,993 downwards.
TCCTAAGGAAGGAAAGAATACTGCCTTTGCCTTCATGTCCTACCAGCCAAGATATATAGTGAAGTGGCTTCACCCTAAAAAAAAATTCAAAACTCTGCTGCAAAGTGCAAAAATATGAACAACAGCACAAAAGCACACAGCAGCAGCACAATTCATCTAAAGATGGCTCATATGTGCCCAGCACAAGACCCTAGAAATAATATTTTTGTTGATGGCCCATGCAACAAAGAGCAGTAAGTTACTATGCCTATTATTTCTAGAACTGTAAACTATTTACTGCTGCTATTCCACAATATCAAAGAACACAACATATTTTTATTTCTGGAATATTTTAATATTAATTCCTTCTCACTGCATTTAAAAAGAGTGTAGGCTTTGGTTATTTCTTAAATTCCGTAGATAACTGACTAATCTACTGCACAGTAAAGCATCACCATCTACATGTGTACAGTAAATTAGTCTATTGCACAATTGGTTACTACCTGTAGATACAGGTAGTAGATTTACCGCACAGTAGCTACTGCACAGTAACACATGTAGATAGCCCAGGCAGCAGGGGGCTGGGACACTATTCTGATCGGCTGGGAAACAGGCAGCTGCCCAGGGCAGGGGACAGTGTCTCAGTCCCCGCTCCAATCTACCAATCAGGGTTCGGGGCTGGGAGGCAGGCAGCTGCCTGGGGCAGGGGATTGTTGCCCAGCCCCCACCCCTGCTGATTTGGGCACAGGGCTGGGAAGCAGCTACCCTGGAGGCGGGGCAGCTCTCCCCACTCCCCGGAGCCCAGGCCTGATCCCAGTGCTCCCTGCCAGCCTGGGGCTGGCATCTGGGGGAGCCTGGAGCTCCCCCTGGCTGCTGTAGGGGGGCAAAGCAGGACAGGAGTAGCCCTGCACTGAAATGATCCCATCCAGAGCAAATCTGCTCCAGACAGGAGCATGTGTAGATGTGCTTCCAGGGAAAGCTTACTGTGACTTATTTTACTGCACAGTAAACTTAAAGTGCATTAATAGCATGTGCAGACATGCCTGCTGAGTATGAAATCAAAAGATATGAACTGTCTCCCTACCTGTAATGTCTCTGCTGAGGAGGCAGTGCCCACGCAATGTCCAAAGAATGAACTTTTCTGACTGGAACAACTGAACAAGAAGAAACATATTAACTGCAAATGCAAAAGAATTCTTCTCTTTTTAAACCTAACAACCAGGCAGGTAGAAAAGAGATCTTGCTTGAGGCAGAATGTGAGAGAGAGGGCAGAGGGACTATACAACATTCAACAATGGTAAAATCGACCATTCTAAAACTATAAGAAATAAGAATCTATACAGGTATCTTTAATACCTTCCAAATGCACACTTCACCACCATTCTGCAACTGCTAAGAGGGTAAATTAAAGTTAAATTAAATGCAGAAAAATTAACAATATGTAAATAGGAATACAGCTCACTCACCTCTATAAAGCTTGTGAAATTCTGGTGTGTCAAAAGGCTGTGTCAGATGGCCAAAGCCTGGTTTGGGCAAACCACTTCAAAAAAAAAAATAGCATAATTTTTACTGCTCAGAGTCCAGGGCGCCACAGGAACAAATACAAGCTGCTCAATGCCCTCAGTTCTCAAGCAACAGAAAATCTGAGCCCCTCCAGGGACCCAGGCTCTCTCCTCCCTTGATACGACCTATTCACTATTCTCCAGTGCATCAGAAACGAACACCCTGAACACATCAACTACCTTTCCCTTCCCAAAATGACAAGGCATAGGAGTTGAGAAAGTGACTCTTGTACTCTGCTACTTGGCAAGGCCTGAGTGAAATGGTTTTAGAGATTTGTACCAGCTTTATGTGCACAGCAATGGGTCAGTAGAATAAAATGTCTGACTGATTTCTTCCCAAGAAGAGAATAAAATGGTTGTGCTTGAAGGACACCGGGGTAGCCCTGGACTAAACCAACAAATTATAGCAGAAACTAAAATGGAATAACATACTAAAAAGGGGGACAAGGAAGCATATGGCAATTTGCTTTTAAATAAATACAAAACGAATTTACGAGCAAGTTGAAGCCATTATGCTGTTACAAGAAGATATAATACTCAACTGGGCTATGATTTCTTAACCTGCTGCTGACATAAAAGTAGGATAAGGAAGACTGAGTTTGCACTACAATACCTGGGCTCTTCACGGTTTGGTAATTCTAAACCTTTGTACTACCAACCAGTTCGGGCACTACCACATTCTATTACTAAACAGATAACACAGCTTCATATAGCAATATGGCACGCTGTGTTCTGGAAAGGATGGTGGAACAGAGGATAATACAAACTTGGCTGTAAAACCAATCTACAGGGGAAGTAGAAACTAAAAATTAAGTTAAGAACAAATAAAACCAATTTAAAGGTCTTCATTTCTCTCTCTCTCTCTCTCTCTCTCTCATCCACACAGATTTGAGGGCTCAGCAGACTGGGAAAGCACCCTTAGAATTTTCTCCTCTTGCATTTTTATCACAGACATCAATGTAGCACACTTCTGCTATCTTTAAATAACCATAATCTTATGCTCAGGGGTGAACAATTTCAATATGCAATTTCAGGAAATGCTGCGTCAGTCACATATTGGCTAAACTGCTATAAAACTCACAAGAGAAGCTCACAGCAAAATAGTAGATATCTGAGACAGGGAAACAGGCATTTTTTGGTCACTAGCTTGTAGTTTTTGAATAATTATGTTCTGAACGAAGAGTAACAAAGAATGTAATACTTATGAAATACAAAATAAAACTGAGTTGAGTTTTTAGTTGAGTCTAAAACTGAGTTTGAGTTTTAGTTGAGACTCAAAACTGAGTTAAGTCAATTTTAGAAAGCAGACAACATAACTTTATTATGTTAGTTTGAAAACCCTATTGGACCCATAGAAAAATGGCTAATATTCACCATAAATCACTGGTTCACTGGTACTTCACTACTAATTATGTTTATATAAAGCAAAGACCTAAAATTTAGCATTTTTCAAAAGCAGAATATAATTCTCCCAACAACTGAGGTGTCAGTATAGAGGTAGCAGACATCAATCAGTATCTAGCATCAGAGCTGATACCAAAAGGCAGCTGAACTGTTATCCAATACATTATTTGCAAAGAAAATTTTAACCCTCAAAGCCAAGTATGATCCCTGTTTAGTCATCAAAGACAATTCAGGTGACAATAATGTAGTCAGGAACAATAATAATTGTACAGAAATTTTCAAATTTGAACAATAATTTCAAAACTTCCAGATAACAAAGAAAATCAGAAAAAAAATCTCACTTATTTGGAATCTTTGAAAAGATTTCCATCACCCACTTCTCCAGTGTGTCCAAGGTTTCTGGTAAGGAGAAAAAAAACTGGAAATATAATTTACTAAAGGATGTAGGGGTAAGCTTTCACAAAGATAAAGATAGATTGCAAATGTTGGTCATTAGTCCAAGTTACTGTGGTCTCTAATGCAGTTCTGAACTAGTGTAGCACACTACAGAATGTCAAAAGGGGTTGCATTTTCCCTTCTTCCTTATAAAGAAAGAAACACACTACATAATTATTTAGTTACACAGTTTATGAACTTGAGAAAACGTCAGTGCCAAAATTTTACATGCCACCTGGTACATTAGTGATCCCTATGTGATAACTAAAATGATGACAGAAATCAAGCAGAAAGGCAGACAGGCACACTATTTTTAATAGAGATGGTCCCAGGGTTACTAGGTTGACAGTTCTATGGTTTACAGGTTCCCACGTATTTCTCCCAGTGGGCAACAGAAGCAGAACTACTACCACAAAATCATGCATTTTGCAATCACTTCCCAAGCCCTACGTACCCAAATACAATATGCATTATTGTTATTATGGTATTGCCAAGAGGCTCCCAACCAAAATTTGGTGACCGTTGTGCTAAGCATTACATGTATGACCTTTCATTATATGCAATCCTCTAACAATATTAAAAAAGGCAATGCAATCACGAATATCCATTCAAAGAAGAGAGCTCCTATGTAATAAGGTCTGATACAAGGTACCCACCCAGTAAATTATTTGGAATGTAATATACAGCATTCAAAAGAGCTAAATTTCCCAGCTGTGTGGTTGCCAGACGTGACGTGCAGACTAAGGAATGTAAATAAAAGGAGCTAAATACTGCCATTTCTAAATAAATTTAAAAAGCCATACAAATAACTCTAGTAGAGTCATTATCATCTAATCAATAAGTTCTGAACTGGAACAGAAACAGATCATACTTTAAAGGCAGTATACATATTCTAGATGCAAACAATAACTGATATTACCTTTAGATTGAACTACTAAATTCATATAGTGTGCAGAGTAATAGAGATGCCAAAAGTCCTTCAGCCTGGTGTAGATATCAATACTCCTATTTTTAGGCTCATGCTTTAGGGTCTCTGCATTACCTGTGAATGTTAAAGTGGCTTGTTATCTGGCTTCATATTACCACGGCATTTCTGATCACAGAGCCTAATTTTCAATTCCCTGTGTACCAGAAGTTTACTACGCCCAGTACGAGTTTTTGTTGTGCAGGTAATGCAGGATGAAACTTAAAATGTTTAAATCATAAATACATGGGGGTAAACAGAAAGATATAAAACATATACATATGAAAAATGTTTTAACTACTTCTAAGGTTGAGGTGAAATGCGTCAACACAACTTCTGGAAAATCCAGAGTTAAAGAAATGACAATTTAAGAATAATATTTTTGTACAAAATCTTCTAGTTACCATTTTTACAAACAGCCTTTAAAAATATACCGAATCATAGAATCAAAGGACCAGAAGGGACCTGCAAGATCATCAAGTCCGGTCCCCTGCCATGGGCAATAAGTTATTGGGCTCAAACGACCCCAACAGGGTGCTTATCCAGCCTCATCTTGAATACCTCCAAGGATGGCGACTGCACCACCTCTGCTGGGAGTGTGTTCCAGATTCTGGTATCTCTTATGGAAAAAAAGTTTTTTCTTAAGTCCAGCCTAAATTTTCCCTCTGTCAGCTTGTGACCATTGGTCCTCTGAAGAACAGAGAAAAATGTCTTTCCCAAAGTATTTATTTTTCAAGTTGGACAACACTTTGCATATGCTAAGTTTGACTCTTAACCCTGTTTGTGTTGGATTTTCATAACACTAGAGGAGAAAAAATACGATAAAGATAGGAAAAAATGAACGTAGAATAGAAAACATCATCAGAAAAGATTCAGGAGTGGGTATAGTAACTGACCCTGCATGTTCTTTTTTAATTTCGTGTTGACGAAATATACAACTGGTTTTATTTGCAATTGATGGAGCAGCACAAAAGGGTTTGGTGCAGAACCGCTGCAATGGGATTATAGGGGGTGGGAAAAGGAGGGTAAATTCTCTTTCCATTTTCCCTCATTTGAAAGGTTATGAAGTGGCAGGGAAGCCTGTCTTCACAGATTACTGATCTAAGGCTGAACCAATTGCCAGACCTTTCTAAACTAAGACCTTGTGAACCTACAAGTTCTTTTTTTATATCCAAGAAGCAAATCCTATTTTTCCAAGATTTATAATAGAAAAGACAAGGGATGATGTGATCCACAGCTGTCCTATAGTACCCTAAATTACCAGTGTACTACATTACCATGAATCCGAGCATGAGGCAGTCTAATGAATAATTAACTAATAGCCAGGTTAGAGTTGAAAATATCCTACATTTATGTCAAAACGTTTATCCCAAAGTATTAAACTATGCTCAAAAAAGAAGAATTGTGTTAATAGATTTCAACAAGTGGCAGTTTGGTGTAATACTGAAGAATTCTCCATGGTTAAAACTTTCTCCATTATTGATAATTTTTGGAGTCCTACAGCAATAAGGCAGAACTTACCCCAGAAAAACTTCCTCATTGGATGCCCAGGTTTGGCCAGGCTTCCGAGCAGCAGCTCCCTCCTGTTTGCATCAGAGGGTTTTGCTAGCTGATACTCTGTTAGATTTAAAGGATTAACACAAACCATTCAGATTTAAGACAATGTCCTAGTGTAACTAACACCAGTGTTCAAAGAGAATTCACAGAGTACATTTGGCAGTACTGGTAGTACTTTTCATCAAGTCATGAAGCAACAGTGAAGTAGTTTATTGCTTGCAGCGATTATGCAAAAAGTATAAAAGAGCAAGGTGGGAACATAAAATAGTCAGGTCATTGCTGAGATGTAGAACATGGGGTAAAAAATGGGGAACGGGGAGAAAAATATGTGGGTCTGATCTTGCAACACTGTAAGGTATCTCAGCTCCCAATAACTATAATTGAAAGTCATAGTTCTCAACCCTTTGCAAAACCACTTGATTATCTTTTAGAATTAGGCGTTTGCATCTGATAACTAAAAGTATGATGTTGCACCAGTCTAATTATTTCAGTGTAACTTGAGTGTGGACATTTCATGTTTTCCTATCACTTAACAATAACAAATTACAAGAATATGAACCGTATTTCAAATTATATGTATCCACACAAAAAACACAAGTATAAAAGTCATTGTTGTTAAAAACTTTTACTCAAATCCACACATTTCAGATTTTATATATCCTGAAGCGTTACAAAAAGTGCAGTGGTCTGTTCTTGCCTTTTTGCAGGTCACTTTCAATCTCATTCTATTTTATTCTTTGTAATAATTTTGTCTTGTTCCAACTGATTAGTGAAATTCCTAAAAGGTGTTTCTCTGAAGAGAGGAAGTTTCTCATTTTCAGCACTGCTTCCCACTCTAATTATTCTCCTTCAAAAACTCACAAACTTAGTCCTCCTATGGGATGTGTGTGGGCCGGGAGCAGTCCGAGGCCCTCAGGGGTGCGCAGCGGGCTGTGGCCAGCAGCCCTGGCACGCGGGTCGGGGAATGCAGGCAGGCGGACTAGAATTAGGCACGGACGCTTAGCGGTTGATTAAAGATTATTTTACTTACACCATAGATGGTCGCGGTGCAGGCAGGAAAGCTTGCTTGAGTTGCAGTTACAGACAGGAAAGAAGAAAAGCGGACAAGAGTTCCTTCCACGCGAACTCTAGCCCAATCCGGTTGAAGGCTCTAAAAACGCGAGCCCGTCGTGTCAACCGAAGAAAACAACTCAGAGAAGAGCTCTGAATACACTCACACAAAGTTTGCTAGGCTCCGTGGAACTTGCGCGCAGGGAAGGGGTTCGTCGAGGGATCGTTCGGCGACAGGGAGAGGCCAGAGGTTGATCAGACCCCTATAGCCTTCTCAAGGTGCACACTGGGTCCAATAGGCTCCGCAGCGCTTAGAGATCTTCACAAGACGTGAAGTTCTCCTCCTCCTGATAGTTGTGGAGTCCTCCAACTTGGGCGGAAACCACTCAAGCCTCTTATACGGCTAGCAAGCCAATCACTAGCCGCCATGTGGGAATAATTTAGAACTGGCCAATAGTGGGACACAAATTTGCATGCGGGTGGCGGGAACTTCTTTGCACCAGGGTTTTCTCTTTGCAACTGAGAAATGCACCCTGCAAAGAAAGCTCCTCGTGGCGGGAAATAATTTAGCAGTGCCGAAGCGCACACAAACAAAATCACACCCTTGGGTTGTGACAGGGTGTTCATATGCTGCTTATAATAGGTATGGTACACTGAAGATGCTTTCATTTATAACACAACTTTACTATCACTCATGTGTGCCTATTTCATGAAGCTCAAGAAACTGATAAAAATCTCATTGATATAAAAATTAATTAGGGACTAAAATTACTTTTGACTTAGTTAAAAAAGAATATATTGAATACCATGCATCAGGCTGCACAGAATAGCTGAATATCTTAACTATGTATTTTCAGTCAAAAACTTCAATACAGGCAATGCTATGGAGTTCAAGAAAAGATTTTAGCTAATGATATTACTCTTACCACTGTCAACTGCTTCAACTTCACGATCAATTGCATCCCAGACCATTAATGGATGAATGAAGAACTGTGCCCACCTAAAACAGTGAGAAGAATAGCTGTTTTTCCTATCACCTGTTAATAAGAGATTTACTATTTTCAACAAAAAAATCTGCTTGCAATAAATAACAATATTCAATATTCTCACAGTTAGGATTTGCAGAAGTATGAAAAAATTATACAACACTGAACTATTTTGCTATTAGGTCTAAAACCCTTAAAGTAATATGAACAGAGCCAATTCTTAAATATTCATGGAAAATCAGGGCTCAAGGCCCTCTACCCTTTGGAGTGGAACTGGACTTTGTAGAAAATGGTACCAAAGGATGAAAGATTATCTACCTTCATCACACGAACTGAATCAGACCAGAGCAGACAACCAGTGATCCATCTACTACAGTGCCATCTCCAACAATGGTCAGTACTAGATGCTTCAGATGAAGGCCTAACAAAAAAATAATTAACAAACAACTGGCTACTAAGGGAAACTTCCTCCTAACCTCAGGCAGTAAATGATTGCCCTATACCTTAAAGCAGGGTTGTTGGACATACAGCCCTCAGAGCTGCTTTATCCAGCCTGCAGGGCTACTGACAGGCTACCAGAAGTTGGTGGTATAGCTAGGGGGCCTGGCCTGGTCTGCTACAGGATCTGGCACACCTGGGAAATAATGGACGTGGCCCTTAGTGGCAGGAGGGCAAGTGAAGACTGATACAGACCCAGCCACTGTATGGCCATTCGGCCCATCATCACCACCACAGCAAGAGGGCACTTGGTCTACACGCTTGCTCTACTTCCTCTACCATCAGCCCCACCACTGCTCCATACCAAAGCCACTGCCACCACTGTGTACCCTGTGCCAGATGCAGCTGGAGCCACCATATACCACAGCCACCCTGTGCCTTGGGCTGGATCCAGCTCCAGCCCATAAGGAGCACCACAGTATGAGGGAAGTTTGACACCTCTGCTTTAAGGCATAAATGGTTACATGCATTAGAATGTTATTAGATAATACTTACATGAATTATGAGTATATCATCTACCAGTACCTTTTCTCTCTCATCCACAGGAATATGGATGATATGAAAGAAGAATGGTATGCAAAGGTTATGCATGCACTGCAGTACTGAGAAATCTGTGTAGATGTGGGGATGGTGGGAAAGAGTGCTGGAACTTAAACATTTTTATATGCAAGTAATTCTGAGAAATGTTAATCTCTGAATTACCAACTGGTCTGTTCTTGTAATATATTTTAAGGAGACCAGAAATGATGCCTGAAGTGCTGAATGACTGCTCCATTATCTCTTTTATTGTGAAATAATTAACAAGCTAAATAAATATATTGTGCCTAATTCTTCTTAAAGTCCTAAACTCTGCATCAAAATCTTGTGGCAGGCCACCAAAATTTTTATAGCAGTTTTTAATTTATTCTCTCAGTTTCATTAGCTGCTCATATTCTTGGATGAAAACAATTAATAGAAGTATCTCTTTACCTTTAAATCACTCAATATTTTATACTGCATCACCATTAATTCTTCTTCTTACTAGCTTTGACTTTTTTAGCCTCTCTTCATATCACAGTCTTGGCCTTATTATTTTAAAATCTTTGTTCCCCATCCCCAGGGCACCTTCAAAATAGCCAGTCTAGTCCCCACTAACAGAGGACTGAATTCTGCCCCAAATATTTGCTCAGAACTCCCATAGAAAAAATAATTCCATAGTATTAGTGTTTTAATGCAAGTTTTGGTTCAACTACCCTATTAGTAGGTAACCATATATCCTCTGGTTTATGGTATATGCATAAGAGGTTTAGTCAGGTGTCAGATGAATCCGCTTGCATGGAGTTCTGTGACCATCTCACCAAGACCTTTGATGCATACGATGAGTACTTCTAAGCAAGAGTATGGAGGAGTGGAGGCTGCCCAAGATCTTTAAACCACTGAAACGAAATCCAAAGACCAGACTGAATCCAGATATTCAGTGCCTCAGAGAGAAATAAATGGCATGTTTCTGTCAGGATGATGTCCCTTAGCCTTTCTCTAACCAAGGAATACCCACCAGGCAGCTAAGGCTAGGATTTTGAGGTACCCTATACTTGCCTTACTCTGGAGGTAACAACAGTGGTATTTTATAGAAGCTACCCTGCCACAATTACCCTATTAATGGCTTTGGTAAAAATGTCTATTGTCTATGGCAATGTCAAAATATTTAAATTTCCCCACCTTAGAAGGTTTAAATTCCTTATGGCAGGAGCACAGACAAATTGGTGGAGCCAATAGCGAGGCTGGTTTTGGTCGATAGCCTGGTGTGAGTAAATGAAAGACCTTTTTCTGAGCTCTGAATAATACATGTTGTTGACTCATATTAATGGCACTAACACTGTGGTAGGGTGTAACAAAGGATTCCAGGCTTTTTTTAAATAGACAAAAAATTACAGTCTAAAAGGCCATATATTTAAAAAGGAGACACCAGTTAGATCGGTATCCTGGATGCACTTCTCCAAGTAGTAGATAAATGGAATTAACCAGCAATAGCAACAATAGGAGAAATGAATGGGATCCCAAAATATAAACAGTAAGTTCTCTGAAGTAAATACACAGAGAGATCTCTTCTCCCCTCACAGAAGGTGCACAGTACACATTAATCCCAAGAGAAGACACATTACTGTGAGACCCATCCAATACCTAAAAAATAAGGAGACATCCAAGGAAACAAAGAGTTCTTCTATTCATACTGTCCTATTTTGCAGTAAAGGGACAAATGAAAGTTCAACAACAGGCAGACTCCCTTCAATCAGGCTGAAAAGAGGCAATTAAAAGTCATATATACAGTATCCTCAGGCAGATACACATTGTGTTATTCCATTTTAAATCACTGAATGCATTATTTGGTGGGATCAAATTACCTATCAAGTGCTTCTTTAAAGTATTTCTGCTGGATATCAAAGTGGAAGACTGTCCGTTCACAGTCAGTAGAAGCGTTGTCGCTGCCCCCATGTTCCTTCACAAAGGCGTCAAACCCATTCTCATCTGGATACTTTAAACTGCCCATAAATACCACTGGAACAAGGTAATCAAAATTGGGGAAATATTCTAAATAATTCTGATTGCAGAAAAGCACAGTTACATATAGAGAGCCTGATTTTTCTCTGCCCTACATCTTGTAATTATGTTTGTATAACTACACATATGTTTCCACGTGCAAAGTGTGAGTAAATTACTGTTTGATTTGGTAGCATTTTATACTCACTTCCACAAGGTATAAAGCAGTGGGGGACAGGTTCCTTAAATAATGACTCACATAAGAACATAAGTTAGAACAGGAAATCATTCACAAAAATTAAACAAAATGGTTTAGGTATGTTTTTTAATTGAACTTAAAAATAAGCAAAACTACTTCTCTCCATCTATTCCTATACAGATCACTATAAAAAAAATCAGACATGCAAACACTACAGCTTATCTAATTCACCATGTCTAGAATTGAGGGAAATGGTAGGAAACAATTATAACTTTCAGCCCTATCAGTGAAAGTAAAGAATTCATCTAAAGTAAAACACAGACTCTCAATAGCTGTCTGCAAGACAAAGCACAGGAAGCAGCACAGAAAATCAGTTTGTTTCTAGTGCCATTGCTAGAAAGATACAGACACGGTGATAAATTAAGTCACTATTCAATGCCTTACAGCAGCTCTTCATCATTATTCTACAACCATTACAAACTATATGGCTGGTTTCTTGAGAAAAGGAGGCTTGATATCTGACAGAATTTGAAAGATTAGTGTCTACACTGTACACTGGCAGACAAAGTTCTTTGGGTAAATGTGATATCTTTTATTAAACCAACTAAATGCTTGGAAAAATTGGTTTTTACAAGCTTTCAGGCACAACAACCCTGGCAGAGGGAGAGCCTGCTGGTGTTTGTGTGCTCTCCTGGATGGAATAAAAGCTTAACCTTGTCTGCCTACTTAGAGCAACACAGCTATAACCAACACCGCTCAAAACATAGAACATATACTATACATTTGCATTCAATTGCAAAATACAGACTGAAATTTGAACATAGCACCTAAAAGACATAACAATACCATGTGTTTTACACAAAAACGATTCTGTAAAAAGGCATAACACTTAAAAAACACTTGAAGAAGGTTTTAGAGAGAATTGACAGATTACAGTCTGTAGTATCAGCAAGAATTGGGGTAGGTCTAACCAGCAGAGCCGGAAGTATACAAAAACCAATTTTGAAAAAGAATCGTTGAGAGAGGCTACAAGTATTTTCCTTTATTTAAGCAGCATGCCCAATCATGAACACAAATACAAATCTATACACGTTAATTTAAATATCCATGTAGCTTAATATACATTTATCAGAGGACCAAATTCAGATTTGAAATCAAAGGAGTTGTACCAACTTATAACACCTGAATATTCAAACATCTGAATTAAGTCTGTAATGTTAAAATATAAGGATTCAGGATAAAGTGTTGGTTATTACTAACAAATTACCATTTAGCCAAATACGTGATGAGCTCAGATTAACTCCTAATGCATATTTCCATAACACTAACAGCTGTTGCCCTGCCAAAGACACTGTTCACAGCCTCCGAGGACTAAATGGACATATATATTCAAATGAACCACTAAACCTAGATGTTAATTGTTCTTTCATGCCAGATTTGAAGAAACTTAGAAATACATTATATAAAATCAGGAATTTTTATTAGCAGTGCATATGCTGTGTCTGCTTTGCTCTCCCTCTTTCACTGAGGCTTATTTAACCAATTACACCATTAAAAAAATTAAGACTTGAAATAGGTATATAATCCTGTATTCTTTTTCTGGAGTGTTTTATATAACACAATAAATCCAAAACACTATCAGACTTCCTCCTTTGGGGAAAAAGACTGAAATGTCAGATGATACATACTGTGCTCCAGAAAATGTGCCAACCCAGGTAGATCTTCAGGGTCACAGAAACTGCCCACACCAACACAAAGAGCAGCTGCAGACTGCAAATTAAATACAATAAAAGCAATGGAAGTTACTCCTAAAAATATCTTATCTAATAGGGAATAACTTGAGACCTATGTATTAGTATTACCCTATGCCCAACAGGAACAAAAGAGGGAAACAGACCAGGATGTTTCATTCTGTTGCCATGCCTGTTTGAATCATAGAGAGCAAACATTGAGTCCATGATCAGCAGCAACACAGATTTAACCCTGGGTTCTCAGACTTAACCATGGAAGCCATATACATGTGAAAGCAGATCCGATACACAAGAATGGAGCAGTAATTTGTTTCCCTGCAGTATTTGTGTATTTTGCACCAAGACAGCAGTTCACCATGTAACAAGTTTTCATTCTAGAACACTTGTACATACCAGTTTTTCCATACCAGTTTTCTCTGTATCTTCTTTTCCTGTTAGTTCTTCCATTTCTGTGTCATCAGAATCATTAAGCTTCTCATCATTATCATCACCATTGTCATCATCCTCACCACCATAACTTTCTTCGTCATCTTCAATTTCTGCCCCTGAATCATCGTCGTCATCATCATCACTTTCAGTATCAGTTTCATCTTCCTCTTCTGAAGACTCCTCAGAAGTAACACCATCCAAGCTAGTTATGTCCGAAATCAACAGCACACCCAAGCCATTTTGCAATTTGATATACCTGTGAAATTAATTACATGACTATGCTGAATCTTTCAGTAAAATGAATCAATCTTTGAATGCTGAAGCTCTACAAGGCAAAAAGGTAAAAACCAGACAGTTTCCCAGTACATTTTTGCCATTTAATGACATCTCCAGACAAAAACTAGCTTAAAAGTGTATTTGTACAGTACACAGCAAGTGGGGTCCTGTTCTTCAAGGCTAGGGACAGACATTACACATAAACTGGTTTAATACAATTAAAACAATTTACACAATACAATTGGCACATGCTAATTCTATGTCATGTTATGCAGCATGTTAAGAGTTGATACAATTGTAAACCTGCACAGCTCTGACTTGCCACTAAAGAGCTGGTAAGCAGGGGTGGCTAGAAGCCAGGACACACAGGGTCTATCCCTGCTCTGGGAGGGGCGAGGGGGTTACAGCAGGCTGTGCCATCATCTGCCTGCCTGCTTGCTGCTGCCACCACAACCCTTGGCCACAGATGACTCCACTGTGCAGCAGCCCAAGCAGGCAAACAGCAGCAAAACCACCCCGCAGCTCCCTACTCCTGCCATCTGCCTGCTCAGGGCTGCTGTGCTGCGCAGCAGACACCCATGGCGGGGGCAGCAGCCAGCTGCAAGGGGGAAATGAGTGCCAGGTTTGCACCACCACTGAGTGGCAAGCAAGCCTGAACTCCAAACCAACAGGGCTTGGAGGATGTGGGTGCAAAGGCTGCAAATCACCAGGCTCCAGGCCAATGGGCTCCAGGCATGGGAGTCCCCTCAGGGTACCTACTGCTGCAGAGACATTGGGGAGGGAAAACCCCCTTCACACCAGCACGTGCAGCACCAGCCTATTGCTACACAGGGGAGCATGTCTGGCAGGAACCCTGCCGTCTGCCATTTCCAGGCTTGTCCATGGTGCAGAGACCCCCTGCTAGCACACCCATCCCGCCACAGGGCCGCAGATCCCAAATCTGCCCTGCCAAGAAAGGACCTGGCTCCAGCATCCAGAGGCAGGAAGGCAAGCATAGGGTGGCCATCAGAAGACAGTCCAGTTGTCCTCTGTCCTCTATTGATACAAAACCCGATACCTTTATGTCCTCTACTTTTTTCTTGAAGAGAACATAAAGGCATCAGTTTTTGTATCAATAGAGGACAGAGTAGCAGAAAACCGGAATGTCCTCTGTGATGGCCACCCTAGGCAAGCAACTGAGGCCAGCTACACATCACAACTCCCAGGCCAGCACCAACCACCCCAGGGGCAGCCAGCAAGAGGCATGGGAGCCCCGCTGACCCTGGGGGCCAGACCCTGTGTCCAGCCCCCACTATGGACGCAGTGCCCTGGGACTGCTGGATGCCCACCTAGGGAACCCCCACACCTCAAGCTTCACATGCAGCAGATGGGGGGCAGGGACACAGAGGGGCTCCCCATCCACCCTGGCCATCAGAGTCAGCAGCACAGATGCCAGTGGGGGAAGGGCTGGGAACAGTGCATCCTGAGATACTGGAGGCCACTGGTTCCACCTCCACAGTGTTGCCAGGTGTACGATAATTATCACATTTGTACGACACATTCAGCACTTGTATAATGCACCATCGATACCAGTAAAAGCGTTCAAAACATACGAGGTATCCATGTCGTAGTCGTATTGGTCTGGAGGAAAAGGCAATCGGGACTCGTCGTAGAGATGATATCTTTTATTAGACCCACAAGATTTCTGCAGAAGATTTTGCAAGATTTAAAGAATTTTTTTTGCAAACATTTTGTGGGTCTAATAAAAAATATAATCTCTACGATGAGTCCCGATTGCCAAAACATGCGATAAGCTTTGAGGCAGGCAACGGATGCAGAGCCCAAGCCGCTCTCAAGGAGCCTTAACCCACTTTGGGGTTTGCTTTGAAATAAAGAAACGCTTCGACTTGGCTGACCCACTTCTCACTCGCTCACTGGGAGCCATATAAAATAAATAAGGCTTATTTGCATACTCATTTGCATAGTTCTTTCAGTGGACAGTACGTTTTGTATTTTTTTAGCAAATACAGTCGTTTTGGGCTTCCAAAGCTGTAATTTCATATTTAGGGCCTGGCGACACCGCAGAACCACGCGGGAGGCCCAAAATATGCAAATGTCTATGCAAATACATCTTCTTAATTTATTTTACGTCGCTCACTCGCTGCGAGTCTCCAGGGAGCGAGTACCCGTCAGAAGAAAGTGTTGGCGAGGCGTCACGTTCTGACGTCACGCCGCTAAGACCGACGCGAGGCGCGGCCATGAGGGGAGGGGAGGGGAGCGGGGCGGGGCGGGGCGGGCAGGCGAGCCCCCCGCCCGCGCTCACCGGTACCGGTTGGGGTCGCGCGGGGACTTGGCGATGTCGGGGTCGCCGCGGCCGCGCTCCGCCCGCCGGCCCTCGCCCTCCTCCTCCCATTCCC
>NW_005842168.1:479707-486954 GCF_000455745.1 Alligator sinensis | reverse complement strand
TGCCCGGCCAGCCAATCAGCGCGCGAAGGCGCTGCCACGTGACTTATCGCCCCCTCCCGCTACCTTCTCCGATCACTGGGAATAGGACAGCCGTTACCCCGCCCAGCTAGCAGTGACGTTCGGGTCACGTGCCTCTCCCCCCCGTCCTCCCGGTCCTGGTCGTGAGGCGTGACGCCATCTCCCTGCGCCCACGTTGGGGGCACGCGGTGCATGCTGGTCCAGCAGAGGCCGCGCGCGCTCGCTGGCCATGGCGAGCGACTTCTACCTGCGCTACTACGTGGGGCACAAGGGCAAGTTCGGCCACGAGTTTCTCGAGTTCGAGTTCCGACCGGACGGTGAGGAGGGGGGGCCAAGCCGTGGGGCCGGGAGCGGGCCCAGGGGCTGCGTCACACCGCGGTCCCTCTTGCCCCGCGTCCGCGCTCCTCCGCCGCTGGGCTCGGATCCAGCGTCGCCCCGGGCACAAGGGAGAGGGACCGGGTCTGATGGGGGTTCCCCCCCCCCCCCCGTGTCCTCTCTCATGTGCAGCCTCCAGCATTTAAGGCCTAGAAAGTGCTGAACACTGGCCATGCCCCTCGCTCCCCTGCTCAGCAGCGACGGGCGCCCCTTTCCTCCACTCCCTTTGTGGACCGGGCAGCCTCCACCGTGCTGGGCGGCACCGAGCTACTCCGGGGAGCAACAGGCCGGGTGACGAGGAAGTGCCGGTTGTTCGTTTTAACCCACCCGCTCGCTCCCGTCATTTGCGGACCCCTCCTTGTGTTGGCCTGGGAAGAGAGCAGTGAAAATGACAGATCCCAAACGGGCAGAAATTGCAGTTTTATACGATATTAGCTAACAGGCAGGGCAGATCATGCTTTGAACCAGGCTGTTGCAATGGGGCAGACTCGGTGAGACCGAACTTCTTTAATTGGAGCCGGTCTGGGGTTTGTTTCCAGTAATTGTCTGTGGTAAAAGGCTGGAAATTGCAGTCATAAACGGCGTAAGGAACAGAAAATGAGACCGCTCCTTGCGTTGTGAGGGAGTCGGTACCAAATTCCCACGGACTTTCTCTTTGCCCTTGAGTCTCCCGCACACCCTGCTCCTGTCCCCTCAAGTGCCTCTTTCCTAAACAGCCCAGGCCCGGCCCCTTGAGTCTCTCCTTTAGAAGACCCCCCACCATACTACTAATCGTCTCTGCTGCCCTTCTCTGGACCTTCTCTAGTCCTTATATATCCTTTTTGAGCCATGGGGATGAGAGCTGGGTATCGTATTCAAGGTGTAGACACACCATAGATGTATAAAGTGGCATCATGATACCTTCCCATTCGTTTACAATTCTCTACAACCGCAGCCCTCCAAAAGATGAGCATCTTGCCAACAGCTGGTCCACCTTCAGAAATCCTAAAACATATTGAGCTTTTTGATTGGAAAACTTCAGGAGCAAATCATGCTGATGCCCTTTATTATTTATATAGCCATCTTTGTTTCAACAGAATCCCACAATGAGCTCCAAAATATCCAGGGTTGAAATAAAGCACCCTCTGTGTCAAGCAAGCAGGCAGGCAGTCTCATTGAAGCAATGGCTAAAAATTTTAGATGAGGTTGCTAGTGGAAATATGCATAACATGTTCAGTTGATTTATTTTTACAGCTTTTTAATTAGGATAACAAATTCTACAAAATAATGTCCGTACTAGTATCAAAGATACCATATGAGCCGTTATGCTATATTAGTGTTTCTCAGCCCATGGGTCACGACCCAAAAGTGGGTTGCAAGATTATTTGAAAGGGTCATGAATAGTCACAGAAAAACTTAGGAAAGCACGGGTTTCCTCTTTCAGGCTGGGAGAAGCTGTGGCCTGGAACTGAGGGGCACTGGCATGTCCATGGAGTCAGGAGTGAGGGGCACCAACAAGGCTAGGGGACTGTGGCTTGAGTGTAAGGGCACCAGCAAGAATGAGCTGCAAGTCTGGAGTTATGGGCCAGGAAGCTATGAGTTGGGTGTGAGGAGCGCTGGGAATTTGCACTGTGCAAATTGCACAACGATGAATATTATTTGGGAGTAATGGAGGGCCACATGTTGATATTGCTGCTTATGTTCTATTGATATTGATTTCTGTCTTTAAAATTAAGACCGTTGAGCTGCTTTAACTTGTAATGTGTAATAAGTATTTTGGGGCCAGAATACTTGTGTGTTGTCTGCTGAAACTATTTACTGGGTCGGAAGTGGCTTTCAGTGTTTACAAATGGGTCCTGGGACAAAACAGGCTGAGAAGCACTGTACTATAGAACCCCACATTTTAAAGGTATTTCCCTGCTTCTCTACCTTGGAAGGGGGAGCGGCTAGTCAAAGAAGATGCACTATTTCAGCAGCAGATCTTTCTGCCCTTTGTGCACCTTCTTATACTCAGATTTGTGAATGTGATTATAATCTAGCAAAATAATGAAAAGAAATTAACCACTATAGAACACTGCCTGCTCAAGGTTGAGTAAAACATTCATCTTTGTTTCAACAGGAAAACTGAGATATGCCAACAACAGTAATTACAAAAATGATGTAATGATCAGAAAAGAGGTATGACATTTACATGTTTTGCAAGAATAATCTTTGGATATAAAATATGAGCAAATAAGATTGAACAAAACAGCTGGTTTTCATAATTTATCAGACTGAGCATTTATTCTAAATGAATGGTTTCTAGATACTTTACGTAGCTTCCCACACCATGAAGTTTTTCACCTTACAAATGTGGATGAATGCAATTTGTTTATTAACATGTATAAGGGGTTATCACTGCTTTACTTGTGGAGAAGTAAGACAGAAAAGCCAGTTGCAGTCTTTGGGAAGTCCCCAAGTGGCTTTAACTGCAGGCTTTAAATGAGTGTCCAAAGGCATACGGTTTGTGGCAGCATCATGTACTGAATCCATATAACCTGAATCCCAGCCCTGGTGCCTTAACCATCGGAATTTCCCATTCCCTTATTTTTCCTTTTTGAGATTCGCTTTTCTCCCTTTGCTCTCACTTTACTTTAGGACTTAGTCTTATCTCTGTAACGGGACCATAAGGATCACTGTGCAATTTCTCTCCATCTAAAAGTACTGTAGCCTGTTTAAGGACATTATTCATAATTTCATTGCTTTGCTACACCCATAATTGTTTTGCTTTGGGACACATTCTGATCAACATGTAATAGTGACAACTGTGGCCTTTGGCTTTGTCCATGATGGAGAATTCTCCCAAGATGAATAAATGTTTAGTGTCAGCTATTTATCTGTGTGGGCCCAACACTACAGGAGTCCCAAACATCCAAAAACAATTTGATTTGGCAATTCTTAATATTAATAAACAGGCTTTTGGTTTTAAATTAATTGGGTTCAGTGGTGTTGTATCCCCAGGGGAATGCTTATGCTTATCTGAGTCTGGTATAACACCCAGAGTGCTTCATTAGTGCTAAAGAAAAATAATGCATGTAGCATAATGTAACGTTAATTTTTTAACTTGCCTCTAGGCCTATGTGCACAAGAGTGTGATGGAGGAACTGAAGAGAATAATTGATGACAGTGAAATAACGAAAGAAGATGATGCTCTTTGGCCCCCTCCTGACAGAGTTGGTCGGCAGGTTAGTGTGCAATAGGTTCCCCACTTTGGTGTTAGTACTCCTATTATGTATGGGGGTTTTTGGTTGGTCAGAATAAATGTGTAAAATTGATTTGTAAACTAATCAAAAGTTATCCTTCCTTTGAACAGATATAAAATATCACTATTTACCGATCTGTTTAGTATAATGGAACAGTTTACTCCAAAAGTGTTGGTGTCATAAGTATTTGCTTTTGAAATGTAAAACCCTATTTCAATGCTTAAAACATTCCTGTAACCAGTACAATCTTCTAGCAGTTCTGCTTTTTTACTTTTTGTCTTTTTTTAATGCTTATTTTCTAGGAGCTTGAAATTGTCATCGGTGATGAACACATTTCTTTTACCACATCAAAAATCGGTTCACTTATTGATGTAAACCAATCCAAGTATGTATTCTGCTTAGAATTTTTTTTCTTGTTCTACCAGAATGGTCTTGTTTCGTCAGAAACGTTCTTGTAACTGCAACAGATTCCTAAATTTATTAGGAGCACTTCCATGTGTGCTGAACATTAGGCATTCACTTTTGTTTAAAGCACCCTCTTTTGGAGGATCTTGTTATTTTAGTGGCACATTATCTTGTAGTCTGGCATAATAAACAGCAAACCATTTTATGCCACCTCAGTGACTTAGTAATGTTTCAGGTATTTTGAAACACTACCTCTTGAACAGATGCTCCTTTCCAACATACACATTACTGTTTAATAGCATCCGTTTGTATTAGTCACTAAATACTTGTTCAAATAGTGGTATTCTTCCTCTCTTCAGCAAGATACATTCATTAAGTTTCAGATCACTCCATAATATTTTTACAGGTCACCCAATGACAGAATTGCAGCCCAACATACAAAACATATTACTCAAAAAGAAATAGCAAAAAAGTGAAAGGGACTTTAAAAAAAAAAAAAAAAAAAAAAACCAACTCAACAAACCAAAACACCTTACTTCACTGAAGTCAATAGCAAAAATTCTTTGGTTTCAATAGGATCTAAAATTTGCATCTAATTTAAATTGAAAAGGCACTTAAATGGTTTAACTCCTGTTCCTAGAAATCTTAAAATGACGGTTTTTACACTTTTGTAAGTGATAAACACATTGTGTATGTTTTAAAGAAAAATCTGTGTGAATTAGACTTGATGCTTAGACTGAAGGATACAATTTAATTTACCGGCTTCATGAGATTAAATCCCCACAGCAGATTGAATTGTGGAATTTCAAGCAGATCTCTTGCGGGGTGGAGGGGACGGGACAGGACAGGGGGAGCTGTATTAGGTTGCAAGGGCAGAGTTTTATAAACTTCTTTTAAAAACATGCAAACTAACTGGGCTTTTTTTTCTTTTCTTTTCTTATTGTACTTCAGGGATCCAGAAGGATTAAGAGTGTTTTACTACCTGGTCCAGGACCTTAAGTGTCTAGTCTTCAGTCTTATTGGATTACATTTCAAGATTAAGCCAATTTAAAAAGTATACCTTGAAATTTGTATTGTAGTATGTGCAGAACACCCTCCATTCCTTCTCACTTCTTGGTCTGAACTTTTATGTATGTTAGAACTTTTTTACAAACTGTAAGTGAATGTCTTTAATAAAGATGGTCAGATCTGTATTTTTAATTTAAAAGTTGTGTGCTCATAAAATGAAGTGTGTGATCTTTGAACACATTTAACCTTTGTTACTGTATATCTAGGATGAGCAGCTTTTAGTTTCTGTAGATCAATATACTGTCTAGATTTAAAAAAAAAAAAAATGATTGCCTATTCTCTCTCTCTCAGCATGAGGGAGCAGTGAAGGAAATGAAGACTTATAGATCCCTGCTATTAAACTCTTGGCAGACCTCTCAAGATAATTAGCGTCCCAATCTTTACATGACATTTTAGATTATCATTTAACAATTATCCGATAGCATCTGAGTCATGGTTCTGAACTAGTTTCTGGTGATAGGTTTTTAAGCTGTATAAAATATGTGCAAAACCATCCTTTCATGGCAGCACCCTTTTTTTTCTGACTGCAGCTCTTGGTCCTTAAACTTCTCTGCAGAGGTTTATCTACCTTTTCAGTGATGGATCCACATTGAAGAAAATAATTATCTCCTTCCCTTTGTGTTTGGTCAAATCACTAAAAAGTTCCATAAAATATTTTAAAATTAGCAAATGATTT
This sequence comes from Alligator sinensis, assembly GCF_000455745.1. Lineage (NCBI taxonomy): Eukaryota > Metazoa > Chordata > Crocodylia > Alligatoridae > Alligator > Alligator sinensis. Next base: position 481,191 of record NW_005842168.1, on the reverse strand, counting down.
CCATGTAAGGAATAAAGATATAATGGTGAATCGCAGAAGAAATCTTTTTCATCAAGAAAAAATTATACTTAGAACACTTTTACTGTATATTTAAAGGTTGAGAACACAAATACCTCTGGTCATATCAAGTATCTTGGAAAATCCATCTTTACAACTGCTAAGTGGTGCTGAATAAGCAGTGTATTCTTACAACAAAAAATAAATTTCAGGGTATATGTTTAAAGAGGTAGAGACGAGGCTGGTCTGCAAATAGGGAAGGTTAAAAAAATCTCTAATAGCTACTTAGTTTAATTCAAGGTAAGCTAAAACTTCTAAGTGTTACATCTTTTTACTATACGAAAAATAAATAGAAAATGTTACGGTTTCTACAGAAAATTATTTCTGGCTCTGCCTCTAAAAATTATTTATAGCTGGTAAGAAATGTGGAACATGTCTCAATATTAATACTACTGATTTTAAAGGTTATGTACTTAGTCACAGCAGGATGCTTTTTTTGTTCGATAACTACCCCCCCGCCCCCAGGCTTTTTTAGAGGAGTGTAGATTGTAGCCGAGTTGGTCTAAGGACATCGGCAGACAAGGCTCTTTGGGTAAATCTGATATCTTTTATTAGACCAACTCAAATAGTTGGAAACATTTTTTTAGCAAGTGTTTTGTTGTAAAAACCCTTTGTCAGGCTGAGGAAGCGTCTAAGAGCATGCACCAACTACAGATGCTTCCTCAGCCTGACGAAGGGTTTTTAAACCTGAAAGCTTTCTAAAAAAAATGTCCAACTATTTAATTGGTCTAATAAGATACCAGATTTACCCAAAGAGCCTTGTTTGCCCCTTGTGATAACTTTGCTAAACTTTTCCTACAGCATCAAACTTTTATCTTTTTCCAAAGTGACCGACCTCACTGATATCCAAATGAACTCTTAAATTGCTGTTAATTGCAGCAGCGGTTTGCCCTTCAAGTGCCGAGATACGCGCTCCGCTTAACACTGAGGTACAGATTTGAATGAGTAAAAAACATGCTGTCACACACTGCCACTTGCATCTGGCTCCTCACCCCTGTACAAAGGGCCTGAATAAAACTAAGAGAAACCAACTCTGCCCCTTATCCCGATAAGAAGACGTGCAAGGAAGGGCGAGGTTCTAATTTCTTGAAGATGATCCTGCTCAAATCTTACTGAAACACCTAATAGTGAGAGACTGTCCTGCCAGACGGTGCTCGCATCTCGGTTGGTCCAAGCACACTTTGAATTCGTGTTGTTGTGAGACGGGATTTGGGTCCTGGGTCTTGCTTTAGAGCACCAGGGACAAACCCCAAGGCCAGCTGCAGTGGTGTCAGTGCTGCAGAAGCAATGCGGGCTCATGGCAGAGGTGCTCGCTTGCGTTAGACCAACAAGATTTGGCAGGGTGGAGGGAGTGGGTGAGCTGCTCCCGGATGGAGACGGGCTTGCAGTTGAATCCTAGCAGGCTCTGGCTGGGTCAGACGACAGAA
>NW_005842168.1:474079-479501 GCF_000455745.1 Alligator sinensis | reverse complement strand
GCCGCGCCCCCCCCGCCGGCAGAGCAGCTAGGTGGCGGCCATCATTGCTAAGGGCAGCGCCTGGCCTCAAGTCCCATGACACTAGGGGGAGGCGGCGGCGGCCATTTTGTCTAAGGGCAACACGTCCCTTTGCGATAATGCCCCGGCAAATCCCGCGAGACTCCCAGAGGCCCGAGGCCGCGGGGACCGGCGTGCGGGCGGCATGGGGGTAGGTGCGGGGCGGTGGGGACGGGCGGGCCGCGGGCCTGGGCCTGAGCCTGAGCCTGACCCCGCCCGCCTCGCCTCGCCTTGCCTTGCAGAAGATCGGGCTGCAGCTGAAGGCGACGCTGGAGAACATCACCGGGTTGCGGCCCGTGGGCGAGGACTTCCGCTGGTACCTCAAGGTGGGGCCGGGCTCGAGCGTCCCCGCCCCCGAGGGAGCTGCTCTGGCCCGGGGAGGTGCGCAGCCATCCTGGGCCCCGGAGCTGCCTCCCACACGTTGCGCGCTGTCCGGGCCGTGCACCTCTGCAGGCTCCCGCAGTCTGCCTGGGGACAGATGGCAGCGGGGCCTAGGGCAGCCCTGACTCTGGGCCTGGAAAGAGACTCCCTGGCGGGGGGGGGCACACCTCAACTGCTAAGGTGGTTTTCCCAGTTGCAGGGGATAGCCACCTTTCTGGCAGCGGGTATTGTGTACTTACCCTCCCACATTCATTTCCCATAGGGAGATCTTGGCTTTACGCCCACTTTATGGAAATGGGAGACCCCCCTGTCCCAGTGTGCTCCTGCGGAAATACAGCTGAGGGCGAGCAAAACTTGGGGGCACCCAAACCCCAAGCCTCCAGGCTTGGGTCTGCACGTAGGACACCCTACAAATGATTTGGAAACATCTAAAGCCCCAGTTGGGGTGGAGGATGTTTGCTGGTAGTAGGGCCACATATGGGTCTTGAATGACTCGCGGATTTGGATTTGATTTGGCTTGGAACGTGAACAATTTTACTTAAGGAAGACAAAAAGCTGTTACATTTCTTGAGGGAGAATCCCTGCTCTCTCAAGAGAAACCATGAGAGTGCAGAAGTTCATAATTTTTCTCCCAGTGTAAACGTGGCCGCTTGGGAAGAAACATAACTTGGGAACAGCTGAAGCTAAGTGGCTCCCTGAAGAATATCTCTTGGGAGATGGACCCGCTGTTGGGGTGGCCAGTGCGTTGCTGCTTCGCTCTCCCCATCCTGGGGGGTAGTGTGTGTTAGTCCCTGCCAAGCAGGGAGCAGAAAGCGGCCCCTGAGGGCTGGAAAAGCCCAACCTAGCACTTAGCGGGTATGGTCTGCTCCTGGCTTGTTCCCTGCCCAAGTCACACTGCAGCACTCGGAGCTGGGAAGCATACAAGCATGCTCCCTCCCCAGCTGCCACCTCCTTTTCCATCTCACGTTGCTCAGAGCAGATTTTCAACTTGTGTCATATCATAGTCCAATTGAAGCTACCAGACCTGAGATCATAGATACCTGATGCCAGTCCTGATCTCCTTCAAATGGAGCTGTCCCATGGTCTTTCAGTTGCAAAAGACCTGGACTTCTGAGTCTGAAAATGACTTGTGCTGTCTTATTACCCCGCTACTAGCAACTTAAGATTCTTGGTTTTGTATCTTTGTTTTCCAGCTGAAATGTGGGAACTGTGGTGAGGTTTCCGAAAAATGGCAATACCTGCGATTAATGGTATGTTCCCACGCTGCGACTGGTATTTTAAACACCCACCCCCCAGAACAGTCCCTATGCCATAAAATTGTCACTGGCAATGCTAGTATGATATGCAAAGTTTTACAGCGTTGTGTATAGTATTTTAATAGCTATCTGTGTGCTGGAGGTGCTGCTGTACTTTATGATCACAAAATCTTTTGAATACTGTACTTTATGATCACAAAATCTTTTGAATCATAGAAAACTAGAAGGGATTTCAGGTAGTTATCTAATAGGGCTGTGCAAAACGGCTTTGTTTCATTTTGGTTTCAGATTCAGTGTTTCGGAGGGACAGCGATTCGTTTCGGTGTTTCAGATCACTGTCCCATTTCGATTCAGCCCAATTTGTTTTGGCATTTCAACAGTTTTGGTGTTTTGGCCATAGGCTATAATGGGGAATCGCTAAAATGCCTATACCTTTGTCATTTCTTGCCTGATTCGGATGCAAATTGCAGGGCATGAAGCCTGCCGAGTTTCAAGGAGATAGGTGCGGGGATGGGGGGTGAGACTGCCCCTCAAACTGTTCCAAGCAAAACTCGTATCACTTGACAACAGCGGCAACATGCTGTCATCCTCGCACAGATCTGGGGGCCCGTGCCCCCCAGGAAGAGTCTGGCACAGCCCCGCAGCCCTTCTGGGGGGCACAGGCCCCCAGATCTGGGCGCGGCTGACAGCAGGTTGCCATCCCTCCCCAGAGCACTGGGATTGGAAGGGACCTCAGGGGCGGATTGCAGACACTGGCCAGCTACAGATGTCAATATCAGAGCAGTCCTTCCACCCCTCTTCCCCTCCCTCTTCTTCATTTCTGTTTCCCTGCAAGTGCAGCTCCGAAACTCCGAAATTTTCCTAAATGTTTCGGATGCTTTTGTTTAGTTCCAGGGATGTTTCGGAGCCTTCTGTTTCAATTCAGATTCGGTGTTTCAGGTGCCGAAATACCTCTGAAACGAAATGGCTGCTGAAGTTTTGTACAGCCCTGTTATCTAATCCAACCCTATGTTCACGGCAGGTCATCCCTGTCTAAGCTACCCAGGACAAACATTTATCTACCTTTCACTGAAAAATGTCTAATGACAGAGATTCCATAATTTAAAAAGTACCTCAGTTCCCACCCATCATCTACGCTTCTCAGTCAGTGTTTTTGGGTGGGTTTGAACCAGCCTCCTTTTCATAGATTTCATAGACATTAGGGCTGGAAGGGACCTCGGAAGATCATCGAGTCCAGCCCCCTGCCCAAAGGGCAGGAAGTCAGCTGAGGTCATAGGATCCCAGCAAGATAAGCATCCAGTTTCATCTTGAAGGTGTTCAATGAAGGTGCTTGAACCACCTCCGGTGGCAGGCTGTTCCAGACCTTGGGGGCTCGGACAGTAAAGAAATTCTTCCTTATGTCCAGCCTGAAACGATCTTGAAGTAGTTTGTGACCATTCGACCTCGTCATCCCTTGGGGCGCTCTGGTGAACAAACGTTCCCCCAGATGCTGGTGGTCACCCCTGATAAACTTGTAGGTGGCCATCAGATCACCCCTGAGCCTGCGCTTTTTCAGGCTAAAGAGCCCCAGGGCTCTCAGCCTGTCATCGTAGGGTCTGCTTCCCTGACCTCTGATCATGCGCGTGGCTCTTCTCTGGACTCTCTCAAGCTTCTCCACATCCTTTTTGAATTGTGGAGCCCAAAACTGGACACAGTACTCCAGCTGCGGCCTCACTAAGGCCAAGTACAGGGGGAGAATGATGTCCCGGGATTTGCTTGAGAAGCATCTATGGATGCAAGCCAGCATTTTGGTCACTTTACTAGCTTTACTTGACATCTTTTATTAACCTCCCTATAATCGACGACTAACTGGGCTTCGTTGGGCTTTCCAGGTTTCGATCGCTTCTGACTCCAGTGTCCACATCATTAATGAAGATGTTGAACAGTATGGGTCCAAGGACAGAGCCTTGGGGGACCCCACTGGTCACAGGACACCACGATGAGTGACTTCCATCGATTACTACCCTCTGGGTCCGACCCCGGAGCCAATTTTCCAGCCAGTGGATCGTGGAGGACCCAAGGCGACAATTGGCCAGTTTCTCCAAGAGGCGATCATGGGACACCAGATCGAAGGCTTTTTTGAAGTCAAGATATATGACATCAATCTCTTCTCCCTTGTCCAGGTGATAGGTCACCTGGTCGTAGAAGGAAATGAGATTGGTCAAGCAAGACCTACCCGCAACAAACCCGTGCTGGCTATCCCTTAAGATGTTGTCGTCGGCCAGTCCATTAAGGATGGCCTCTTTAATAAACTTTTCTAAGATCTTCCCCGGGATAGAAGTCAGGCTGATGGGCCTATAGTTAGCCGGATCCACTTTCCTCCCTTTCTTGAAGATAGGCACCACATTGGCCTTCTTCCAGTCTTCGGGCACTACACCAGAGCGCCAAGAGTTTTCAAAGATCCGTGCTAGAGGCTGGGCTATGATGCTCGCCAGCTCCTTGAGTACCCTGGGGTGAAGATTGTCAGGGCCGGCTGACTTGAAGGTATCCAGCTTCTCAAGATGTTCCTTCAGAAAGTCAGCATTAATGGAGGGCAGGGGATCACCCTCACCCGGACTTCCCGGCCCTGTAGCGGGCATGGGCGTCCCATGGGGCTGATGAAAGACTGACGCAAAGTACCTATTTAATAGGTTGGCTTTTTTGGTCAACAGGCAAACATGCTGAGCCACAATGCCACCAATAAGTTACCAGAAATGTGCTATTGGAATGATAAATGGTGGTCGTGATTTATTTTAAGCTTTCTTGTGCCTTCTATTTATAAAGACAGTTTATTTCAACAGCTTAGTTAAATGGGTTTATACCAGTTGAATGGGCATAAAAGTGCTACTAGAATAGGATTTTGCCAGTAGCATGTTTCCCTTCTGTTCTTGATAAAAACTATTTTGGGAAGATTAGGCACCCTGTGGTGAGAGGGAATCGTGATAGTCAGTAAATTTATACAACTGTGCGGGCCGGGAGCGACCCGAGCCCTTTTTCGTGCTGCATGTGGGCTGTGGCTAGCAGCCCGGGCACGCTGGATTGGAGAGGGAGGGCGACAAGCTGGAATTAGGCACAAACGCTTAGCGGTAGTTTTAAAGATTGTTTACTTACACCGAGATGGCAGTGGTGTAGGCTGGAAAACTTGCTTGAGTTGCGGTTACAGACACAGACAACACAGACGGTCTCGTGGAGGTTGCTAGGCTCCACGGAACAGAGCTCCGGATGCTCTGGGTGAACGCGCCACCAAAGTCGAAATCGTAGATACGTCTTATAAAATTTGCGCTCGAAGACGGGAAGAGGTGGGCGATGGATCAGGTCGCCAAGCTCCTCTGAATCTCACACAGGGTCTCTATTACCCTGCCGTGTATCCAGAGTCCCCACGAGATGGATGTGGAGTCCTCTTCGGCTTGGGCGGAAACTGCTCAAGCTTCTTATACGGCTAACAGGCCAATCGTTAGCTGCCACGTGGGAATAATTTAGAACTAGCCAATAATGGGGAACGAATTTGCATACTGGTGTTGGGAACTCTTTTGCACCGTGCATTTCTCTTGCAACTTGAGCAATGCACTCTGCAAAAGAAGCTGCAGAAAGGTGGGAAACTCGTCCCTGCACCGGGGTTTTCCTCTGCAACAGGAAACTCTCCCGTGCAATGAAGCTGCAACTTGGCGGGGATAATTCTGGTGCCGAAGCACACACAAAATCATGCCTTT
>NW_005842168.1:471747-472421 GCF_000455745.1 Alligator sinensis | reverse complement strand
GCAGCTGGGCCTTCAAACTCAAACCTTCATTCATTAGATCAGTCACAGTTTGGAAAGCTGCACTCATCTTTTCCCCCTTGTTGTCCCGTAGGGCCACTCTTTCTTTTACGGTGCGCTCCTCCGTCTCCGGGTCTTCACGGAGCTCGGACGGACGCGCGCGATCCCTCAACCTAGGCACCATCACACCAGGGGAGAACCAATTGATTGGCGCCGGTTCTTTAATCTCTTGGGCACATCTCGGGCAACGGGCACACTCCCGAGCTAGATCTGGGCTCACCGCGCCCGCCGGGTCGACTTTGGCGAGGGACACAATATCGAGGGGCTTGAACAAGACCCGCTCATTGCTCATGATACACCCGAACGCCGCAGGGTGAAGATACACCTCTCCCCCTCCAAGGGCTTCGTCTTCGGAAGCTCCCTCTTCTTTCCTCAGCGAAAAGCGTCCGCTGACCCATCTCTCGCCTGCTCCGCTCGCCTGGTGATAAACAATATGCATCTCCAGTTCTGCGACGCTCGCCACGCCGCGCTTTCCACTCCTCCAAGGACAACTCTTAACTAATTCCAGTTCTAGCGAGCCCTCTCCTGATCCCATCCTCGTCGCCATGTGCGGGCCGGGAGCGACCCGAGCCCTTTTTCGTGCTGCACGCGGGCTGTGGCCAGCAGCCCGGGCACGC
>NW_005842168.1:470609-471672 GCF_000455745.1 Alligator sinensis | reverse complement strand
TCACATGGAGTTTGCTAGGCTCCACGGAACAGAGCTCCGGATGCTCTGGGTGAACGCGCCACCAAAGTCGAAATCGTAGATACGTTTTATAAAATTTGCACTCGAAGACGGGAAGAGGTGGGCGATGGATCAGGTCGCCAAGCTCCTCTGAATCTCACACAGGGTCTCTATTACCCTGCCGTGTACCCAGAGTCCCCACGAGATGGATGTGGAGTCCTCTTCGGCTTGGGCGGAAACTGCTCAAGCCTCTTATACGGCTAACAGGCCAATCGTTAGCCGCCACGTGGGAATAATTTAGAACTAGCCAATAATGGGGAACGAATTTGCATACCGGTGGCGGGAACTCTTTTGCACCGTGCATTCCTCTTGCAACTCGAGCAATGCACTCTGCAAAAGAAGCTGCAGAAAGGCGGGAAACTCGTCCCTGCACCGGCGTTTTCCTCTGCAACAGGAAACTCTCCCATGCAATGAAGCTGCAACTTGGTGGGGATAATTCTGGTGCCGAAGCACACACAAAATCATGCCTTTGGGTCATGACAACAACGTCCTAAAGTTACGTATAGCATTCTTTCATTTTTATAGAGTTATTGGATTGGAGTGCACAAATGTGAGTGAATTGCAGTAGATAAGCATCGTGCTTGCTTTTAGGATGGAGAATGGAGTAGAGAGGTGAAGTGACTTGCCCAGAGTCACCCAGAAAGCCTGAGGCTAACTTGGGTTTTATAGCATCAGCCTGTCCCGAACAGAAGACCATCTGTCCTGTAGGCCACAGCCCTGCAACTCCTTCCTTTTGGGTACAACAGCCTGCCTACGTGTAGGAAACTGCAGGATCCGGCATCAGTCACTTGTAGTGGCATGTGTGTTGAAGGTCAGGAAGCCTGCAGAATGGATAGGATGTGCCTATACTGATAAGTCATAAACAATCCATTCTTCAGTATTTTAAATTTAGCATGTTGGAGGATCAGTTGAAAAGTAACAGGGTATCCAACCGAAGTATGTTTAGTTGTAGGCAATTGGCAACGAATGTTGGGTTGGTTGTCGTGAACTTCTGTTTAATACACTT
>NW_005842168.1:452063-470578 GCF_000455745.1 Alligator sinensis | reverse complement strand
ATTCCACTAAGCTCTCATTCCAGCTGGAGAAAAGGAGTTGGGTTGCTCTTTGGGCTGAAGTCACACTTTCACCACCCCTATACTGTGTTGCTGGACTTGAATCTTTTTCCTAACAGGGTTTTCTTAGGAGTACCAACAGGTAAAAAACACTTGAACTAAAGTCAGGCTTATGGGAGGAGAGGTGAGAGAAGAACTCAAATCTAAAGTTTTTCATGGTTTCCTTGGTCACAGGAGCATTGTCACTGGAGGTGCAAGTCTTCTCCTTACCAGTCCATGGGTTCGTGGCTGACTCCAGATTCTTGCTGAGCAAGATGCAGTAATAGACTTTGCTCAGAATAGGCCCCTTGCACATGGATTCTGCCACAAGAAAGGCATTGCTGTTCCAGAAAAATGTCAGAAGGATGTTCAGCGTCTCTGTGAACAAAAACCTGATATACAGAACACCGCATTTCTATGGTGTAGGCAGGATTTGCAGCTGCAATTTTTATAACTGCATTGGACATGCAACAGCACAACAAAGCAACTGCCATTTTGGTGCTCATGTTTAAGCAAGTGGTTCTACATATGGATAATGCTGGTAGTTATATTTCCTGCGTTACCACAGCTGCTGGCCTGTGTTTTTGACTGATATGCCTAATCATGTTTAATAGTTCATACTAGTTCATACTATATAGTCCTTGATACCTATCATATTCTGAATTATGAATCTCTAGTTCCAAGGGAAAAATGCCTTCTCTTGACCATGTAAAAATCAGTATAGAGTTTGTAATGGTTCTGCTTTTGTCAGGGCAGACGTCTGTAGTCACTCAGCCAGGATGTGATTAGAAATGATGGCTCCGTTTGTAATCTTTTTTAGGACAGTGCTCCTCTTAAGGGAGGCAGAGGAAGTGCCACAATGGTGCAGAAATGCAAGCTGTGCTCCCGAGAGAACTCCATTGGTAGGTGCTTCCCTGCATATCACAGGAGTTTCAGGGACACTCTCGCTTTGGCAATCAGTTTTTCTTTTCTTTTTCTTTTTTTACCAGTTTAGGAAAAAAAATCTAAGTCTAATACAGGGGTGGGCAAAATGCGGCCCAGGAGCCAGATGCAGCCCACCAGGCCCCTAAAAAAGTTAGAAAATTAATATTTATCTGCCCCTGGTTGCCTGTCATGCAGCCCTCGATGGCTTGCCAAAACTCAATAAGTGGCCCTCCGGCCAAAATAATTGCCTACCCCGGTCTAATATCTCTTAAACCATGTGTCCTCACTTTTGGTCTAAACTCCCTCCTAAGTGTTTCACAAAGGTTTCCCTTCCACTCCATACTGTTCAGTTCTTAGAGAAACCACATGCTTGTCCTTATGTTCATGCATGACATGGGAAGTGTAGCTGACCATCAACGCAAGACTGACAAGTACTGTGCATGCAATGTTCTCAAATGCACAAAGGGAGTAAATGGTGCAACAAAAGAGACAGTTTTTCTGACTTCTCTAGTTTTTAGTGACCTTTCATACTGCAGCAGCAATACAGGGAAAATTCCAGAAGCAACACGATTCACACTTTAATGGCGACTTGTGAAAATAATTTTTTCTATACAGTTCTTTGGAAACAAATTACTTGGTAGCACAAAGAACAAGTGATTTATGATGGGGGTTTTTTTGGTTTTGTTTTTTTGGGAGAAAGATGTGATGCTTTGATCTTTAATATGAAATAACATAAATAACCCAGATTTTCTGGGATGATTCCTTACTCTCTAGGCTCTTTTTTGATAAACGTACATTCTTATCCTGTGATCTTTATACTTCTACATATTGATTTCAGTGGGACTCTGCTCGAGTAAGCATTTCACGATTGCGCCCTAAAATCTTAAAAGTCCCTGTAGTTACAAAGGCAGCAGGGTCACATACGTTTCTGTACCAGTTGTTTATTATCCTTTGAAGCATTTAGAAACTCTTTTATCTAAGAAATGAATAGAGGCTTTCTACATTGGCTTAAGCTCCTGGATGTGCATTCCCAGTAAGTACTGTCCCTCATACAGACATTCCAGACTAGACTTTTCTAGTCCTCTTCCCTGAGGACTGAGCTGCAGTGTGGTAAAGCTGTATTATCCGTGCCAGTACTTATGGCAGCAGTATGAAGATAAAGCAAAATTGGTAGAATAAAATTGTTACATAAAACAGTTACTCCCGATTCTGTGGAATATATACAACAGCTAGAAACTTAGGGCTCCTATACACATGCAGGGAGCTTACTCCGACACGGTGGAAATCCAGCTTGTCGGAGTACACTCAGTTAATCGAATCTGCTGGAGCACAGAAACTGATGCGCTCTGGCAGCCTCATGCATCACGTGTATCAGCGTTGCCATGCATTTCCATGCTGGTGATGGGGCACTTTGATATAAAACACATCCAACAAGCTTTAGTTCAAAGCGCCCCACCACCATTTTTTCAGCGCGGGGACATGTGGCATCACTGATAAACATGATGTGCGGGTGCTTTTAATTAGTGTGGCTCGCTAATTAAAGCACACGGTGCTGCATCCAAAAGCACACGTAAAAACGCCCTTAAATTCTGGCAGATACTTACAGGTTCTACGCTGCTGTAACTGCTGCTAAAGTATATTTGGGAGGTTGCATCCAACAAGTTTATTGAATGGGGTCCTGCAGACTCAGTCCTGCAATCATTTGCACCCAGATCTACCACTGACTTGAAGATTTTTGTCTGGGCAACATATAAGATCAGAGATCTTTATTGCTGTGCCACAAGTTTGTCTTCTTAAATGGACAGGGCAGTGGCAGAATGTAAAATATAATTTTCAGTAGTAGGGGAAAAACAAAATCCTGGTAAATCTCAAGATCTATTGCCATTGATTTTATTTCTCTTTGTTTTTCTTTTAGATATCTTAAGTCACACAATCAAGCCTTACAATGTAAGTTGGGGGTTGCAGCATTACTACAGGTGTAAGTGAAATAAACATCAATAGTATTAATCTGTGGCTTTCCAAATTTTGCTATTACATTTCTCCCTGAAGTACAAGAAGAAATACCTGAGATCCTGGGCTCTAGAAAAGGAAAGTCGCACATTTCAGAAGTATATTTTTATTCAGGCGGACAGCAACAGCATGTTCATTTCTTGCTTTGTCCTTCCTGTTTCAGACTCAGGTGTGGAATCATCTGTTAAATATGCCATAGCTGATACCAGAAACTGACTTAGTAAGGTTGTAAACAAATGTGTAACACTTTACCCTAGTCTTGGAGCCTTCTTTCTTTTAAGGGCTCAGATCCTTGCCCATGGAGTTCAAGAAATTCCAATCAGTCATTACAGGGGCGGGCAATTATTTTGGGCGGACTGAGTTTTGGCAAGCCATTACACTTACTGAGTTTTGGCAAGCCATTGAGGGCCGCATGACAGGCAGCCGGGGGCAGCTAAATATTAACTTTTCTAAATTTTTTAGGGGCCCCACAGGCCAGATAGAATGGCCTGGGGGGCCGCATCCAGCCCGCAGGCCGCATTTTGCCCGCCCCTGAGTTTTTGCCTGTTTAAATAACAGCTTGTTTTCACATGGGATGCCAGACCTCAGTAGTGTGACTTCTAAAACAGTTTGTTCCAAGATTGAAAGCTGTCAAGGCTCTTTGTGTAAAAAGAGTAAATGCTATTCTGACTCAATCCTAGGCTGAGGACAGTGAGAAGTTTAAAACAATAGTGGAGTTTGAGTGCCGAGGTCTTGAACCAGTTGACTTTCAACCCCAGGTAAGCTCTTATTGATGTTTGACTGCTCTTAGGTACTTGTCTTGCAAACTCCACAATGATCTAACACTCTGACTTTTGAGGATAGCCCTGCTCTTCTCAGAATGCCCTGTGACTCCAGTAGCCTTTCATCCTGCAGTTCTTCAAACTGCATCTTACCCCACAAACAGTTATGATGAAGTATCCTTCATAAGTCCAGTATCTCTTGGGCTCTGCTCCTGCTACTTTTAGGTTGAAGTTTGGGTCCCTTTGGAGGCATGTTCCTGAAGAAACTTCCAAGTTCCAGAGCACTCGAGTTCCACATTAGTAAGGAGGACTGACCTTCAGAGTGGGGAGTTATGTGTGGAGTGTCTGTCTGAAATCAGAGTCCAGCTCAGGAGTGTCCAACTGGTTTGCTGTAGCTGGGAAGAAGGGGTGTCTTTGTAACCAGTCCTAGTTACAAGGAGTATACAACCCTCACATTTTGGAAACGCTTCCATTTTTTGACTGTTGTGCCAAGCCCAGGTCTCCTGGAGGCTTAACTGCCACTAAGAGAACAAACGGCAAGAAACTGGATGTAGTCAAAACAAGAAAAGCAGAACAAAAGTGGCTGAAAGGAATAATATAATCTTTATTGCAAAAGCACAGCTAAAGGTCCACAATTGAAGGGTCTCTCATCCAGGCCTCAGCAATGGGCTTGCTTGTGCATGGTCATCGGTATGTGTAAACTAATGCCCTGCTATATTTAATCTATTGTTGCAGTAGGATTAGGGGTAAGTTGCATTGGCTGACCAACATAAACCTTCCTCTTATCCCTCCCTCAGACTGCTGTGACACTGTGCCAAGTTTATAATGGGGGAGGGGAAAGTCAAAGTGTCTAAAGGCAAACCAAAAAAAGTCTTGCTGATTCTATGAAGAATTAATTATATATAAAATGGGGTATTGCACTGTGTAATTGGCCTGGTGTCTTCTTAACTAGAAGCCTACCTGCCCTGGCAGCAATGTCAGAGGCTCATTGTTTGCTCTTGATTGAAGGTTTTACAGCCAGAAGTAGAAAATATATCTTTCTGTAGAAAAATCTCTGCCAAGCTGTCAATCTCACCTCAGTCACCACCAGTGAAAGGGTAAATAAGAGACAATTTTAAAATAACCGCTTTGATACTGACACTCTCAAAGCTTGAACTTTTGCATTGCCATACAATTCCCAGTTTGCACCCTGAAACACCATTTAAATACATGTTGCAATGTCCTAATGAATTATTCCAGAGGCTTACTTTGGCTTCAGAGGGGGCAAATACCTTTACAGTCTTATTTCTTTGGCATACTTATGCTATGCTTTAGCAGCTGTTGGTCCCGAGCCAGTCGGCAGAGGGCAGACGAGTTGCTTCATTCCCCAGAGCTCTTTGGCAGAGATTAATTGTGAGTATCTGCTGTGACGCCAGAGCTGTAAGAATGCAAGTCCTGCTGAGGATGTCTAGTACAGGAGCTTATAATTCCAGTCACGTGGCTCAGTGCTCCATGGATCTCTGCTGACCAGGGACAGCTGTTTCCATTCCTTGTCCTGTTGGCAGCTCAGTATTATGGTCTGTGACACACTTCACCTGAACCCTTCTAGCCCTTTACCTGTGCTTGTAAAACCACAGAAGGACCATTTGTAGTATCTGATTGACATGCCACTTCCATTGGCGTTTCTGTCACATAGTGTGAGGGGAGGGTGATTCTAAGCGCATGGTTATATGTTGCAAGGCAGCTTTATGTAGATACCTGAGCTTTTGCATACAGTATCTCTGGATCCAGAAACAGGACAGCTGTGTCTGAACAGGGCTGCATTCAAGCTAATAAGCCCTGCTGTTCACAGAGCCAGTTGGGTCACAGCCAACATTGCACAAATGTTGATATATGGCTTCTGTACCCAGAGCTACTGTGGGTGTCTGCATTGTGCCGCACAGACATGCAGAACTAAGCACTTTGGGTAAATCCTCAAACACTTTAAAAGCTTGTTGCCAGATTAACATGTTTTTTGTATGCTTAGATATCACTGAAGATAGTTGGAATTCATGAGTGTTGGATCAGGTTGCACTATCAACACCAGGAAAGATTTTCCCTTACTACATAGTCAGCTGATGCCCAGCCTCTGAGCATCTCAGAGGCTTTTATATACCATTCCATAACTTTTAGGGAATTTAAGGCCAACAAAATGTTAAGCTGTGCTGAACTACTGCACTATTATTAACACAGCAATGAACCCTGACATGAGTGAGATACTTCTTTCTGACTTTTCCTTGCAAATGCGTACACAGCTTTATGTGCTGCAGCCCCTTTCTCAACTTCTTGAGACTGGGCAAACATAATGTGCAAGTGTGTGGAGAACAACATCTTAAGGCTAATACAGTGATCTCAAGCTAGTGTCTGCTAGAAGAGGAGGCTGGCAATAGATACAGAACACTGGAGCTTACACTGTGAAATGATGCCACTCTGACCTGGTCACCCAGGTACAGTTCAGCTGGTTCTTATCTGCTAGGTGGCTTGTGTGCCCTGTGCCTACCTATACTGCTCTGAATCATTACTGCTTCAGTCATTTTCCTGCTATTGCCAAAATGTTTAGGTTCTGAAACTTGAAATCAAACCTGAAGACTCTTGCCCTTTCCTTGTTAGCTCAGAATTTGTCTAGGACACATTGTTTCTAAAATGCCTTAAAGTCTCTTGGCACTGATAGCAGAAGATTGAAGTTGTTACTAATAGACTTGCTGAATACGCCTAAGATGTGATGTGAAAAAAGTGCATGATGCAACATTCTTCCAATAATGCATAATTCTTAGCCTGAAAAATGGTTGTTCTGGAAAACAATGGTTTTTGTTTTATTCTGTTACTTTCAAAAGATTGACAGCGCCCTGGTAGTTAAAGGGTATAAGTGAACTTCATGTTATATGAATCCTTTTGGGAACCAGCATCTATAAAAATTAAACATAGGCATTTAAACCAAATGAACACTCAAGTTTAAGACATTCCTTCAGCACCCCTCTCTTACTCCAACTGTTAAAAACTGTAGATCAGGCAAGAACCATAAGGCAGAAAGCAGAGGACCAGGTTGGGAATTGGCGTGACATTTGAGAGGGTGCCAGGCCAACTTTTTTGGCATACCTGCAAAAAAGGTCGTGTGTCGTCCCCCCGCCCCCCCCAACTGCCATATATTGAAACTGGTCATTCTTTATTATCATATAGCAGAGATACCTGTCCTACGTAACAATATTTGTGCTGGGTAACCTTGCTTGTTGCACTGTTTACTTAAAGGACATTTAACATCTTGGGCTGGTTCTGTTTCTTGCTAAAACTGGCCCCTAAAAAGTTATTTTAATTCTTGTTTTTAGGCTGGGTTTGCTGCTGAAGGTGCAGAGTCTGGCACATCTTTCAGTGAAATAAACTTACTGGAAAAGGTATGGTGTGAGATTCATGAGGCGGTTCAGTCTAACGGACTTTTGTTTCCTTTTCAGATCTGTATATTTTAGGGTAAGGAGATGATAGATCACCCATTTAAAAGCTATTGGGTGTACACTGCAAAGGAAGATATGCTACCTCAAACACAAGTGTGTGCCTCTCTTCTTTGGAAGTCTTCTGTCAGGCACCTCTCCAGAATTAAAACTATATGAAGGTGTAAATGCAACATACCTTTTTCTCACTTCTACCAAACTAGAAAAGCCTAGACTTTAGACTGATTCTGGTTCTTCATTTTGAGATAACAAGTTCTCTTTTCAACTCCTAAAATTTCCTTCTGGACAGAGTTGTTGAATAACAACATGTAGTCTCCTACAGCATAATAACTCTGTTGCAAATCTTCCCTGGCCATGAGAGGAGTCTCAAGCTCAGTTCCACTCCTTGGTATTGTACTTGCTAGGAAGAACTGTTTGTCTCCATACCCACAAGACTTGAGTATTGTAAATAACAAGTAATCAATCCTTTCATGCAGCAGGTTTCTGACTCAAGCCGTGGACTTCATACAGGGAAAATCTTTTTTCCCTTAACCCAAGTAGATCGAAGCCATCCAATTTCAGTGTTCTCACCTCTCAAAATTAGAAGTAGATTAACCTACATATAAACACCTGCTGTAGAAATATGAAACTCAGGCTAGAAATTGTGGGCAATTTACTTGGATGTTCATCTTGTTTTATAAACAGTGCTGGATTCTATTTGGTGTGGCTAATGTTGTAAAATTTTAATCCCCATAGGATTGGAATGACTATGATGAAAAATCAAAGGAATCTGTTGGAATTTATGAAGTTACCCATAAGTTTGTAAAATGCTGAAACTGTATTTCTAATAAACCCTGGCATGCTGGTCAAGGATAGAGCTGCAACCTTTGGAGAAACAGTTCCCCTGGCATCACTTCCACATGCCTACGACCCAAGAATCTGAGCTGTAGCTACTCTCCCAACAATAACTAATAAAGTCACATTTTTCACAAAACTAGTTGCGTTTAAAGTGTGCTCTGATGTGGCCTTACTACAGACAAACTGAACACTAAAAAGGGAAGAGGAGCTTGCTATATACATTTAAGTAGTGCAGTAGTTTTCAAACTGGTTCGTGGATGCCTGGGGGTCTGTATACTATGTCAAAAGGGTCTGGGAAAGATAGCTACAATCAATCAAAAATGTGTGAATACCCACATTTATAATTCAAAGGGGTTTTCACCTCCATTCAAAATTTCCAAAGGGGTCCATACCTCCATTCAAAATGAAAAAAGGTTGAAAACCGCTGGAGTAGTGCATTCAGAATGCCCACTAAATTGAACAGGATTGGGAGCAAGTACAGCCTGCTGTGTGGTATACCTTTGAGTGCACTGACCTTTCGGGAGTGAGTTTCGCAAGCAGTCCCTGCCTGGCTGTTCTATTGCGTTTAAGATTAATTATTGATGTCTTCTGAAAACCAGGTGACCTTCACAATTATGTTAATTTAACACTAGACAAAATTTTTCTTGGCTACTGTTTTCTTAATTTTTAATACAACTTTCTTTCCTCTTCGTTTAACTTGACGTAAAAACTTGATTTTATACTATCTTGTACTCTGCTTCCATCCAACCACCTCCTCCCCGAAAATAATTTTTTCCTCTGATCTGTAAGCTCTTGGGGGTCTGAAAAACGTACAATCCCTAAAGCCATAGAAAAAACCCAAACCCTTGGTCCTGGTACCAACAAAAGGATAGCACAGCATGCAGTGTCTTGACTTCTAGTAGCAGCCTGCAAAGAGGTTAAACTCTGTCACAGTAAGAGGTTCTCTGGAGGCCTGTTCAGAAGTTTACAGTTTATCTTCTATCCTCTCTGGCATTTGTCATACACTTCAAGTGCCAGATATTGTCTCTGTCATTTACTATTTGCACTTATTACATCTGTTAAAAGAAGGAAGGGGAAATCAAAGTCTAGCTGCACAAAAAACAAATAAAACCCTTGGCCTTTGACCTGGTGACACTAGCACTGTGCCCTTAAGCTGTAGTTTCTGCCCACTTCTAAGCCTTGACAGTGTTTTCTGGTATGGTTCAGAACATGTACCGTAATGTGCTGGATAAGAACTGCAACTTCATGTTGGTATTACTTGGAAAAGCTGGTTCTTCATTCAGAAGAGAGCTGTCTGCTCTGCTCTTGCAGAAGTCAACTGGCTAAAGTAACAAAGGCACTTTCCTTCTCATGGCAGACACAAAACTGCGGGAGGGGGAAAGAGGAGGAGGGTTTCATATTTACTGCATGCTTGTGAAATATGGAGTCTCAGAGCAAGGTCCCATGACAGTGCCATTACTTCTACTGAATGGCAAAGGTTCAAGTTTTGATCAAGAGCTATACATACATCCTGTAGACTTCAAGTGGTGGACTACACAGCAGGAACTCTGCAGCAGATTTTACTTCAGATTCTTGAGATCAGCTGTCTCGAACTGCTTGCAGATGTGGGGGGAAAAGCAAAACAAAACTTTACCAGAAACAGCAACGCGTTACTTTGACCTGGCTCCACAGCACCTGTAGAGATCAGGCACTTCAGCAGGGCTTTTATCTAAAGTTGATTCAATCAGGTATTAGATAAAACTGCCAAAAAAGCCCCACTAGAGTGCCCGATCTATACAGATGTTGGGTGAGCCAGGTCCAATTAACGCACTGCTTCTTCTGGGTGTGCACTGGGCTCAGTGCAGGAGTGCACCGAGTTTGAAGTAAAGCACCATTTTTTGTTTGCTTTTTTTTAACATCTGCAAGCAGCCTAGGATCTTAAGTGCTTGCTGACCGTTTCCAAGTATTGCCAGTATTCTTCAGGAAATCCTGCTAGGCCTCCTGGAAAGTTTTGAACTCCTCCCACAGGAAGCTCTCTGCCTGTTTTAAAGACATCTTAAATTGACAGACACCAAAGTAATCTTGGCATTTGCCTTTCATATCAGCTGAAAGTTCTAGCTGAATCTCTAAAACGTGTGATACAGTAAGATATTGGGTGTACAACAACTGCAAGACCGTTATTAAGGAGAGCATTCTGGTGCCAATATATACTTTGGGATGGAAGAGTTTAGAAAGGAAAGCAGCACCAGTATATAAAGAAGTTTAAGGAGAAGCGAGTTAAGTGTGAGAGTCATCAAAGCTTAAGGAGGGAAAGGAAACAGATTAGAAGGGAACCTAACTTACCAAAAGGGCTACTAAACAGAAGTATACACTTGATTGACTGTTGCTCAGCCTTTGTATACCACTTGCTTAGAAATGCAAACTAGCAACACTAGAAACTACCATGTTCCCCTTCCCAACAGGCTATTAAAACAGTTTTCTGCACCTCTTCATTAGGTAGCTTTAATGGGATACAAAGTTTACATTCAGTTTAACAGTTATGAAACATTTGATTGCAGGAGGAGGTATTGTTTGGGGGAAAACAAAGAGTAAAGTTCTCTTACATTCCATTTTTCCAACAAGAAAGGCACCATTAGTCTGATATTTGGTTTCAAGTTTATCAAGGAAAATGCAGTAGTAAGGAGCCTGCTGCACCTGTGCAAACTTTACTGTGCCTTTAATTTTAGTACGCTGGTTTTAAAATTAGTTACTGTTCAAAAGTGATGTCATGTCACTGGAGGTATGAACACTCAGATCTCACATGCTCAAATTCATCAATATTTAAATTTTTGACTAGAAACATGTTTAACGTTTTGTTTTAAATTACGTTTATGTCCACACCATACGTAATTACTTGATTCTCATACTATGAAGAATTAGTATTTCCCGAATCTCATATTCGGGAGTCTGCATTTGATTTCCTTATCATGGCTATGATTTTCAAGGTAATTCTAAGGGAGTTAAGATTCAGTGCAAATTAGACACATCATTTGCTCCTCTGAATATAGTCAGTAAACACTAAATGCTGTGGCTGGAATTTTCAAACACACATGATCAGAAGTGACCAGCATTTCATACAGTATGTTAAAGGTGGCTCAGCCTTGTAACATCTATTTACTGATATGCTTGCCTTCCAAAACACAGAAAATATCCTCTAGTGACTGATGCACACACTGGAGGAATTCTTTCACATTCCTGGCTGGGTAAGCAGAAACATTGCAACCAACCCAGTTATCATGTACTGCATATCCTACACCAAAGCCATTAGGCACCACGGGCGCAAATCCTCCAAACTGCACAGCAGGGCTGGTCAAAGTGCTTGTAGAGAGAATGTTGTGGTTCAGCTGAGCATAAGCTTGGTCCTGGTAGAAGTCAGGCAATGGCATACCTTTGGACATTGCCAAATAGCGCAAGGTAAATAGGTGCCGGTCAAATCCTTGACCTGTTAAAAGGAAATACAAAACATCATGGAAATTACTGGCTTTTCTGCAGAGAATAAGCCAAGTTGTTTAGCAGGTGAAATAGGTGGCTACTATAGAGGTAAATAACAAGAGGATGGGAAAAAAAAGCAATAAATGTGGCGGGGGGGGTGCACGCACATGCGTGCACATGGCAGGAAAGGAGTGGTATAAAAGCTCTCTCCTCCCCCAAGGATGTCATGAAGGCAGAATGCTCAACCTGGAAATTCCTGCTACTGAAGCTTTCTAGCACACAGAACAACATAGCACTTTCAGCCAGATTAATTTAGATTTTGGTTGCTGGAAGTTTACTCAGCAACTACACCTTGTTTTCAGTTCAGATGCAGAACTGCAAATGCTCTAGCACAAGGGCAGGCAAAACATGGCCTGTGGGCTGCATCTGGCCTACCAGGCACTTTCACCCAGCCCGCAATGCCCACCAATGAATTGTACCCCACCCAGCCCTTCTGCCCACAAGGGTAGGAGCAAGGTGCCCACATATACACACCCCCCACCAACATACCCTATTGCGCCTCACTCCCACCCTCAAGGGCGGAAGCCGCTGCAGCGGACCCTCCCCTGTGCCCCCCCCCCCCCCCCCAAAGGGGGGAAAGCCGCTGCAGCGGCTGGGGGACCAGCTCGGCTTCCCTGGCATCCTGCTCGCTCTAGGCAGCATGTAGGGAAGCAGTGAAAACCAAAGGATGGGGCTACCCATGCAGCCCTCAGAAGCTCATTAAACCTTGTTAAGTGGCCCAGCCCACCCCTGCTCTAGCATCTTGACCTGGTCTTGTCACTTACCCATAGCAGCTTCTTTTGTCAACTGGCTGTGGTACTTGGAGCACTCCATGATCATCCGTTGAAGATCTTCTATGCTGTATTTGGAAGGTTCCCTGAGGAAAGCATCTGAACACTTCTTTGTGTAGATGGAGGCAGGACGGATGGTCTCCGTGCGACCATGTTTGAAAGCTGCAGTGCTACAAGACTCGTATGTGGCGACCGTCTGGCCATTCTGCCGGAGGAAAGCCATCTGGAAGGAGAGCTGAGCCACAGCATCAGGACTTACCTTCTTCTGCTTTAAAAGCTCCTTGCCTCCTTTCTCAAACTGAATACTGTCAAGAGTCAGGCTTTTCACAGCAGCATCAAACTGTTCTTTGGCTTTGGCAATTCCTGTTTTTAAGGCATCATTCAGGTTAAAATCAAGTTTCTGCACAGCTTGGGAAGAGTCAACAGCAGCAGGTTGAGACTGTGGACTAACAGCGGGTGCCTGGGTGCTGTCTTTAAACACCTCGTTCTGGAATCTCACCACAGCCACCCCATCTCCCCAAGAGTGCTCAAAATGAATGGCTGAAGTGCCATCTTTGGTTATAATAAGGTTGAACGATTTGTCATACCAGCGATTAGTACCATCTCCATGCAGCATGACATGGGACAAGTGTTCAAGGTCTTTAATGGGGAAATCATCCAGACACAGACAGAAGACAGCAGAGTCCACTTTGTGAAGGGCTTCTTCATTGCCATTATCAAGTAGCTTCTGCCTCAGTACTGCCCACACGTCTCTGTTTTCACTGGTTAGATAACTAAGAGGGAAGGCTGGGGCTGGACTGCTATCAGAAAGAATGTATTTTAGGTGTGCTTGGATTTCTGAAGGTTTCACAATGTTCCCATCTCCGTCAATGACATTGAAAACATAAAAATTCCCATTTCTGAGCACAAGTAAGTGTTTTGCCTTTTCATCTGTGAAAAGCTCATCTCTATTGAACTTCGGCAGCCGTGTGGAATTGAAAAGCCTGAAATACTGAGACATATCTAGGGGATAAGCATTGACCATGTAGGCACCATACCAGGAAAGGGACGATGGCACAAATCGAATGAGCTTTTTAAACATCTCTGTGTCACTTTTGGCTGGATTAAGGTGAAAAACCTCTGGCTCTAGGTAGCCAGCCCTGAGGGTCTTCAAGAAACGGAGGGCAGAAACAGTCATGTTAGTAGCTCGTGTCAGCTGGTCATTATATTCAGCATTGGGGTCAGGATTGAAAGCCATAAATGGATTAAAATTCAAAACTACAGACTCACGTGCCCTTAGATACATATCAAACCAGGGACCTAAAAAACAGAATTTAAAAAAAAATATATTAACACAGGGACAGTTGGGCTAGTTATAAAAGCATTACGTTTAGAATCATCTGTATCAGAACGTCAAGTGTATTAAATAGCCTATGAAAATTCCTGCCTCTGAATGAGTTAGTCTGAAGTTAAGGGCATCATGACAGCATTATGTGGGCACTACCTCTCTCTACTCACTCAGTACAGAATGTCAGACACCATATTCAGTTATACGTCATGGCATGTGAGAACACATCAAGGCACATTAGGACTCCACTCTCTCTGGTAAAAAATGTCACTCCCACCAACACCAGTTGGAAGTTTGCACAAGATCTAGAGTGGATCTAGTTGACACCACATTTGCCATTTTCTTTTGGGTGTGACTTAAAAAAAAAAAAAAAAATCACACACTGAAGCTCAGGTCTCCAGAGGTGAAAGATTAGCATCCATCAGAGTGTTATGACCCCACTGCTCACCATGGAATAAGCCACTTAACCCAAGACCTGAAAGTCAAGAGGGGAAGGATCTGCATGCAGCTGCAGCAAGTAATTTTTAAAAGACCCCATTTACCTAATAATGCCCAATCAGTCAGTGATAAGTCTGCCCCGCTTCCTCTCAACAGCAGGTTAAGACTGATCATCCTTTGAAGAAAGAGAGGAAATAACTGGGGGACTGACAGCAATGATACACAAAGACTCCCTAGTCAGAATCCAGTACTGTCCACTAACACATATCACTTACATTTGAAGTCTGCTGGAAGGAACATGAACAAATAAGAAACAATTCACTAACCTAAACACTACCTGCTTTCTCTTGCTTTTCTTTCCCTCTCTTCATTCTGTCTCCATTTTGTCTCCTATGTCCTCTCTCTCCTTTTCTTTATTCTGGTCTTCCTCTTTTTGTGTCTTTCCTTTCTTGTTCTTTAAACAAATATAATGCTCTGTGGTTTTTTTAAGACTAGAACACTGTCCCCTTATTCAGTCATCCTTCCCTGCCTTCTCCAAGAGTTCAGTTTTCAGCAGGCAGCTGCAGGACAAGTTAATGATTGAACTAATGTTAGATTCGTTTCCTCAAGGATGCTTTTAGTTTTGAATTCCTCCATTGAGCTACATACCAAAATAAATTTGCAATTATCCTTTAAAAATGTTATCTTAAAAATAAACAGAGTATATTTTTTCCAATATTCCTCCACAACCTATGGCAGCAACAGTCTAGAAGACTCTATTCCCCTAGAACAGTGATGCCCAACCTTTTCACCCTGTGGGCCAGATGGGCAATGCCAGGTCCATCCATAGACTGGATTCAGCCAGTGGGCCCCATCCGGCTGTACAAGAGGCAGAAGATGGGGGCAGCCCAGCCTCAAGCTGGCTACACGAGCAGGGGTGGGGAAGGAGAGGTTCAGTGCCTATCTGGCTTTGTTGAGGGTGGGGGGTGAAAGGGGTGGCCTAGCCCAGGTCAGGCCACATTGGTGGGGGAAAGGAACAGCCTGGTCCCGGTCTGGCCAAGCAGCAATGGCTCAGGCCAGGCCAGATCCAGCTGCTCGGGACTTGGCAATTTGCTGGTGGGGGAGGAGTGGCAGCATTAACTGCCGTTGCTCCACAGCCACCAAATTTCCCAACCCATGGGAGATCCCCACAGGCCAGACACCATGGCTCTGTGGACTGGATCTGGCCAGCACCAGGGGTTGCGCAGTCTTGCCATAGAACATCAGGGGACAGGATTTTCCTGCAAAGACGCAACATGTCCTGCACTTTAGTAAGATGCTCTCAGGCAAGGATATTTTGAAATAAGGATCTTACAGCAACATTAACTTTATAAACTTAACTGATGTACAGTAGAGTATACTGCATATTGTATCATTCTGTACTCTACTTTCCTATGGTAGAGCACTGAGTATACTGCAGTGCCTATGTAAAAGGGTTTTTTTTACATAGGCACTGCAGTATACTCAGTGCTCTACCATAGGAAAGTAGAGTACAGAATGATACAATATGTAGTATACATCAGTTAAGTTTGTAATTCACCTAACTGCATAATACAAAGCCCATCCCAATATGTCATATGCTGCATCCACTAACAGACGCTTGTTATCTGTATGTTGGTTAAGGGCATAAGCCACTTAAGCGTATAGCATCTTTCAGCCCCACTTTGTAACATAAATGAACTCCAGTTCACTGCTCAGAAACAGTAAAAACAGGAAACAGCTTTCAAAGGGCTCTTTTAGAAACCCTGAAATGAGGGGAGCTGCTGTTTTAACACTAACAACACTGTGAACAAAGCTTGTTACGTAGGCAGCATTGCCAGTCCTGTGACATGAGCAGCCCTGACACTGAACAGCCTCCCTCATTTTCAAGGCTTCTAAGTCAGTTTTGGGGCTGCTGATACTATAACACTTCGAGCACCGTGTACTTACTCAGTGCTGCCTGCATTATATTTGGACAAGTACGTAGCTTTTATCTACACACTTGAATGGCACTGTGCCCCAAACAAACTGTTCTTTTCGCCAGAGAGTTCTGCTTATGGACAGACACAAATCTTTTGCTTGTCTTAAATGTGATCTGCACATGAAAAGTGTCAGTGTTGTGGCTGACCATGCCATCTACCCTCAATTTTATTCTGATAGCGCCACTACTCTCTCTCTTCCAGACTTTCCCCCTCCCCGTTATGTTCTCCTAGTCAGAGGTTTAAATTACTTTATTTCCAAGTGAAAGGGTTTTCTCCATTGTTTGGTATGCTGAACCACATTTGTGGGAAATAGTCTCATGTCCATTACAGACACTATCCTAACCAGCTCAAAGGTCTAACATCTCTTGCAAATATACAGTTGGTCCAATAAAAAAAAATATGCAAGAAACAAGGGTTTTTTGGTTTGATTGTAGCTGGACCATAACAGCTACGATATTACTCCAACTCTATCAATTAGCTCAGACTTTGTCAATGGCAGTTTTCACAGTTTGCTGTTCAGAGTGCAAACAGAGAGAAGCTTAAATTTTAACATGTTTTATTCACTGCATTATGAGCTGCCAGTTCATGCAGGCCTTTGCTAAAAACAAATCCCCACATTATCCCACTACAAATCTTCCTACCTGAGATGTAACTAGTGTGTTTGTTCTGCTTGTCTTGGGCAACTAGCTGCTTATGCAGTTCTCTTCCAATCCCACTTTCAAAGCGGCGAGCGATTTCTTCCGTTTTCCTACAACAACAAGTCGGTCAAAATGCCAGCTCAAGGCGTTTTAAGAGATGCATGTTCTCATATAGGCTGGCAGGGGAAAGGGATGCTGAAGCATGCTACAGCGTGATTTGGTACCTTGCTTTTCATACCTGAATTGGTCATCATCTAAGAGAGGCTTCTGGGCGTTCAGGTATCTTCTAACACTATCTTCAAGTTTGGGAATTGGCAACCTGAGGGGAGATAACATAGGAGATTGCTGTTTATCAAGCTGGTCCATATAGCACTTTACAAACTGCACAGCAATCCCCACAATCCCATCAGAAGCTGGTATCATACAGGGCCCCTCTAGACATCCAGATAAAGGCATGATACGATTGGATGCACAACCCACACAATCGCATCTCCTGCCAAGCCACACGTGCATGGCAGGAGGCTTGATTTCGGGATGCAGCATCAGCTCCCATCACGCCTTATTGCCAGTGTAGGTGGAGTCCGGGATCACCATCCTGGGCTCTCCCTACACCGAAAAATAGCAAGTTCCCACAGCTGGGAGTCCTGCAGCTAGCAATGCATGGGCTGCTACCATGGCTGGGAGCCCCCCAGCAGCTGATAGGGCTGAGGGGAGCACCTGGCCAGAGATTCAATTAATGCAGGGGCGGGCAATTATTTCAGGCAGAGGGCCGCTTACTGTGTTTTGGCAAGCCATCGAAGGCTGCATGATAGGCAGCCAGGGGCAGATAAATATTAATTTTCTAAGTTTTTTAGGGGTCCCGCAGGCCAGACAGAATGGCCTGGTGGGCCGCATTTTGCCCGCCCCTGAATTAATGGCCTAAGAACAAGCCAAAAGTTATTCCACGTTTTTTGTGGAATAGCTTTGTGGTTTATTCCTCATTTTTCCCCCCCACGATGAACTCATCAAGCACGTGGCGGGGTCACAACTTAAGACACGACTAAGTGGTAACTGGCACATCGATGATCTTATTTGTGGGAAATCCTCTCTTCTTTCCATTACAGACCCGGTCCTACCTAGCTCAAAAGCCTAACACCTTTTCCAAACACACAGCTGGTCCAAGAAAAGCTATTGCAGAAACAAAGGGGTTTTGGGGACATTTCCCAGGCTACCACGGCTACATTAAGGGCGTAGATGGGGCCTACAGACAACACAGGGACTACCGTTTATCCCGGTGGCGCGCGTGGCACGTGGAGAAGAGCCGGGCAACGCCACGGCACCGCGGGACGCCGGCATCGCGCAGAAACTGGCTTTTGATGTGCCTAGTAGTGGATCCTGGGCTCGGGCCCTTCCAGGAGGAACTAGAAGCCTCCCTCAGTAGGGAAGCTGCGTCAACTGATTTCGGGGGACGGCTAAAAAGAACACGAGGTGCAAAATGAGCGCACCAAGGTCGGGGCCAAACCGAGCACACGGGACAGGCGCATCCGAGGAGCCAGCAAAACACCTGGCCCGGGACAGGAGAGCGGCCCGGCCGGGGGGACGGCAGTGAACGTGCGGTATTTGTGTCTGAGACCGCGCTGTCGTCCATCTCAGCATCTCCTAAGGCTTCTCTCTCGGCCCTGCACGTGCTCCCGGGGCCCGACCCGGCCCAGGACACCCCCGCCCCGCGGCCCGCCCGGGGCGCTCACCGCGGCAGGCTGCGCTGGTAGTGCAGGGTGGGCACGACACTGCGCTGCAGGAAGTCGGCGGCGCGGTGGGCCCCGCGCAGGCCGGGGGCGGGCGGCA
>NW_005842168.1:384979-451980 GCF_000455745.1 Alligator sinensis | reverse complement strand
CGCGCCCCTCAGTGCGGGCCCGACCGCGGCCTAGCACAGGCCCGAGGCGCGCTCCTCAGAGACAGCCGCCAGATCAGCGCGGGGCTACGAAGGTGTCTGCTTATGAAGCAACAACCCCCCGCCATGATCCACCTGTAGCTCTTCCTTGACATCCTCTGTCTTTTCTCTTCTCCTGCACCTGTGGGGAGCTGTCAGGGTCTGGGGCTGGAGCGCCCCGGTACAAACCCGGCGGCCCCAGCTCTGCTCACCAACCCCAGTAGAAACGTGCAGCTGGCTTTGCATGGCATAATTTCGGGATTTGCCAAGGCTTTCAGAGCACCTGCGCACACAACGCACACACTTGTGATGAAGCATGCCAGTAAGATGGCGAAGCTGGGCGCTGGGAAGTTAGAAACTACCACGAGGAAGGTCGCTTCTGCAAATTAGTTTGGCCTCCTGGAGTGTGTACGTTGGGATTCAGTCTTTAATGACAGGATCACACGCTTTTTTTCCCCACATGCTTTTCTTCAAGAGAAAAATAGAGGACGTCAAGGCGTCTGGTTTTGTGTTAATAGAGGACAGAGGAGCAGAAAACCAGAACCGTCCTCTGTGATGGCCGCCCCAGCTCCCATGTGAGGGGAGACCCGAGAGGCCGTTGCAAAACAATTAAAGAATTTATTTGATTTTTTTGCAAAAACCTTGTTGGTCTAATAAAAGATATCGCCTCTACTACGAGTCCTGATTGCAAAACGAGGCACTTGAGGGGACAGGAGCAGGGCGTGCGGGAGACTCAAGGGCAAACAGAAAGTCTCTGGGGATTTGGTGCCGACTCCCTCGCAACGCAAGAAGGAGCAGTCTCGTTCTCTGTTCCTTACGCCATTTATGATTGCGCTTTTCCAGCCTTTTGCTACATACATTTACCAGCAACAAACCCCAGACCTGCTTCAGTTAATGAAGTTCGGCCTCACCGAGTCTGCCCCGTTGTAATAGTCCGGTTCAAAGTGTAGTGAGCATGTTTGTTATTGCCCTGAAATAGAATAGTTTTCTGATAGCATACTGTTAGGTTAACAATAATTTGGATTATTAAGAAGTATTAGCTTTGCAGCTGAATACAAGACATGACCTGTGGCCTAGCAATGCCACAGACCACAAGGCAGAATGAGAGCTAAGCCTTTGCTTGTGTCAAGTAATCATTTTAACTGTGTTAAGCATTTTCTGAGTAAAATGCAGCAAGTGGATCTGTGTCTATGTGCTGTAAACCAGATACAGCGAGGAACAAGATAACACAAAGAAGCCATTGTTCTAAGTACAGTGATCATGTCCTTAAGAAGTATCTATCACTGCAAGGTCTTGCTAACCTATCATAATGTTACTGTTACTTAACTTTTAGCTTTTAAAAAGTGCTAGTTCAGCTTAATAGAAATATGCTGTTGTGAAGATTTGTGAAGCACCGCCCAAGTATTGCTTTTGTTAACCCTGTAGTCTTGCCTTGTTGTAAAAAGTATAAAAGATCGCCCCACCCTTTAGGGGGGGCCATTTTGCCTCTTTGCTGGCTTAATGGTCATTGCTCGAGCAAATAAACTGCAGTAAACTTTACCCGCGTTGTCTGGTATCTATTGCAGCTAGATAACAAACTTTAGGGAGTTTTCTCCCACCACAAAAGCATGATCTGCCCTGCCTGTGAGCTAATATGGTATAAGACTGCAATTTCTGCCTGTTTGAGATCTGTAATTTTCACTGCTCTCTTTCCAGGCCAACACAAGAACGAGGGGCCCGCAAACGACAGGAGCAGGCAGGCAGGTTAAAACAAACAACCAAGCAGCCTTTGTCACCTGGCCTGTTGCTCCCCGGCACAGCTCGGTGCCGCCCGGCCCCGTGGAAGCTGCCCGGTCCACAAAGGGAGTGGAGGAAAGGGGCGCCCGTCGCTGTTGAGCAGGGGAGCAAGGGGCATGGCCGGTCATCAGCACTTTCTAGGCCTTAAATGCTGGAAGCTGCACGTGAGAGGAATGGTAGAAAAAACCTTGGTCAGACCCAGGTCACCCAACCTTTCGGCATCTGCTCTCTGCCCCTGTGCGACACAGGCCTATTTGCCATTTTAGGGGTTCGCGGACAAAAGGCCCACCAAGTGAAGGCAGACAAGGTTCCTTGGGTGAATTTGATATCTTTTATTAGACCACCAAGTGAATGCACTCAGAAAGGGAGGCTACTCAAACAAAACAGGGATGGGATTGGAGGTCAAAGGTTCAAAACAAGTGCACCAAGCAGGGGACACCAAGCAGAGGCCGGGAAGGTGGGCCCCGGTCCAGGCACACGGGATGGAGGTGGTACAGGGCCCAAGGCCCTGTTTCCAGGATGCAGGACTGGACTGATGTGGAGCTGGTCCCTGGTCCCAGCACACACCGCTGAGCAGGGCAGCACAGAGCCCTGGGGCCCCAGTCCCAGCAAACAGGACTGGGTAGAGGCGATGTGGGACCCAAGGCCCTGATCTCAGCCTGTGGGGCCAACTGGAGGCAACACAGGGTCCTGTGGCCCCATCCCAGCACAAGGGATTGGAAGGAGGTGGCACAGAGCCCTGATCCCAGCACATGGGGCTGGGTCGGGGCAGCATATGGCCCCCTCCTGGCACGTGAGACCAGACCAAGGTGGCGTGAGGCCCTGGAGCCAGACTTCAGAAGATGCAGGGTCCAATCTGGGTGTGAAGGTCCAATTCTGGCACGCAGAGTCTGATCCAGCCCATGGACCAGCCTTGCACCACTCTTTTGGCCCATAGGACTAAATTGCTGAGCACCACTGGTGTAGATCATTCACTTAGTGGAGGACTAGAGCACATGACATACAGAGAAAAGTAAGCAGAGCTGGGATCATTTAATCTGGTGAAAACTCGGGGATTTGATACCAGGTTTGCAATACAGAGAGGGCTTTTATAAAGGGGATGGTGATCAACTGTTCTTTGTGTCTCCAGGGGACTGGACAAGTAGTAATGGGCTTAAATTTTAACAAGGGAAATTGAAGATGGACATTAGGAAAATATTTCTAACTACAGAGTAGTTAAGTACTTGAACAGACTACTTGCAGAGAGTCTGGAGCCTCCATCACTGGGAGTTACAATTGTCTGGGATGGTTTAGATTTGGACAAGGCTGTGAGGGTTGGACTCGCCAACCTCCTGAGGTCCTTTTCTGCCTTTTTTGGCTGTGATTCTGAGGGCCCTGCTACATGTTCAAATTAAAGCTAGATAGAAACCAGCTATGGGGTTGTTACACATTTTCAAATACTAACTTTATAGCTTATTCATTCTTTTTCTACCTGGATGGTCATTTCTATCATGTTCATAATTTGAACATGTAACTGGTCTAAATTTATTACACAATGAGTTCATTGTGTGATAATTACTTTGCACTTGTGGCTGGTGTTACTTTGCGTGTGTGGCCGGCTTAATTTTATTGAACAGTTAACTGGTTAATTGCATAATATATGTAATGTACAGTAGGGACCTGTGATATCAGTTACAACTCTCCCAGATAGCTTGTGTGAGGTGCTGAGCATCTTGCAGAATCAAATTCACCTCTGTCTTTGTTAGGCCAATGGGATAACCCCATTTTACAGATGGGTAAACAGAGAGCTGACATGTCCTGTCCAAAATCATAGTGCTTCACTGAGTTTTTTGCTGCTTTTAGTTGATTAAAATTTGTCTGGACCTTAACAGTTTAGACTGAAATATTCATCTCAGATGTCTGCCTAAGTATGCATATTATTTGGAATGTTTCAACAGAAACAGTTCAGGTGTTTATAAGAAATAAGTGAGAGAAAATATGGTTTCTAGTCCATATGCAAACATTTTTATGGCCATTTCCCTGAAAAGAGGAATGGGATTTTGCACATGCTAAGGAGAGACCTGCTAAGAGTTTGGCAGCTCAGTTCTCAGAGGAACTGTGTGCATCCCAACCCAGAGCTGCCCCTCTTTCCCCCAGGGCTCGTTGTAACACCAGGCACAGGTAGTAAAAATAGAGAAACTTCCTCTATGTTTTCAGTGACCCTAGTGAGGCTACCCAGACAGGCTGGAGAAGGAGGAGGCCTGTCTGAAACACTGAAAGGGGCAAAGACAGACTATGTAGGAAGAGGAAAGACTCACGTCAGTATGAGGCAGATGGAAACTGGGCAGAAACAGGTTATAAGGGAAAGGGGAGATTGACAGACTGCAGGCACGGTCAGAGAAGAAAGCATAGGCAGGCTCTGTAACCACTAGACTACACTCCCTGAACTAGACCTCAGGTTTCCTGACTGGTCATTCCTTTACAGCCTGTTAATGAGCTGTGATATGTGTCATGCCCCCCCCCAGGAGATGGCCCTCCCAGATGATAACCTGCCCTGGCTATCAATTACATAGCTGCCTCTGGTGGCAGAGATCTGTGATGTAGACCAGTGGAGTTCAACGTTTTGGCCCTGCAGGTCAGATGAATGGTGCAGGGCCAGTCCGTGGACTGGATCAGGCCCATGGGCTGGGAATTGAGTACCCCTGATATAGACCTAGCAGTTCCAGCTCTGGTCACAAACCATAGTGGAAACTCACATGTGGCTTTGCATGGCATAATTTCAGGATTTTCTTAGGCTTTTATTTAAAGCCTAGGAGAGCACCTGTGCACACAACACACACACTTGTGATAAAGCACATTAGTAAGATGACAAAGCTGAGCACTCAGAAGTTAGAAAGTACACTAAGGAAGGTTGCTTCTGCAAATTAGTTTGGCTTCCTGGAGTGTGTACGTTGTGATTCAGTCTTTATTGCCATGATCAAATGCTATTTTTCCAAAGAGCCCTTGCCTCAATGCAGGACACTGCATTCACCTATTGAGCAGTAATTCAGTATATTGTTTTTCCTCTTTCTTCAATATGTAGTCCCATGCCTTATGTACTGCGTGCTTATTCGGTGCGTGTTTCTGAAGACAGAACTGCTTTCTCATGGGCTTTTCTATGGCACTCGTATGTAATATACAGTGCTAAATATAATGTTGTAACCCCCACAAATATACAGTACGTTATATGTTTAAAAACATTGCAAAATGCTAAAATAATGGTTCAAACACTGTAATAAAACTACAGTGAGTAGTAGCAGCATATGGCAAACAGTTGCAGCAGTATATTTTTGTGAGAGATTCACTTTATAATTCTAACAATCAGTGTTTGAATTCAATTAATGTGATGCTTAGACATCCCAAAGGAAAGCAAAGCAATCCATGTGGCTTAGTCTGATAATCCCCTGAAAGTAAATTGGCCCCCGCTCTAATCAACATAGTAGAGGAGGAAAAAGTGAAATCATTTCAGTCTCAAGATAACAACAAATCCTAAATCTCATCCCATGCTTTGTATGTTTTTCTACAGTGGAATTCTCTGTTCCTTAGGATGTAGTTAGGATTGCACTTTTCCAGCCTTGTGCTACATACATTTACCGGAAACAAAACCCAGACCTGCTTCAGTTAATGAAGTTTGGTCTCACCAAGTCTGCCCTGTTGTGATAGTCTGGTTCAAAGTGTTATCTGCCCTGCCTGTTAGCTAATACTGTACGACACCATACTTTCTGCCTGTTTAAGATCTATAATTTTCACTGCTCTCTTTCCAGGCCTGAATATTAGGACACTGTAATGCAAAGGTTGAGCAATGCAAGACAATATTATTTTTCTTTTAAATGGCTGTCCCCTTGTTTTGAACGACTACTACATTCTGTTCTAATTTTCCAGAGTTCCCTAATCTTCTTGCAGGTTCTTAATGATGTAGTCAATAATAGGATTGTTGGTATTAAATTGGAACAATAATGCCAGCTGCATGCTTGGTGGCTATTGGCAGAAGGGTGACCTTGCAGGTCAGCTAAGCAGTACTGGAAGTGCTTTGATCTGATCTATACAGAGCTAGAGCTGCCTCTATTCTAACCACAGAAGCTGGCGAGGTCTCTCTTCATGGGATGCTGATTCTCCTCCAAAGAGCACTGAGGAGAGCATGGCAATGGCTTTTGATGCAATGCTGGCTCGGATCAAGGATGTTTGTAAAAGAAATGGCTTGCTCATTCTCTCAGTATTGTCTGTCATAGTGGGATGTCTGCTCGGCTTCTTCCTTAGGACCAGGCGACTCTCTCAGCAGGTTAGTAACAAACAAACACGGCACTGGGTCGGAAATGCCATAGCTATGTAACAAAGCATGAGACAGAACAACCTCCAGGATTTCAGGACGGACACTCCAAGATACGGACGTATTTGTTTGCCTGTGTAATACTGTATAGGAGACTACTTTGTTTCCTGTGGGTCTTCCTGCAGATTTTACCTACAATATGTTACACAAACTATCTGTCCTTAAGACAACTGTAGGTCTGGTATAAGAAGCACATTGTAATGTTACATGTGTAGTTAAAAACACAGGGCTCTGAAACTCAATGAAGTAAATTATTGACTAGAAGTAGTGAAACAGTAACCTGTTAAAACCCGGTGAAAGGGTACATTTCATCTGAACCTATATATTCCCTCCAAACACACACCTTCAATGGAAACAGTAGGAACCATTTTCTGATTCAGATACTCAGAGTAACATATGCTCATTTTACATTAAGTGTTGTTTATAAGAACCACATTGAGATATCCCATTTTTTTAAAAAAACAGGTCATTACATTCACTTGGGGATTTCTCCTCAAACACATCTCTGCTGAACTGTTTGGAGGTGCTCATTTCTTTTTGTCCATATTAGTCTAACAGACTAGATAAGCAGCATGAAATGCATCACTGAATTTATACTTTTTGCCAAAGAATATAAACTTTTATTTTTAAAAACTGGTATTTAAAAAAATGTGACAGCTAGACCAGTTGTTTTCTGCTACATGTTAAAAACTTTCCAAGTCCACATAGTAATTTTCATCAAATTAAGTGTGCAAAATGAAGAATGCAGGGATTAGACGGTGAGACCTATTAATAGCAGCCCCCAAGAGACATTTTATTTAATATTTTACATCTCTGAAAGACGGATGGACAATACCATTTAGTTAATATGAAGTAAACCTTGAAGAAGGGCTAGGATTTTACTGATCTTTGGGGCTGCTGTCTGTGGCTAACAAATTCTCAGTAGCACCTATTTCACTATATTGCTGCTAATGCAGTACACATCCACACACACACATATATATATACACTCATATATAGTAAATAACTAGGATTATGTAATGAATTTAATTCAGACTAAAGTACTGTTTTACTCATAGACATTTAAATACTATGGCTCCAATATATATGTTATAAAATATCTATTTGAGTCATTGAATTTCAGTGTCTGAGTAAAACAATATTTTAGTCTCTCCTGAATTAGAATTCATTACCTCATTCTAGTTATTTACAACATTCCATCAACTCCCACTACCTCAACCATCAGAAGTGATATGCAGTAGCTGCAAGTAATGTAATCATACCAGCAGCTGTAATATGGGATATGAAAAAAAGATATCTGGCACATCAAAATAATAAACACCTCTCTCCATATACTTATAGGAAATTAGTTATTTCCAGTTCCCTGGGGAGTTATTGATGAGGATGCTGAAAATGTTGATTCTACCACTAGTTGTCTCAAGGTAAGTAAATATATCGATTTCACCCATAATTTCAGTCTCCTAATGAAGCAAGAAAACCCATCTTTTTGTTGTTACTGAATTACTGCTTGAGAGCAAGAACCATTGCTGAGAACTGTAGAGTGCATTCATGTTTGTGAGGGATTTATGTACATAATTTGAAAATACATGGCTTCAGCCATTCTGGATCCACAGAAACATCTTGCCAGAATTTCCTGCAGAAGCATTATTTGTCTATAAACTAGTTTTTAAATGAATTTACCTTCCTTTACTTCGTCAAGGATGATTTGTATATTTGAAGCAAAACAAAAAATTAAAATGGAGTGTAAATCTGTCACCGTATCAAACTAAATCTAAACATCAGACTACAGTGTAGCAATAGAAATAACAAATCGCATGCAAATCATATGAAATGGCACAAGTAATTTAGAATCTTCTAAATTGAAAGAGACAAAATTGCAGCATGATGATTATTAAAACAGCATATATGGCCACTGACGACCATATGTTTGCCATTTGCTTTAATTAGAGTGGTGGGAGCTTTGAAAATGAGACTCATAAATCACTTGGAAAACAGAAAAAAAAACCCCAAGGTAGATCATGGACTTGAAATATCCCCTCTGTCTCCTTCTAGGAATTCATGAAATACAAATGTGTGTTGTCTGATATCCTGGCTGCATAGTAGGGTTTCTTACTGCGTTTCTATTCTACATCACTTTTAATGTCATTCTCAAAAAAATGATTTCAACCGAATGGGAAACATTTTGTTTAATCAATGAGAGAAAACTGAGAGGAAAAATGGGGTGTGTAAAATATGTCTGAATCCTTACTGGCAGCATTTGCCAAAGGTGACTCTAAGGGCTCATTTAGTCAGACCTTCTATAAAAGGGCCCAGAGCAATGAGAAGGAATTTGGTTCCAAACCCAAAGCTAGTTTTTTGCTTTGCTTTGGTTTTGCCAAAAAATCCTATTGCTGTTGGAAAGCACCTGAGAAAGAGTTTGACTAGGAAAGAGCATCCACAGCTGGGAGAATTGGGTTAATGTTAGTGTCTCTCTTGATTTGGTAGGGTGTGCTACACACTTCTAATATTAGCAGTGTAGGATCCTGTAAGCCGGGGGTGTTCAAACTCCTCTGTCCCTTTCCCCCTGTCCTCTGGCCACATCTGAACTGCAGGGCTCCTTGCAGGCCAAATCCAGACATGGCAGTGGTGGTAGGGTGAGTGGCAGCCACCAGTGTGTTAACTAATGCAGCCATCACTCATCCCCAGAAGGGCTCCATACCCTGGATTTCAGTGGTGGGCTCCACCTATGAATTCCTGGCCCCTCTACAAGCCCTTCAGGGCACATACCATGGTCCACAGGTCATACAGTTGGCACCCCTGCTGTAAGCATTCTTTATCAGTAAATTAGCATGACTTGTGCAGAAAAGTGTGGCCAATAAACATGCAGTTCAGCAAATTCCTTAAGGAAATATTTCAAGCAAAAATCAAATGTATTACATACAGTGTCTTTAATACTTACATATCATACAAACTATAGCATTTTCTCTGTACCAACTATTATTATTCTTATATTATTATAGCATGCATTTAAGGTGATTGTAATATTCTATATGGTGTTCCTAAACCAGTGGTTCTCAACCTTGTTATATATAAGGCATCCCTCGGAAAATGCCAGGGCTTAATTTTCACTCCCTTTTTGACTACAGAAAAATAACAGTCAGTCTTCAGTTGCAAGAACTCAGGAAGACCTCAACAGGCCAGAATATTTTTAACACTATGGATTCCTGTGTAAAATCTCTGGGTTTTTCTTGTAAATCGTGTTTGCACACCAAACAGTGCTAGTATCGTATGGCACTGTATTGGATGGCACCTTGTGGCATCCTTGAAAAGAACTTGAGGCATCCCTAGGTGCCCTGGTACTCTAGTTGAGAATCACTGTCCTAGACTGTCATCCCTTTGTGGTTTGTAAGCTGCTGGTTGTTTGGCACAGCTCTCGTGCTGTACAATTCTGGGAGCGCTTTGGGCTCTATAAGTATAACAACCTTAATGATAATAAAAATTGAAATAGCCCAGATCTTTAGCTATTGTTTAGAAATGCATCATATAGGCCAGGAAGGGTATGCACAGCTTTGTGCTAGGCTGGCTGCCATAATTTAGAATAGCTTTTCATCTGCTCTATGTTGCTCTGGGTTGTTCTGATGTAACAGCCAGGTATCAGTGGGACATAGCAAAGCTCCTGCCATGTTTTCTATGCTGACAGCAGCAAGGTGGGGACATGCCAGCTATGCTTAGCTTACCCTACCAGAGAGTCACTTCACCCTGGAGTAGCTTTCCCATGCCTACCAATCCCTTACACAGTGCCAGAATCTGGCAGTGGTACAATGCAAAGCTACCAGATGGCTGAACAGCATTGCAGCTTGTTGCTCTTGCTGTCCTTGGATTTTTTCTTAAAGCCTCAGTTCCTGGAGTCAGAGGAACACATCAGCATTTCAGCTTTCATTTAAAAACAAGTTTCTAGTCTCTCAGCTCCAGGGAAGAGCTTAAAATGTGAATTCTTAAGTCTCAAAGAACAAACCATCAGAGTCCAACTCTGTATACTCTTTTAAATCTCTTGGTTTGTAAATTGACCTAATGCTTTTTGTAAGATGGGGCCAGTTTATGCTATCTGAAAGACTGGCAACATTTCTATAGATTGTGCACTATACAATATTTAATAGAGTTACAGAGAAGGGAAATAGGAGATTTTCAGGGAAGAGTTGTAGTGCAAGGGAGAATCACCCATGAAGAAAGAGTGGGATATGGGATGAAGGCTTGAATAGGGCCACAAAAGAGCAATGTCCTTTTCCAAACCTTCTAGGACTTTTTCACTTTTATCTCCTCTTCCTTGAAAGAAATGGCAGGAACAGTGGCCTGCAGGGGAAGCCCAGCATTGTTGACAGACAGTCTAAGGATGGCCAGAGCTTCTGGGACTTGCTCCCAGTTTCTGCAGCAAGGCTGGACATGCTCAGCTCACAGTGGAAGAATTGAAAGGAATTTAAAGGAAACCTAAGCATATCTACTGGAGCAAAGCTGTTTGATTTTTATTTTAAATGCTACATATTGGTAGGTATACAAGTCAGGACTACAACAAAGTATTCCAGAAAATGTGCCCAGTTGTACTCTGGTTAATGTCAATAGGAGTTTTTCCCTTAACTTTAGTGGGAGAAGCTGGCACAATGTACTTGTAAAACCAAACAATAAACCAGGCTGTAATAGGGAACAGTCAGCCCTGTTGAGAGACCCCAGCTGTGGCACATGGATAGAGAGTGAGACTCCCACTAAGGGCTTTAAAAAGCTCCCAGAAAAGAATTCCGAGGAGAGAAAAGTGAGCATGAGCTAAACAGCCTGCTACATGGAGGGAGCAGAGTGAAAAGGCTCCCCTCCTAGCACTGGGGACAGGACATATGGGTTGGTTTTGTTTGCTTATTTATTTGTTGGTTTATTGCTTAAAAACTATATCTTATTTGGAAGGACTGGTTGAGGAACTCCTCAAGGAGCAAAACCCACCTGCAGAAGCTGCCTGGTTACCTAAAGGAGTGTCATAGCTTCTTCCAGCTATCAGAAATGAAAGGCACCCCAGTGTCAAAGCAATTTAACTTCAAACAGCTGTTACTATCTGATATGCTTATGTAAAAGTGTTTCCTGGTATTGGTACAGGGGACAGGTGTCTCCAGAAAAGGAGAAAAGCACTTCTTCTAGACCTCTTTGTGGAGAGACTCAGGGCTAGATCCAATAAAAGACTTAGGCACTTATGAGTTAGGTGCTGCAGTGTCTAACTTTTAGGCAGGTGGCCCCCAGAGTGGGAGCATGTAGTAGGTTCCATGTGCATTGCACAGGAAGAGTCAAATGCTTCTGAATGATGCTGCAAAAACACTTGGAAACAAGGAGCCATTCAGAGCCATCCAGAAATGCTCCAGAGGGGGCTGTTTCTTAACCTTTATCCTCACCACAGTTTGGGGGTCTGACCAGAAGGCTGTGGTCCACCTCCATTCTTCCATAGAAATAGGCAGGATTGTTGTGGTGGTGTTGCCAGTGCTCACCTTTTATATAACAGCCTAGTGGCTAGAATACCCTCTCAGGAAGGGGAGGCCTGAATTCAATTACCTCCTCAGTTCGAAGGAGTTCAAACCCCCATCTCCCAGAAGAGAGCCCTATGTACCAAGCTATAGGATGTTCTGAGTTGGGCCATGACCCACCCTCCAGCTGAAGTTGTTTTACTGTGCAGCAAAACTGTTCAGATTCATTGGGCCAGAAAAAAAGAATACTTTGGCATTAGGGTGCTTGTCTAGAAGAGGGAGTCCTGGGCTCCAAGCACTGTTTCTTTTTTTTACATTAAATTGTCTTTGGAAAAAATACATAAAAAGTCCCTGAAGCAAGGACCAGAGCACAGGATGGCCTCTTCCCAGGTGAGTGCCCTTTCAGCAAAGCTGCAGTCATTCTTGCTCTTGCTCTCCTATAGCTCTATGAATATTGCCTATACTGTAGGCACCTGTGTCCTTGATTGGATCTAGCCCTAAGTACTGAGAAGATATGGAGACTGAAAGACCTTTGTACCGCTAAAAGAGGTCTCTCAAGTCAGAAAGGAGCTATACCAGCAAGGTAGAGCGGTGAAATTCAAACTGCTTGTGCCTGTAACTTTCAAAATCACTGAATCTTGCACAAGAACAGTGTAATTCTTTTTGAAGAGAAAGATCATAGGAACGAGTAGAGTTTAAGAAGAAACAGCTAAGACAGGATGCACAGAAAATGCTCTAAGTATCAAATATGTTAAGAAAGAGACTTTTACCAAAAGGCAGGGGAAGATGTTATGTGGCTATTAAAATAATGAGGTTAATTATAATGATATTAAAATATTTAGAGACTACAACATATGATGGAAGAATTATTACAAGATCATTTCTGGCACTTGAAAAATCTAGTTCTAAAATCTTAGAAATGGCATGTAGTTTTATTCCAAAATGAAATAAATCTTTGGCTCCGAGATTTTGGACCTAATGTGGCTGTTATTGGAATTGTTGTAGATCAGGATTAAACCCTGTACATGTTAGCAGGTGGCTAGAAACTAAAAAAAAATCCCTCTGGAAATATCAGAAAGGTTGGTTTAAGTGTGTAGTCTCAAAGAACATTGAATTTGAAGACAGCAGGAAATGTCAAGACCTTTTGAGAGAAGCAGTTGTGACAGGTATGAGAGAGTAATATTTGGGCTGAATAACAATCATAAGTGTTTGAGAGAGTTTACAGTCTGTTCTTGAAATACTCAAGGGGGGAAATGCCACAAGATCAAACTTTGGACACTGATAAATGTAGCTGTAGTTGTCTGATGTATTGTACATACTGTACGTGCCCATATACACACTGGATGCTGAGATTAAAACAGTTCTATACTCTTTAAAGAGTAGAGGAAGTGAGAATACTAACTGGCCAGGGAAAATGTAACAGGTTACTGGTATAAACCAGATCTTGAATTTATAACCTGCACCTGGACCATGCTCATCCTCTGCCCATTTCCTTCCCAGTGATTTTGGGGCAAGGGCTGTCTATTATTCAATGTCTGCAAAAGCCCTCAGGGGCTTTGATTCTGATGTGGATGCTGTTGCAATGCAAGGTAGAACATGTTTTCTCTTTATATGAAGAATATTACAGTAAAAGTCTGAGCACCAGGCTTCACCTCCAATCAGTATGGATGTGCTTAACGCAAATGAGGTGAATGGGAGATGCAAATTCTAATCTCACTTGCCTGGGCCCAGACCATTAGCTAGACTCATTCACATTAGTGAACAATCTGAACCAAA
Organism: Alligator sinensis; assembly: GCF_000455745.1. NCBI lineage: Eukaryota > Metazoa > Chordata > Crocodylia > Alligatoridae > Alligator > Alligator sinensis. The sequence goes on along the minus strand of NW_005842168.1, from coordinate 438,573 downwards.
GTTTTAGACTTTACCAAGAAACTACTGCTGTATAAACAAAGCTCTGTCCTATTTATGTGCTTAATAATAATACTGTACTATACTACCTAACCCAGCAGAGGGCTCTGTTCTAGAAGACTAAACATCTTTAATTGTATCTGAATATCCATCCATGTTATCCAGCACTCAGATGCACTGAAAGCATATAAACCAATGTCATCGGTGGCGTATTAAAACTTGTGCAAGTGCCAACTTCTTCCTATCCAAATCCCCATCCCAACCCACCCCCCAAAAAAACACTAATCTCTCTGAATCTGTTTTAATATAACCCTTATTTTTTAATTCTTTGATTTATGACCCTCACGCAGAGTTAATACTACTCCATGGCGAATGGATAGGCTGGTGATAGGCTGAAATTCTTACCTAGCTATCACATTCCTTGAATGTTTAGCATGATTAATCAGACCAAATTTCAGTAGTTGGTGCCTGTATCTCCCCCTGATTACCAAAAGCACTGTCCTTTCTGGGAAGTAAACAGCTGTTCAGGACTTCCTGGCAGCACCATCTCACATTAATTAGTGCTAATGTAAAAATTCTGGCCAAACATATGCTTCCCAGACTACAGAAGAAACAATTCACAAACATGGAGATCAGCTACAAATTAGGAAGGACACTGCCTGCCAAATAACCGTTGGTGGCATGAGTCCCTTGTAGCTGATGATGACATGGCAGGGCCATAATGGGCCCGCAGGCCTATGCCTATCAAGTCCAGATGAAGATCTTCCCCAGGCTGGCCCAACAGTGCACAGCCATCAGCTATATAAGATTCAGCATATAGCCCTGAGGGTTTAAGGTACTCTTGAAGTTTGGAAGCATATTTTGATGCCCACTCTAAGGTCATAGGTCACCTTCATGCAGCATGGCATGAACAGGATTAGCCCTAAGATGCATTACTTTGTCACAGAGAAGTAGATGGAAAGCAGCTGTCCATGTTTGCTCTGCCACACACATAATCACAGAGCGGTCTCAGAGAGACACATTCTTGACAGCTAAGTCTTTCCATAAGGCTCTAAAATCCAGGTCAGCTCACTGTGGAGTCAAAGGCTTTCATTACATTAAATAAAAATAACATAGAGATCAAGATTTTGTGGTTGGTGTTCCTGCTGGGGTTGCCAAGCAGGGGAATTCATGCTGATTTTATGCCTGGGGCCCACATTATGATTCCAGAAGCTTCCTTTTTATATGGTGCTACAGCTCTCAATTGAGAAATCAGAGAGAAGACCTTGTCAGCATGGCCAGAAGTGAGATTCTGCTGTAGCTATGACTATCAGATCTCTCTCCTTTGCCATTATAGATTTTGGTCTTGTGGGAAACTAGCTGTATCGCAAATCAGCCGATCAAGAGCTTGTGACTGTAGATTTCAGCAGGGATGCTGTCCAGACTGCGTGGCTTACCGTCCTTCATAGATGTTTCACATGTAGGTAGCAGCTCATCCTCCTCTCTGCCAGTAGCCATACTGACACTGAGAAGATATTGAAAGTGTTGATCTTAATGTCTCTTTATGCCTTTACAGTCCATACATTTTTGTCTCTGCTTTTGGCTGGTGCGTGTTACCATGTCCCAGGTCAATCTGTTCGCTGCCTTGATTGCAGCATGGGATATGTGAATGAGGTGTCTGTCACCATATGCCTTCACTTTGTCAGCTTTGATGCTCCACTAGAGATCCTTCATGTGACACAGCCTTTCACAGGAAGTCCAAGTCAGGCTTTCTGTAACCCAGCAAGCCAGCAGCAGAGTCCAGATGAGCAAGCACAATTTCATGAAGACTTCCTGTTCAAGCTGAAACTAAAAGGCTGTGCCATTGTCATCATACCAGTCTCGGTGTCACCTCATTAGAGAGCCAACGGAGGTGGCACTCAGCATCATAAAAGGCTTGCCACTTTTCCTCAGTGTTACCTTCGGTAGAAAAGACTTCAGCAGCAGACAGAGCAGCAGTTAGCTTCTTTACATACTTCTTTACAATTGCCTTTTCGCTACTTAGTTTTCATAACCAGCCTTCATGGTTGCTTTGCAGGTATTATACAATGTTTGGGTCAGGGAAGCAGTTAGCCATGTTAATTTGAAGTCTGATGTTTGGGGCAATTTCTAGTGACAATTTAGAGCAAATCATGCTGTAATCCATCCAATATGGTGCCACACGTGGCAGAAATTATTCTGCAGTAGTTTAAGGCTTTCTCTGTTCTGTTCAGGGCCTATTCAGTTGGCGATGGTCCCCATTTTGTGCTTGGCTTACAAAAAAAAGGAGCAAGGTACCATTCATGTTGGCACTTATTGCGTGTTGACCTAACATGCAAGGCCAGGCTATGGCCTACCTAGGCATGCCAAGATAAATTTGTCAGATTTGGGGAGAAAACTATCAAGGGTATCCAGCTCACCACAGAAGCTTTCCTCTTTCCTTTTCAGGACTTGTTATAATTGATATATAACCATTCAGGATGTCATGCTAAGCTAGTTGACAATGCCACTTCCAATTCATGGGGCCTGAGAGATGAGGATGTAATGCAGCTGCCTTAGGGTGGCACTAAGCCTGCACAATACAGGCACCACACTAGGACAGGGCTGCCCTAGTATGAGCTGCATAATGCTTAGTAGCTTGACTTAAACTGTGCCTATGATTCTACTATAGCTGAGTTCCTTTAGAGACTCAGCCCATTTTCTTTTGCTTCGGATTTAATTATAATTTGTTATTTAACACTAACAATTTGCTAGACGGGTAGGAAATGGAATGTATCCATTTCTGAATCACAGAGAAACTAATTTCTTTTGTTCATATTTCATATTTCAACACCTACATTTGGGCTGGGTTCATTTTGTTACGTTAAAATATTACAATGCTTAGCCCTCCAAGTATGTTATGCATGACACAGGTGTGTCTATATTAATTTATAATTTAGTATATTTATTGCTGGATACATCTGAGAGTGTAATAAGTGTTTGGGTACTTTGCCTTTTTGTGGCAAAATTAATGACTAAATATAGAATAATCTTCCGTTAAAGAGATGTCTATCCATAATGTCATCAGTTCTGGTAATTCTTTATCCTTCTGCTTAGATTCTCCAGTGGGTCATCCTCACACATACCGTTTAATTAGGAAACTACTTCATTAGAGCACCTCAAAAGGGCTTTTCCTGGTTTGGGGGGATTTGTTTGCCCTTCAAGACCTGCTTTTATTATACATCAAAATATTGTCTCAGTCTCCTCTCTGTTTTCTAATGGGACCTTAGTGATGTTCCAAAACTGTTGTTAAATATTTGTTCTTCTCTTTCAAGACCTATTTATTTGCAGAGTTCTGCCTGTGAATACTCCCTAAACAACTTAATAGTATATTCACGTTCTTTGAGGATTTGGGGCTTGCTTAAAACCTTCTTTGGGCCAGATCTTCAGCTTGTCCAACCACTGTCCCTCAATGTTTTGTTTGTTATCACTTTTTGGTGATGTTTGGTAATGTGATGCAGATTGGTGGTTCTGTACCAAATTCCCACTTTCAATTTGCTGCAAGGAAAACATTGCACCTTTAGATTTAGATTAGCACCTGCACACTGCATTTATAGAAATGTCTATCTCATCTAGGTCACTAGAATATCAGTCCTGGACAGATATACAGCTCTCTGAAGGAATTTGGCTGTTTGCTCTTTATGATCAAATTTAACCTAGGAAACCAAAAGGGGCATGTGTGCCATATCTTTGCATCAGCTAATCCTAGTTTTACATGAATGATGATGAGATCTGACCTGCGTGCAAGGCTATCACTGTTAATCCACTTCTGGTCCTGGGAAATCTGTTACTGTATTATCCTGACAAATTCACATAATTTGAATTTAAAAACTTGTCTGTATGATGTAAAGTGTCTTCTCCAGATCTCCTTTTTTGAATATCAGTCACCCCACTATTGGACAAGCACAAGCTAACACTAAACTGGGTACCCAAGAGAGAGTATCACAGTGAAATCATTTTAGTACTGCATTATCTAATGGGGTTGAGAAGTCACTGCAGCAATGTTGCCTATGACTTGATAAGGATCCTTCTTAGAATACTATTTATTCAGTCCTGGGCCTTTTGTTAAAACAATAGTAATGTTTTCCCCATAGAAAAATGATAATCTGCTCTTTGAAACATAAGTTTCTTTGTTTCGTAACATTAATATCTGTAACTTGTTCAAGCCACATGGTATCATGTCAGTATTTTTCATTTACAAATCTAATCTGAACATATCTCCCCAAAAGACAAGAACAGACTTCTTGTTACTGCTTAACTGTTTTCTTCTAAAATTAAGACCACAGTAAAGTTAAATACCTGTGTATAACACCAAGGGATGTCCTTGATTTAGCACAACATGCTTGTTTTCAAGGATGAATGCAGCTGGAGCCATAAGGGGAAGTTTGTGCTGTCCATTTCTGCCAACATAAAGTGTGTGCAAGTGTCCTTTACTAACTTGATCATGGTCATTGTGGTTAATTAAATAGAAATTGTAGGCATATACTGCAAAGCCGTGGAAGAGATCTCAAGGATAAGCAAGTCCAGGGCTGTTCAGATCTGGTGAGGCTGTGGGCCTCAGATGACACCAGCATGTGTTGCACAGGCTGCATGCTGTGGGGGTGGGCCCCTAGGACCCCCTCACCACATGGGCTGCCCCAGCAGCATGCAGACCCCCATCCTCAGCCATGCAGGCTACATTAGCAGGACATGGACCACTCCTCCCCTCCACAGGCCTTGCCCCCTTGCACAGCAGTGGCAGAGGTGGCTGCCCAGGCCCATGCCCTATATATTAACTGCTTGCAGACCCCATGTAGACTGTGGGCGACATCCTGGCCCTTTGTGGGCCACATGTGGCCTGCAGGTGGTCAGCTGGACAGCCCTAATGTAGTCCAACCCCCTGCACAGAAAAATGATGTCCTGTTCCTAAGCCATACCAAACATACATACTTTCTGAAAACCATAACTTCCCTAGGCATTTCCCATTGTCCTGTTATTCTTACAGTGAGTACATTTTTCCTCAGATTTGATCTAAATCTGCTTTGCTGTAATTTAAAAACTCACGGTGGCAAGGAAGAACAATTTTTTCCCCATATTCTTTGTGGCAGCTCTTCAAATATTTAAAGTCTGCTATCATGTCCTTTTTTCCAAAGTAAATGTACCTAGTTCCTTCAGCCTTTCTTCCTACAGCTTTTATTCCAACCCAGTTATCATCTTTATCATTTATACCTGGATCCTCTCTAGTTTCTCTACATCCTTCTAAAAATGTGGCACCCAAGATTGTATGGAGTAGTGCAGCTGAGACCTAACTACTGCTGAGCGGAGTGGCATTATCACCTGTCCTTTTTTTGCCACAGCATCACATTGCTGACTCATAATGAATTCATGATCCACCATAATCCCCAGATCCTTCTCATCCATGCTACCGCCTAGCCAGTTAGCCTCCATTCTGTATGTTTCTTCTTCCCTATAGCACTTTACATTTGTCTTTTTCAATGACATTTTATCTACAGCATAATCCTCCAAAATATTTGCAACCTCTCCCACTTATGTATTGTCTTCAGATTTGAGCAGTATATGATCTGTTCTTGCATCCAAGTCATTAGAAATGTTAAACAGCACTGAGCCCAACACAGAGCCCTGTGAAACAACCTTTGACACTTTCTGCCAGTCTGACATTAATCTATTAATAGTTATTCTTTGCTTGCTGTTATTCAACCAATTATACATTCTCCCCATGGTAATTCTTTCTAGTCCACATTTCCCCTATGAACTTACAAGAATGGCATATAGGACTTTGACAAAGAGTATCTGAAGTCCAGGTATATAATATCGAACACTTTCCCCTTAGCCATCAAATCAGTAACCTTGTAAAGAAAAAAATCAAAGTGGTTTGGCATGTTTTGTTTCCCACAGATCCATGCTAGAGATTGCTCTTTCATCCTCCAAATATTTGGAAATTGAATTTATAATTTGCTCTAGTAACTCCAGGTATTGATTGGTCTCTCTGTCCTTTGTCCACCCTTCTTCTCATTTTAAAGATTGACGGTATGTTAGCCTGTCTCCAGTTGTCTGGATCTTGTTCTTAGCAACTTTGTCAAGTTGTAACTTGTTTTTTGCCTTTGCTTTTCTGATTGCTGTCCCTACATGTTCATGATACTCCTTTGTATAATTCCTTATACCCTTTCTTCCTCTGTACATAACTCTTTCAATTGTCATAATACTAAAAAGCTCCTTGTGAGGCCTCATCAGTTCCTTGCTGTTCCTATCATCTTTCTAGTGCACTGGAACAGCTTGATGTCAAGCCTCCAATATTACATCCTTTAAAACTAGCCAGCCCTCTAGGTCTCCTTTTTCTTTCATTTTCTCTCTCCTTGGGAGTCCAATGGAACTAAACACTCAGCCCTTTCCTAAAAAATATTTGTTACATAGGGTCTATTGCCAAGGGAGGTATTCACTTTTCTTTCCTGTACAAAGAAGTGAGACTTAAAGAGGTGAGATGTAGGGTGAAAAGCAAAATTTGTCTTGAATGAGAGCAAAAGAAAAGGATTAGACAAGGTTAAGGTGAACTGGTCAAAGAGCAAGGTAATTTGCTGTAATCACATTGTTTTAAACGATCCATATTTCTACTATGTTGTAGAAATTAAATTAAAATGCACATGCTGACAGTCCTGTCATAAGAAATTGTCCCATCTAAATACACAGATGAAAATTCTACTCCACCTTCTTTGGAGACTACATATATTAAGCTATATATCAGTTCCTTGAATGTCTAGATAAGATTCATGAGCGTTAGCTGAGTTTAGACACTCAGGGCAGCCTCTCCTACATATTCTTTGTATTTGTCAGGAGGGTGAAAGGAGCTGTACTAGTTTAGGTATCTGCATGTGGTACCTTTAGCATGGGGATAATTCTTAGGGGCTATAGAACAGCACAGCAGCTGGACTATCAACAACCATCCAGATTCTTGGAGAGAGAGGCCTGGCCAGAGCCCAATGTTATAATGGCCTGCTGCAGCTATGGAAAATAAAGTGCAGTCTAAAGCATCCCCTGGGGTGCTCTAAGTTGCACCAGCTCCATGCTTGATGAGCTACAAAGCACACTGAGCCACCTTTCCTGCTCCCTAACCACCAACATCTACTTATGTGTCAAGCTCTGCTTGGTGAGAGCAGAGGATCTAGTTTTCACTCCCATGAAAATCTGATTACAGAAAAAGAGGAAAGAAGACTCATTAGCTTTTATTTTTTCTAATTTCAAGAAAAGAATTTCAATGAAAATTGAAATTGTTATTAGCAATTATAAGCAGATGACAAGAAGCCTATATCTTAGAGCTCTGCCTTCTTCAAAGTAGATGCATATGGTTGTTCTCTGTCCCGTGGTCTTTCTTGTTTTCCCCAATTTGTAATGCCAACACCCCACCCCTGCTTCTACAATTATGTCTGGAGGTAAATGTTAGCACTGGTGAAAAGGAGCTGGACTACCAGCCTGGGAAGCTGAATTCAACTTACCCACAGACCAGGTACAGCAGCACTACAATCTCCCTCCACTGCTCTGTTTATCAACTCTGCCCAAGAAGGCTCAGTCTTCAGAGACCCATACAGTCCTCAGCCCCTCTGCTGAGATTACTAAATCAGCCAGTTATGGTGACAGTTTTGTTACATGGATTTCACTTAACTAAGATCTGGTCTAAAACCATCAAAACCCTTGTACAGAAACCACCTAACCCGTGTTGGTACCTTTTGCTTTTTTATAAGCTGGGCTTGAATCACAGAATCATAGTAATGAAGGGCTGGAAGGGACCTCAAAAGATCATCGAGTCCACCCCCCCTGCTCTAGGTAGGAATACTGATGAAATCAAATGATCCCAGCAAGGCATCTGTTCATTTCCTCTTGAAGACTTCCAAGGTTGGGGACTGTACCATGCCCTTGGGAAGTCTATTCCAGATTCTGGTCACCCTTACCATAAAGAAGTTCTTCCTTACATCCAACCTGAAACCATCCTCTATCAGTTTATGGCCATTGTTCCTTGTCCTCCCCTGGGGCACCCTACTTAACAGTTTTTCTCCCAGTTCCTGATATTCACCCCTTACATACTTATAGATAGCCACCAAGTCCTCTCTTCCCCAGGCTGAACAGTCCCAGATCCCTTAGTCTTTCCTCATAAGGTTTGTCCTCCAGGCCCTCAATCATTCTTGTGGCCCTTCTCTGGACCTTTTCTAGATTCTCCATCTTTTTTGAAGTGCAGCACCCAGAACTGGACACAGTCCTCCAGCTGGAGTCTCACCTGCACTGAGTAGAAAGGAAGTATCGCTTCCTTAGCCCTGCTTGCCACGCATGCATTCCAGTATGCTATTATGGATCACTTGATCTCCAACACAGCAACCATGTAACATGAAGAGAGACACAATGGAGTAAATGTAGCACTAAATATCATTACTGTTGCTATTTACTATAGCTGCAGGGACACTAATGTGCTTTTTCAGTGCAATAAGTCATGGAAGGAGTGTCTTATTACTTAAATGAAATATGGCAAAAGGAAGGTTAATGAACAGTGGAGAAGGGAAAAAGATGTGAGATCAAGAATGCTCATTATTCCAAAGGCTTGTTGTTATCTCTTCCTAAGATTTTATTTTACATTTCTGGTAATATATTAAGATCTGGGAAGGCAAGAGCAGAAATACACAAAAGAAACAAAATTTACTACACACAATGAATCGGTTGTTCGTGAGATGGATAAGATGGGTAAACTTCAGAAGGCACATCCTAGGCCTGGAGAGGACAAATAGTTGTTTTAACAGGTGTATAATGCACAGCTCCCTGTGGATTACTCTGTGTTACATTATTACTGGAACACAGCACTCTGGCTACTGCCTCTGGCCCCAGTCCAGCCCTCCCATACATCTCAAGGTGGGGCTGCCACAAGGGATGACATAAAGAATTCTCTAGAAATAGTTCAGGTCATCTGGCATTAGTGTTTGGCCCCCACATTAAATTTTGTGGTACAAGTTTCTGTTCTACTGGTAAAAAAAGCGGTGTGATACTTTAGTAAAAAGTCATGTTGCAAAGAGTTAAGTATGACATAACAACTAAATAGAATTGATTCAATAGACATTGCATAGGAAGTATCTATAGGGATCTAATTTTGCAAGATGCATGTTTGTTATCACAAAGTGAACTGGTGCAGAAAGAGTGGTTACAAATTGAGCATGAGTAATTGATAGGCCTGTCTAAACCTTCTGTAGCCTTCTAAACTTATTTGAATACTTGAACACAGTTTCATAAATTAAGCAATGACATGCAAGGTTGGAGGAGTTGGATGCATTTACTCTGTTACCTCAGGATAAAAACATCTGTGAATCATAAACAGTTGAATGAATTTGACATTTGTTTATCCATAATTCAAGCTGCCCGTGTTTCAAACTCAATTTGTTCTATTCTTATTCTGAAAACATATGAAAGAGCTGAGGACATAGAAAACTGACAGTTATTAACTGGATATTACCATAAATCTAAAGCCTTACTTGCATATTTTATATTTAATTTCATTTGCATCGTGACCTCTGGCTTGGGAAAATATATTTTCTTTCTCAGAGCAGTTAAAGTCAACAAAACCACTTGCATTCTCTGAATACAGATAATGCTACAATTTCTTGGCTCTTCTTTATATCTCTGAGATCAGAGGCTGCTGTACACTGCCTCCTACCATAGTGGGTCTACTGGACACTTCGAGAAAGCCCCAAAGTGACATTTCTGCTGCAAGGATAGAGCTATTAGGCAGTAGCAGATATCAGTAGGAATAGAAGTAACAAATCCTGCCATTAATCCATGCTAAAATTAAAGCCTTCAATGTCCTCAAATTACTGTCTCTGCACTGGATTCAGGTAGCATGCAATGAGGGGGGAGGAAGACCCAGAAGGAAGATTTGAGGGTTGGTAAGGTCTTGTGTTGTTCTTTCTTTCCATGCCCTAAAATATTTCTCAAAACTATAGCGCCACCCAGTCTAATGGGGGAAACCTGTGTTCATGGCAGGCAGGACCTATGTGTGCATTTACTCTGGCAGGCAAGGTTCTTTGGGTAGATGTGATCTCTTTTATTAGAACAACTGAGTAGCTGGAAGAAAGTTCTTTGCAAACTTTCGGGCACAATCACCCTTCTTTAGGCATAGGGGGTCTCTGCTGTTCTGAGACTCTAAGGAATGAAAGAAGCTAAAAGTGTGACAGGATGTCGGTGAAAATGTAAATAGGTGGAAATTAGGAAAACAAAAGGTACAGAAGGGAAGGGAGGGGAGAAACAAGGGGGGAGGGAAAGCCAAAGGTAAGCAAGGGAGACTCTACTGTAGTAGTTTTCCAAGGTAGAAAAGAGGCTGTCTGTGAAAAAATAAATAGCTGGAAATTAGGAAGACAAAGGGTAGAAGAGGAGGGGAGGGGAGGGGAGGAAAGGGTGGAAATTAAAAGTGTAAAAGGTCAGGTTTGGCAGGTACCTGGTGAATCAGCTGTCAGACTGGTTGTAATGTGTCATAAATCCACACTGTCTATATTGAGTCCATGATTATTTGTATTTTGTAGATTTATGAAGTGAAGTTTGTGGGGTCATCTACGAAAGGTGTTTTGTAAATTCCCTTTGAGGATTGGAACTGAGAGATTGGAGAGGGAGGGATTGTCTTGTGCCCCCACAGGTAGCTGGGTATTTTTGTCTTTGATAGATTTTCATGTGTGTTCATTCTGGTGCACAGTTGTTGCTTGGTTTCTCCTGCATATTTTCCATTGGGGCATGTGGTGCACTGGATGAGATGTATAGCATTTCTGGAGGTGCAGCTGTAAGATCCAGGAATGATGATGATTCTGTTGTGGGGCCTAGTTATGGTGGGAGTGGTGGCGATGTGTTGGCACATCATTTTTTGTCCTGGCATGGTCTGGATCCTTTTGGTATGGTTTGGGTCACAGGGAGTTTGCTTGAGATGATGAGGTTAGTGAGGTTCGGTGCTTGTTTAAAGGCTAGGATGGGTGGTTCTGGAAAGAGCTCTTTAAGAATTGGGTCTTCTTCTAGTATGGGTTGCATTTACTCTGTTTCTTTAAAACAGCAGCTTTGAGGTAGACTAACAGGTATTTAATGACGTATCTCCTGCATCATTTGGGGCCCTCCTGAACTGGTACAGATCTGACTGAGATGGTGTAAGAAAACAGAATACATGGATGGAAATGGGACTGCGTTCGGGACAAATAGGGTTCCCAGTTTATTATTAATACCAAAAATCTACTCAAAAAGCAAGAAGGAAATTTTGTGGAAATTATTTCATTTTTTGATCAACATTTTGAGCATTTTTCTGATATCTAATATTACATAAATACAGTTTTAAAAAGCTGCAAGTTATGATGAGGCATTTGCCCATTTCAGATTATTTTGTCCATGATTCAGCTTCACTTATGGGTCCAGTTTTTGCGAGGAGGTTGGGAAAAGTGAAAAGGAGAGAAATTCTGTCCAAGTCAGCCAGGTTCTTTCACACAGGCTTTGTACCTCTGTCAGAGTCTAAAAGCAAATTGAGGAAGAGCCAGTTTCTTGTCCTGTGTTACTCTGGCCTCCAGAAAGTTCAGTTTGGGGCCTTCGGTCATCTCATTTCCCAGCTGACAGGAGTCAGTGGAGGGGCAGTGGCTCTTGCTCTTTTTCTGCACACAGGATTAATGCAGGAGCTGTGATGGTTGCAGTCACTCTGCTGGAGACAGGTAGTGAGTCACAAGTTCAGCATTTCTCTCTGGGACAAGAAGGAGAAGCTGAGATGGCTCGGGGAAGGAGGAAACACCTCTCCCCTTGGGCAGGGGGCTGGACCCCATGATCTTGCAAGGTCCCTTTTTTATGAAATCTATGAAATCCTCCACTAAAGCCAAACCTGCACAGAAAAGAGGTCAGAGGTGGTCTGCACATGTGTCTCAAAGCTCACTTTTGGACTTAATTCTTTTGCTGCTTCCCCAAGCAGGGTGTCCTGCTGACATGAACGATGCATGCCCCCAGAGGCTGGGGGGGCACGGTGACCACCCACAGGCAGTTGTGGCGGTGTCAGGGGGTGGGGGCATGGTGGCGGCGAGCGGGGAGCTCCCGCAGGCAGCCACGGTGGTGTCAGCGGCTGACCAGCAGTTGACAACCACCTGCAGACACCGCCGGCAGTGTTGGCAGCAGCCAGTGGTGATTGGGGACCACCTGCAGATGCCGCTGGTGGTGTCGGCAATGAGGGGCGAGTGGCAACCGTCCGCAGGCGCCACCAGCAGCATTGGTGGCGCTTTTCACAGGGGGTGCACTGCCAGTCGCAGGGGGTGCACATGCTTATGACCCACTACGCATCGCCAATGCCCCCTGACAGTGTCTTAGAGCAGCCCCATGGCTGCCATAGGAATGAAACACGCAGATAAGGATCTGAATGTCACACAGGCACAGGCTGAGCATTCATGCCCTCTTTTCCTTTCTGTGCTAGCAATCAAAGTTAGGGCAGCAGTAGGCAAGAGGCACAGGACCACCTCTCCACTTCTAAAAGATCAGCCTTGCACTGGAGTGATTATCCTGTGATCCACATAGCTCAGGAAATTCTGGGCAGATGCATTTTTAAAATAATTTCCTTCATTTACATGCTTCAATGTAAAATTCCTCCTTTACACTGCCAAACTTTTTTTTTGTCATCACTCTGAAGTCTTTAAGGTTTATAGTAACAGTTCGTTCCAAAATGGCAAAATGGAATAGCTTCTTGCTCAGATCAGGAGAAGGCTGCAACTCCATCCTCATCTGTAGATATCTTCATAAATGGATTGTCTTGAAAAAGGTTAATTTGTTATTTACCAGTGTCATTTGCCACTACCCTGGCAGAAGTGGCCAGGGGCGGATCCAGAGGGGGTGCAATAGCATAGCTGCACCCCTCCTTTGGATCGGACTGCACCGTGGAGCTTCCAGGGACTTTTTAAAGTTCCCAAAGCAGGTGAAAATACTCTCTCCCTTCCATTTCCTGCTCAAAGAAATGTCCCCTCCCTGCCCCTTTCCCACATCCCCACTCCTCCTCTCCATTCCCTGCCTGCCTTTCCCTGCTCTCCTGAAGGTAGAGAAGCACTAGAGCTATTTCTGTCTGCTGCGCAGGGCCTGGGCTCAGCTGGGGATGGGGACAGTGGCAGCAAAGATGGACAGGGGTTCCCCTTCTCTGTGCTGTGACGGGGCAGGGTGGGGGGAACTCTCCTGTAATCCTGTTTCTATTGCCCCTCCCCAAATGATTTCAGCCCCTGCTCAGCCTGGCTGGCTCTGAAACTTCCCTGCCCCCCAACTGTGGAGAATACAGTGGGGTCGGGAAGGGGGGAAGGGAAGGATGCCACATCTGAGCAGGAAGGGAGAGGGCATTTTCACTTGCTTTAGGACTTTAAAAACTCCCTAGAAGCTCCCACAGTATAGTCTGCCCACACTGGTGGAGCAGAGGAGACTGGGAGCATGGGGTCTGCATTGAGGTCTGCATTGAGGGGCTGCACCCCCTTTGGGAAATCCTGGATCTGCCCCTGGTAGTGGCTATCAGGAAAACTATGTTATACTCTTGATTTTGTCACAGACCTCCGGCTTGTCTCTAGACGGGTCTCCTAAACCCTATTTCCTACTGAAATGTGTGGCTAAGAATGCTTCCCTGCATCAGCGAGGGCTAGATTTGTTCATATTTACAAAGCACTGAGACCTCTGGAAAGTATGGCAGAAATGCAAACAATTAGTGCAGCGCGGAGACTTTAAAGGACTGACCTGAACAAAAAGGTGAACAGGGTCACACCAAATAAATCAAGAAGCATTAGTGAATGCAGCACTGCCCTTTCACGCAGCTAACAATAATATAATCATCTCTAATGCAGCAGTGAGAGGGGCTTCCCAGCCTCAATGGGAGATCTTGCTTAGAAAAGTCTTTTCCATGGCATGCAATTACAAAATGAGAATATGATTGGGGGTGGGGGTAAATAAAAACAAACATGATTGGAGTAATGACGGTTGGTGGTTAATACTTGACCATTACTTCTTGACAGGATTACTGTCTTTCTAATCACACTAATCCCTTTTGATAACTTTATCCATAATCCATCTATTTCAAAGCAATATCCAGATGGCTTCTGGTGCTGAGAAAGAGAAACATGCATGCAGAATGGGGTTGTATGAACAGCTTCTTTTAGTTTCCCTTTCCACTGATATGTTTGGATGTTGAGGGAGATCAAGAAGGATGTCATATAGGAAGCTTCTGATTTTACTAATACATGTAAAAGGCCTCGTGTATCCATCTGATGTGTATCAGCAGCACCTAAATGACCCCAGGGAATCATTGGCTCTAAAGAGAAATTGTTTGTTATAGGATTGTTTAATTGGGGCTACTGGAAACCTTGAGCAGTTTCCCTCATCATTATTAAGAAATCATTTTGTAAATGTCTTTGCTTTTCCAAGCAGATTTTACTTGAAGTGGAAATGAAGCACATTAATCAGTAGTTTCTGTTCCCTGGCCACTGTTGAGTAGTTTTATAAATACCTGGCCTTTATATTTAATCAGTCTTTTATTTTTTAAAGAATCATGTGATCCTTGAGATATTTCTTTCCCTTCCGTAGTCCCTTGTAGTTAGATACCATACAGTGCTTTGTGACCTTCCAACTTCCTGGATCTTTTCTCTTCCCGGACTCCTAAATTGAGAACCAAATGTACAAACCAAATACTGGCAAGAAGGTTTCCTGATTCACGTCGGTAAAAATGGTAACCTTGCTGTAGACCCTACTGAGGCAGTCTGATAAAAGGCTCTACTTCAGGACGAAGTATTACTATTATGGAACATCCCTTTGACATTAATCCAGTCAGATTACATAAAACAATTTAGCCAGACCTGTGTCACATGGCCGATGTACCGCATGGTAATATTGGGTGTGGCTTTACATGTATCAGCAGTTCTGCCTATGCACGTACTCTTACCTCACGGTAGATGCGTCTACACTTGTGCTTTACTGCAGTTGACTAACTAGCTCCACAGTAAAGCATCACCATCTACACATGTGGCGATCTTAGGCCACAGTAAACTAAGTAACTCCTCTGTAGGATAGTACTGTACAGGACACGTACTGTCCTACAGCAGAGTCTAGTGTACCACAATGCATGTGCAGATGGTGACCAGGGCTGGCTGGGACATGAGGGTGCTATGGTGTGAGGCTACCTGCCGGCTAGCCCTGCATTGTAGCACCCTCATGCCCCAGCCAGCCCCTCTGCAGCATGTTGAGTGGAGGCAGAGCAGCTCCAAGCTGACAGGCTGACTCCCCTGGATCCCCTACCAGCTGGGGTTGCTCTGACCTAGCTCAACGTGCTGTGGTTTTGGGTGCACATGTAAACTCTGCGCTCAGGAGCAATCAACTCCAGTGCAAACTGTGCCGGAGTTTATTCAGGTGAATTAATAGCACCTGTAGATGCATCCAGTAAGTAGAAGTCAAACCATTTTAATACACCACTCTTTCATTGAGGGCTAAGCTACTACAGTTTAGCTGTCATTTACTCTAGGGCAGAGGTTTTCAAACTATGGTCGGCGGATCACCACTGGTCCATGAGCTCCGTTCAGGTGGTCCGCAGAAAAGTTGCTGAACAATCGAGAATATCTGTACTTGGTCCTGCACTTGATTTATTTTTTCTGACGACAGAGATCAGAACAAAAAAAAGTTTATTAAGTGGTCTGCCGAGACCCTCAGCAATTTTCAAGTGGTCCATGAAAAAAAGTTTGAGAACCACTGCTCTAGGGTAAGAGCATGCTCATGGGAAGATGCACATAAGAAAGCCTTGCCACCATTAAGCCCATGAGTAAATTGTTTATACACTCCTACCCCAAGTGTTTCTGCTAAGCTAATTAGCAACAAACTATTTTCTGGCAACTAAAATCTTGTTACATTGTAGAGCCTTTGTGCCATTAAAATGGTATGTAAAAGGCATTGTCCATATTCTGCTCTTGCTTGAAACTGTAAATTCATCATATGTTTTTATGCCGTAAATTTTGCATTGCATTTCATACACAGTGTAAATTCACTGACTTCATGAAGCTCCATTGCGGATTAGTGAGATTTCCTGGTAGATTAGGATAAAAGAGACAGGAGAGAATTGGCTATTATATGGAAAAATACATTGTTTTCTAGAAAATAGAGCAATGTAAGTATAGAGCTAACAAAGGCCTCAGTGAAAAGACCTTTTACTTTAAAAAAATTAAAATCTAAACCCTACAGCTAATGCAGATCATTACGCAGAAACGGGCCATCTGTGTGCAGCATTTAAAGTCTTTGATTGCTTCTACACATGCTTCAGCGCATCTACTTAGAATGCATGGGAGCACACTCAAATAATCCACATTCTAATTAGAACACTCTAGTACTGCTGCAGTATCATGTGTATAAGCCCCTGCGGGTTTAAGACTGTCCGCTGGGGTGCTTTAACTAAAGCTCATCAAATGAGCTTTAGCTAAAGTGTCCCATGGCCATTTTTAAATGTGCAGGGGCTTGATACACATGATGCTGTGGTGTTTTAATTAGAGAAGCTCTCTAGGAACCACTCTAATTAAAGTGCCCCCACCCCTAAGCACATGTATAGGCACCCTTTATATCTATCAGTAAACTGACTTTAATGAGGTTAAAGGCTCTCAGAAGTGTATGGACTCAATGAGCACAGAACTTGCAGCAGATACAATGAAGATGGCCAACTTTTCCGACTGTGGGTGGACCCTGGGAATCCACATCAAGGAATGTTCATCAAAGATTTGTTTGATAAATTAGGTTGACCCAGGAAAAGGAAGAAGCAGACAACCCCAGGGAATACAAAGAAAAGCCCCTGAAAGATTTTTTTTTCTTTGTAATTGGAACAATCTTTGCATCAGATAAATAGCTCATGGGTGTAGGAATGAGAGGAGTACAGAGTAATACTGGATCAGACCTATGATCCATCTAGTTTTTTATAACGTCTCTGAGACTGGCTAGCACATATGTTTCAAAAGAAAGTTCAAGAAACATTTTTATCCTGATTAGAGATTTGGCTTAAACCTGGAGCATGAGGTGTAGAATGAAGCGATACATGGTCTTGGACATAAAGCTGGGGAAACTGCTGAGATGATTCTTGTTTTCTTATGTGGATGAGATTGTGTCTGACAAGAAGTGGAATATAAAAAAATCTCAGTTTGATTCGGTCTGTTTGGAAGCTCATGTCTGCTGATCTCTGTTTGCTAGGAAACATGAGGTACATTTTTTGCTGTTATTCTCCCATACACTGTAAGTGCTATTAGGATCAATAACAAAGAGACCCTGTCTTTACAGAGGGATGGCATATTCTATATTTCATGTAATAGTTATAGAATATGCCATGTAATGGGATCATTTGAACTCTGTTGACTGCCTGCACTTTGGGCAGGGGGCTGGACCCAATGATCTTGCAAGGTCCCTTCCAGCCCTAATGTCTATGAAATCTATGAAATTAGCCGGTTGGGTTTTTTGGTAGATAAAGTGCCCTCCCCATCTTTCCCCTTCTTGACTTCAAGCGTTAGTTAATACCGATAAGAAAAAATGACAGTCACTGCCAGACAAGTCATACTAGTTACTAGATTTCTTTCCTCAAAGGTCAAAACATGCTTAAAATGAGGCATGTCTAATGGCACCTGCAGCCACTAGCGTAACTAGGACTGGGGCAGCCACCCAGGTGCTGACTGGCTCTTATGGCCTGGAGCACTTTTAGCTGTTTTGTCTGCAGCCTTCAGAGAATTCTCTTCTGCTACTGCCCTTACTCCTTGTCAGTAAGGTCTGATTGATAACAGCCTGTGTTGGACCAACTATATAGGTGAGAGAGATGTTACCAACAAGCTTTTGCACACACAGTGCCCTTCCTTAGTTGCCCCCAAACTTGTCTAACATCTTTCCCAATAATATAATTGGTCCAATTAAAGGTATCACCAATCAAACCTTGCTTCTTGCACATTTCCCAAACTGTCATGAGTGTAACAATACTGTTGTTCCTAGTTCTCTATTACTCTATTACTTCTTAGTTTGGGCATTGCAAATGAACCACATGATGCTTTCTCTATGTCCAGGCCCTAGCTCAGCCCTTTTTCCCTCCATTGGTTACACCGGTTGTGCCTCCACAGTTAATTACTTTTGAGGACTTTCTCATCACAGTCCAAACTGATCATGACTTTATCTGGTGGCAGGATAATCCCATTACAGATGATGATCTTGTTAATGAATATCCCCAAGACAGAACAATCTTATTATTACCCCCCTCCAGGATTTGTCACCTAAGAGCCAACATGTGATTAGATCTGAACTAAAGAACATACCCCTATGTGTAGTCCCCCTGTCCTTGGTCTGATGATGACTTCCAAAGGCAAATGAAGCAGCAGACACATTTTATAAGGGCTTTATTCCAAGAGACATATACCGTATTTCCTCAAATCTAAGACACCCCTGAATTTAAGATGGCCACCCAATGATTAGATTCTGTACCTGGAAAATGTATAAATTTGTTATAATTTTCCATGTATAGAATCTAATTATTGGGGGGTAGTCTTTAATTCATCCTCCCATCACTGCAAGGAAGCAGGTAGTGGAGGGCAGTTGATGTGGGGAGGTCAGGAAGCTTGCCCCTGCTTGCATCTGCCCCCCTGCCACCTGCCTGTTCCCCCACAGTCTCAGGTGCCCCCTTTCCACTCTTTGTCTGCTTCCCCTCCTGCTCTCCCCCCCAGCCTCTGTTTTCCCTCCCTTCCAGCATCTGCTCCGTCCTCCCCTCACCCCTTACCCTTGCTCCACGCAGCAGGATACATCTCTGTTTTAGCCTGGGGCTCTAAGCATGGCCCCAGCAGAGCCCAGTCCCCATAGCAAAGCTGCATACTACTGCTACAGGGCTGGACTGGGGCCGTGCCTATTACTGCAGGCTGCACAGAGCAAAAGTGAGTGGGGAGGGAGAGCAGAAGGTGGGGAGCAGAGCCTGTGTGTGGGGTGGGGGGGAAGATATGGGGGTGCAGAGGTAGTGAGGGTGAGGACAGGCAGCAGCTGCAGCTACAGTCCTGACTCAAAGTAGGGACCCAAGCCACAGCAACTGCCTGCCTCCGCACCGCCATTGTACTCAATTCTAAGACAAGGGGCTTTTCCCCCAAGTGAAATGGGGGGGCTCATCTCAGAATCAAGTAAATACTATAGATGTACTTCCTTTGTGAATAATCAAACCCCATCTCACTTTGCATCCACAGTGCCTATAGGCTCGGCTCCAAGAGAAGATAATCCCCTGCCCATTTATAAACAAACCCAACACAGAAAACAGCAATGAGATTTTCATCTCCACTATTTCCAGCTCCACTATTAGGATCAGGCAGTTAAACCTGTAGTAGAATATGTACAGACCCCAAGGCCTGTTAGGTTATAGCTTATAGCAATAGAGGAAATCACAAGGATTTTGCATTCTCATATTGTTTTATGTGGGACTTTAGTAACAGTTACCAAGGGGAAGGGCACTGGTTTCAGTCCACATGGACTAGGGCAGTGGTGCTCAACCTTTTTGTCTGGCAGGCAGGATGGGCAGTATCTACAGGCTGGATCCAGCCAGTGGACCCAATCTGGCTTCCCGGTGGGCACAGTGGGGCCCCATCTGGCCATGCAGAGGGAGGCAGGGAACAGTCTGGCCCTGGTCCAGCTGTGCAGGGGGAAGGGGACTTGTCCCAGCCCCAACCTGACCCTATGTGGGGGGAGGGGCATGACCCGGCCCCAATCCAGCCCCATGGGGGGCTTGGGGGTGTGGCCCAGCCCCAATCTGGCTGGGTGAGGGGGAAGGGGGCATGATCCAGCCTCAAACCAATTGTGTAGTGGGAGGGGGCACAGGTTGGCCCCTCAGGAAGAAGGGGATGTGGCCCAGTTCCAACCTGGCCAGGCGTGGGGGAAAGAGGGCATGGCCTGGCCCCAAACCAGCCATGCAGGGGGAGGCATGTGGCCTGGCCCCAAGGAAAAAAGGGGACATTGCCCAGTCCCATCCTGGCCAGGCAGAAGGAAAGGAGTGTGTCCTGCTCTTCTGAGTGTGTGTTTGGTTTAACTATTAGGAGAGCCTGTTTAGGGGTTATATGTCATTATTACTTGCACAGTGCTAGCTAAATAGTGCGACTCCTGCCTGAGAGCCAGATAGGACTGAGTGTGTGTTTAGCAAATCTAAAGATTACACCAAGTTGTGTGGAGCCAAGGCAGGGCTAGGATCTAGAATAACCTAGATAGACTGGAGAAATGGTCTGCAGTCAGCCAGATGAGAGTCAACAGGGACAAGTGCAACAGCGTGCACTTGAGACAAACAATTGCATGCACAAATGCAGACTGGGGAATGATTGGCTAGGCTGCAATACTGCAGAGAAGGACCTGGAATTACAGTAGACCAGGGCTGTCAAAGGTATGGCTTGCAGACAGGATCTGGCCCACGAAGCCCCTATCACCCAGCTCACAGTACTGCCCCTTGATCTAAGTGGGCCCTGCAGCGTGGACCAGACCAGTGACCACAGGCAGGGCCCAGGATGCACCAGCTCTGGGATCCATGCTACATGTAGTGTCTGCCCTGGCCAATTCTAGACTGTGCCACACACAATGCCCACCCCCTGGCCAGTCCAGGACACATACCACATGCAGCACCCACTCCAGCTGGTCTGTGACCCATGCTGCATATGGCAGGTACAGGCATGTCATGCTGTGCATATCCCAGACCAGTTGGAGCAGGCACTATGTGCGGCAAAATCCCAGACCAGAGGCATATGCAGTGCAGATCACAGATTGGCTGAAACAGGTGCCATGTGTGGCTCATGTTCCAGAACAGGCACTGCAGGCACTGGCTCCAGCTTGGGGATCCATGGGCCTGAGCTAGCCCCATGGCACTCATCCAGCTCACAGGGTTAAATGAGTTTGACACCCCTGCAGTAGACCGTAAGCTGAACCTACAATGTGGCCTTGTTGCAACACATGCCAACAGCATCCTGGGTTGTATTAACAGGAGTATCACTTGCAAATCAAGGACGCTGATTCTCCCACTCTGTTTAGCATGAGTGAGGCTTCACTTGGATTACTGTGTCCAGTTTTGAGCCCTACACTTCAAGAAGGATGTGAAAGATTGGAAACAGTCCAGTACAGAGCAACAAAAACAATCAAGGACCTGGGAAACATAACTTTTGAAAGAAGGTTGGAAGAACTAAGGTTATTTAATCTGAAGAAGAGAACACTTATTGTCATCATTGGCAATCCCGCACAGTCGAGGCTAATTGTCTTCCACGATTGCCTTACCTGAGGGTCAAAAGATGGCTAACAAGGCCGATCCAGGATCGGCGGATTTTACTGCAATTTGGGTATGTGTTTCCATGTGGGGAGGGTGGCTCTGGATTCTTGATTTGGTAGAGAAAACTAGGGGGGGTTTGATATCAGTCTTCAAATACCTGAAGGATGATTATAGAGAAGATAGAGGTGGGATCATAGAGAAGACAGATTCCTTTGTGGCCGTAAGGGACAGGACTAGGAATAATGGCCTCAAACTGCAGCAAAGGAAATTTAGGCTGGAGATTAGGAGGAACTTTCTGACTCTGAGGGTGGTCAAGCATTGGAACAGGCTACCTAGAGAAATTGTGCTTTGAGCATGAGGAGTAGTTGATCTCATGAGATCCCTTCTAGCCCAATGTTTCTATGACCCTAGGACCATTTTTCAGACTCTTTTAGGCTTTGCTTATACAAGAAGGTTGTGCTGATTTAACTAAGTCACTCAGCCCCCTTGTGAGAGCTACTGTCAGTAAGAAAGGGGCTAAACTGATTTCTGAACAGTTAGTTCAGTCAGTACAGGTCTCTCATGTAGACAAAAATAGTGCTACATGCTGGCCAGGGTTACAAGGCTTCTGAGGCAGCATCTGAAACTTCTGGAAAGGGAGAGCACTTAATTTTACTGAAGGGCAACTTCCTAATTAATGAGAAGTGACAGTTGTCTTCAAGGCCAATGGGTCCTCCTCCCCGTTTGGAAGATGGATGGATGGATGAAAAGAGAGAAGGGTGTTTGATTAGAGCACAGGACTGGGAACTAAAAGGCATAGACAGTTCTCAGCCAAGCCACAGTAGGCCTCACACTCTGCTCCAGCTTCTCTCTCCCTCTCCTATGAGGGACCGCACACCCGGATAACTCACTCCCTGGGAACTCACTGGCACAGTTGCCAGAACTATTTCAGGGATGTAGGTTATAGCCGTGTTGGGCTAAGGACATACGCAGACAAGGTTATTTGGGTAAATACGGTATCTTTTATTAGACCAACTATTTAAGTTGGTCTAATAAAAGGCATTGGATTTGCCACACCTATTGCATTATTTAACAAGTATAATGTAACTCATTTTCATTTACAAGATTTAGTGACAAACAGGTAAATCAAAAGCCAGAGCACAATTACTGATTCTTATAAATAAAGCATATTATATTGGCTTTCTAAACGGAGACACTGTGCATTCTAAACAACCAGGTTCCACAAACACTTAAAGCATCTTATATACTACAGGCAGTCCTCGACTTACAACGCTTCGAGTTACAATGTTTCGCACTTACAACGTTTATAAATTGACACCATTTCAACTTTCTGACGTCAGTTTCGACTTTACAACCCTTGATCCGATGCAACCAGTGAACAAGTTCGCTGCGTCACTCATCTCCCTGGAGAACATCTGTCCAAACTTCCTTGGACGCTTTCTTTAAGAAAGCAGACAAGAGTCTAGAAAAACCTGCAGCCAAGACTCCTGAGAAGACTCCAGCCAAGAACTGGTCCTCCCAGTGCTAGGACATGCAGACAATTCCTCCAGTTTTGCAAATAAAAGTACCAAATTAAATTCATTCTTATTCGTTGGCTCAGACTGTTCATAAGTGTTCAGACAATGGTATTTGTAAAACAGTCATAATTCCCAGAAGTTCTGTGTATTTTTAATGAATGTTTGATTATCTGAACTGTTAGTATTGATTAAGACAGGGGTTTTCAACCTTTTTTGAGGAGTGTACCCCTTATGATGGGTACCTCCTTCTGGATGTGGAGCTAGTGGGGGGTCCCCTACGGACCAGTCGATGAGCAGAGTGGGTGGTCCCCTGGCAGCCAAATGCAAAGCGGTGTAGTGGCAGCAGTGTACAGTGGTGCATGGCAGCAGCACTCCACATACCCCCTAGGGCCTTCCCAAGTACCCCCAGGGGTACGTGTAACCCTGGTAGACAACCCCTGGATTAAGATATTTCATTCACTGCATGGAATCAATGCCAGCTGATCGCTCAAATAATGTGAGCAAAAAATAGCCAATAGTAAAAAAAAACACAACTCAGCAAATTCTTGTAGATAACAACAAATAAATGTGAAGTAATTAAGTACTTGTTTGAAAATGATCTAGTAAACTGGAAAAAGAGTTTATATTTTTCACCCAGTTCTAAAACCAGCCTACATCATCTTAATCAGTCTTCTTTCAGGACTCCAACAAGTAATAGTAATTAAAGATCACATTTTGCTCTTGGTTACACTTGAAAATAAGTGTCACTTCATAGGAGAATTTGATTTTAAAGAAAAATTTGATCTTAGAAACTACAGTTATTGACATCAGTATTATTCAGCAGAAAATTCCATTCATCATGGAACGTCTTAGGTTGTAATATTTAACACAACTGTTTTATAAAACTGTCTTGTTCTCCTGTCATTCTTCCACCAGCATTACCATAAACTGATAATAACAAAGCATGCTGAACTGGAGCTGGCAAAGCAGGAAAACAATGCATTTTCTTAGTTAATCTACTGAATAGAGGGAACCTGAGCATTAAATCCCACTGTTGTTATTTGCTAAATCTACCATAAAGGCTAAGCTGCACTTTAGTTTTGGACAACCTCATTGAACAGTGCAAGGGCCAAGAGATCCCATGCAGTAAGAACTATCAGCAGGTGTTCGCTAATAGACGGAAGAGTCAAAAAAAGATTTTGTCATTTCAGCAATGCAGCTGCATAAAAGGCTCACATTGGATTGAGATACTAAGTTTGTACTTCCCCTGTATTTTTCCCTGCCGTACATTTAAAGAAAATAGACAGAAATTATTTAAAAATTAAATATAAAGCAAAGCCAAGAAAAACATTGAAGTTTCCACATTTATTAAAAAATCTAACCTCAGCCTTGGATGATCTAAAGCTTTATTACCCTGGACCAAGTTCAAAACAGTCTAGAGCAAAATTAGAGTCCAGATGGTGGCTTGTCTACTGCACCTACATGGGGGAGAGAGGGAGCGGAAAGCACTCCACCAGGAGCTACACAGGCTGCGGGGTAGATGAAGCTTCTGCAAAGCCACTGCGCCCGTCCTGCATTGGTGAGGGTATGGGTGTGCAGGGATGGGTGGCGAGCACTGCATTCACTTCTCTCCCCAGAGTGAGGGCCACGCTTGCTGTATTATACAACTGAGGTGAAGCTTGGAGGCTAACGACAGGGTGTGTGCATTCTCATCATGGTCATAGTTTCATAGTTTTAGGGTCGGAAGGGCCTAATAGATCTTCTAGCCCGCCCCCCCGCCAGGGCGGGAGAACAACAAAAGAACCCTAAACAAAAAACGGGACTCAAATGAGTCCAGCCAGGTAGGTATCCAGCCTCTTCTTAAAGATCCCCAGGGTAGGGGCCAGCACCACCTCCCTTGGAAGTTGGTTCCAGCTCCTAGCCGCCCTGACTGTGAAGTAGTTTTTTCGGATGTCCAATCTGTACCTCCTCTCCATCAACTTGTGCCCATTACTCCTTGTTATGCCAGCGGGGGCTAGGGGAAACAGCGTCTCCCCCAAACCCTTCTGGTTCCCCCTAGTGAGTTTATAGATGGTCACCAGGTCCCCCCTCAGCCTTCTCTTGTGGAGGCTGAATAGGTTCAGGTCCCGCAGTCTCTCACTGTAGGGTCTGCCCTGTTGTCCCCGGATCATGCGGGTGGCCCTCCTCTGGACCCTCTCCATGTTGTCCACATCCCTCCTGAAATGGGGCGCACAGAACTGGACACAATACTCCAGCTGCGGCCTGACCAGCGTCGCATAGAGGGGGAGGATCACCTCCCTGGCTCTACTCGAGATGCACCTGTGGATGCACGACAAGGTCCGGTTAGCCCTGCCAACCATGACCTCGCATTGTCGGCCCATGTTCATCTTGGAGTCAATAATGACACCAAGATCCCTTTCCGCCTCCGTGCTCTCAAGTAGGGAGTTCCCCATCGTATAAGTGTGCTGCTGGTTCCTACTACCCAAGTGCAGCACCCTGCACTTGTCCGTATTGAAACACATCCTGTTCCTGTTTGCCCACCCCTGTAACCTATCCAGATCCTTCTGCAATCTCTCTCTCCCTGCTAGCGTGCTCACCTCCCCCCAAATTTTGGTGTCATCAGCGAATTTAAACAGGTTGCTTTCCACCCCAACATCAAGATCGCTGATGAAGAAATTGAACAGCGCAGGCCCCAGGACCGAGCCCTGGGGGACTCCACTACCCACCTCCCCCCAAGTCGAGTATGATCCATCCACCACCACCCTCTGAGTGCGACCCTTCAGCCAATCTGCAATCCATCTGACCGTGTAGGCATCTATGCCACAGTCGCCTAGTTTATTAATTAGGATGGGGTGAGAGACGGTGTCAAAGGCCTTGCTGAAGTCCAGAAAGACTACATCCACCGCGACACCTGCGTCCATGGCCTTTGTGACCTGATCATAAAAGGCAATCAGGTTGGTCTGACATGATCTCCCCCTAATAAATCCATGCTGATTGCCCCTGAGCATCATCTCGGATGCCGGCCCATCACAAATGTGCTCCTTGATGATCTTCTCAAAGAGCTTCCCCAGGATTGAGGTAAGACTGACGGGCCTATAATTGCCCGGGTCCTCCCTTTTCCCTTTTTTGAAGATGGGGACCACATTAGCTACCTTCCAATCGTCTGGCACCTGGCCCAAGCACCACGATCGCTCGTAGAGCCGTGCCAGGGGCCCTGCAATAACCCCAGCCAGCTCCCTCAGCACCCTGGGGTGGAGAGCATCCGGACCCGCTGACTTGAACGCGTCCAGCCCCTCCAGAAGCTCTCTAACCCGGTCCTCCCCAACCTGAGGTCTGAAGGCGATCCCCTCGCGTCCGGCTTCTATCACAGCAGGGAAGTCCCGGTCCCTGCACAAGAAAACGGAGGTGAAGAATTGGTTAAAGAGGTCCGCTTTATCCTCTGACGCAACCACCAGATTGCCCCGCATATCCTGCAGGGGCCCCACATTACCCGGCGCCTTCTTCATCCTCCCAATATATTTGAAAAAGGACTTTTTGTTATCCTTAATCCTGGACGCTAATCCGAGCTCTATCTCCGCCTTGGCCTTCCTAACAGCCCGCCTGCAGGCCCGAGCAGAGGAGGTATACTCCTCTTTGGAGATTACACCCCCCTTCCACCGGGCGTACGCCACCCTTTTGGCAAGCAGGCATTCCCGGACACCCTTGGTGAGCCAGGGGGGCTTTTGGACACTCCTGCCCGCCTTGCTTCTTGTCGGGATGGACACCCCTTGGGCCCCGAGTATCGTTTCCTTAAGGAACGACCACTCCTCTTGGACGCTGAGTTCCTCTGCCCTCAAGGACCCCAGTTCCTCTCCCACTAATCTCCTCATCTCACTGAAGTTGGCCCTCCTGAAGTCTAGGGCCACCACCTTGCTGCGGGCCCTTGACACTCTACGCTGGATGGTGAATTCCAGCACGCGATGATCACTATTGCCCAGGTGGTCAAGAACCTGGAGGCCTCTTACCAGGTCGTCGCCTGCGGCCAGGACCAGGTCCAGCAGAGCATCTCCTCTGGTGGGACTGTGCACCTCCTGAATCAAGTGGAGGTCCTGCAACTCGGCCAAGAACCTCCTGGAGCGGTCCGTCCCGGCTGACTGCTCCTCCCAGCAGATGTCCGGGTAATTAAAATCGCCCATGACAACTACATCCCTTGCTTTTAGTGTCTCCGCAAGCTGGCCTGAAAATTCCCTGTCCAGGTCCTCCTCTTGATTGGGGGGTCTGTAATAGACTCCCACCGTCAAATCCCTCTTGCCTTGCCCCCCCTGGATCTTGACCCAGAGCACTTCAGCTTGCCCTTCCCCTGACCCCATTCTGCTGGCAGAGGATGTGTAGTGCTCCTTGACATAGAGTGCCACCCCCCCCCCTTTTCTGCCTTCTCTATCCCGCCTGTACAGCCTATAGCCCCTAATGTTAACTGCCCAGTCATGGGACGAGTCCCACCACGTCTCTGTTCTGGTCAAGGAATATCTCCTGTTACTATCCATTTATTTTTTCACAAAAGTAATAACAAGCTGTTGAGGGCATGTAACTCATCCGGAACCAAGCATTTCACTGCATATTAGCAGGGATCATAAATCAATACTATCTGCATCTCTCTCAGGTACTTATGGCTCCTATTACTTATTATTGACATTACTATCACACTTAGGATCCCTAGTCATGGACCAAATGTCCATTGTGCCAGACACTGAACAACAGAGAACAAAATGGTGTTCCCTGCCCCAAGGGCAGTGGCCAATAAAGCATGAAAGTGCTTGTTTGAAAGTCTAACAAGTGAACCATGGAGGCTAGCAAAATGGGCTGATCTGAGGCAGGAGTCAACTTCTCAATGTTGAATGAGATCTGATGGGTAGGGTAGGACAAGCACCTTAGATGTGATGAAGGAAGCCAGTGGTTGGATGGAAAGAGGCAGACATGGTCAAAGTGATGGCCTAGCAGAACGATCGCTGCAGCTGCATTCTAAATGCTGGAGAAAAGGATGGTGCAATAACCTAAACTAATCTAACTAAATGCTGAGATGCATTTTTGCTTTGTAAATGGCTAGAAAAAAGCTGTATTTTAGAGATGTTATGCAAAAGGAATCTGCAAGATTCAAATTTATTCTAGATTTAAATGTAATCTACCTTGATATGGGAACCAGGCAAAAAACACAGTAGGTTATTCGTCAAAGTGATTCTTGTCTACAGTGATCAATCGATGGTGTGAGAAATGTGTCTGGTAAGCTCATTCCAGTTCTCACTGAGTTGGAAATCCACCAGACATATTTACAACTAACTGGGTGTGTCTAGTTGAGACGCTTACTGCCCATTGGACTGATTCTACTGCGCATTAGCATGGCTGGCAGAAACTATGCTAATGCGCAATAGATTAGTCCCATGGGCCTTTAATGTTGTTGTGCTGCTGTCTGCCCTGCCATTCTCCCCAATCCTCAGTGGCTAAACTACATGTGGGCCATTAAGTCTGGTACTTCTTTCAAGCTACCAGAATCTGGTCTCTTAGCTCAGGCAGCAGGGGCATGTGCTTTCAGACCCAAGTTCAGTCTCCTAGACTTTCCTAGCAGGATCTATACAGGATTGTTGTGTAGAGGCAGAGAAATGAGAATGTCAGAAATGAGGTTTTGTACTGCACTCATTGTACGTGAAAGATACTGTATGTTTTGTGTCTTTTTTTTCTACAGCTTAATGTCTGGACTAGCAGCCCTGGATGCAAAGACCTCTAGTCGATTAGGGATCATAACCGTCACTTATTATCTGTGGACAACATTTGTGGCTGTGATTGTGGGAATAATTATGGTCTCCATCATCCATCCTGGTGGGGCAGCACAGAAGCAGAACATTGAAGAGAGTGGAAAGCCAATTATGAGCTCTGCAGATGCCTTGCTAGACTTAATTCGGTAACTACATTCATTCTTACTGCTTTCTGAAGGTAACATTTTGCACTTTACATATCTACATGAGGAATTATGGTTTAAGGATATGTTTTGAAGTCTGTGATGATCCTTTTGGGGAATACAGAAAAAAACCTTGATTTAAAGCGGATGTCTCAAAATAAGATTCTAAATGTAAATAAGGAGCTTTTATTCCTCTTTTTGCATGGTATTAGTACAAGGACACACCCACTGTAACTGGTAGGCTACGAACATTAAAACAAAAAAAGGAAGTATTTTTTCCAGAGTTTGTAATTAGTTAGTTGAATTCACTGCCATGGGACATTCATGAGGCCAAAAACTTAGAAGGAATTTTTTTAAAGGGATTTTAGAACATTTATTTGGAAAACAAGAAGAGCTGCAATGACGTTAGCCAGGATACCAATGTTTTATTAGATACAAACCTCCATATTTCAGGGTTGTACCTCTGATTCTCAGAGACAACAATTACTAATGGCCACTGTCAGAGAGAGGAAATGGTCCTTAGGAAACACCCCTATAGTCATAGGTAGCAGTTGTTCTGATTTTCTTCCATACCAGAATTAATAAGCAGAGCTGTGTGCGCTTTACTGGCCTCTATCGGAGTGTCCCACTCAAAATCAACATTTGGTGGATAGCACAGACAAGTTAGTTTCATTGGGTAGGACAGAAGTGTGCCGCAGCTTCAGATATTCTGATAGAAAGACCACATGTTGTTTCATTTGATATCCAGATAACCTGGAAAACTCATACCATGCCACTGTGCCAGAGGGTCCAGCATGAGCATGTGGGCAATGGAAGGAAGGCCACTCTGGAGATTAACACATTAAATTTTGAAAATGTCTCTCTCTCAAAGACAGAGGGGCTGACCCCACAAGCTCTCAGTACTCCGATCTGTTATTGGTTTCATTGGGACCTCTGTGCACCGTGTGCTGGGAGAACAGGGCCCTAAGTTTGCCTCTCTTCCTCCTCCTGGTTGCAGCTAGCTGATTGTCTGAAACTTACTTTCCTATTTGTGTGTCTCTGCATTTTTACTATATTATTATGCTTTAGATGGCCCCATGATGGATCGGCTTGCCTGTTCCCCAGTCAGGGGGTAGTACTACTCAATTTGACCAAAAGAGAGCAAAGGGAAGAAAAACTGTATGTCCCACCGGCATATATCACCTTCTACTCTCTTCAGGAGGAAGAAGGGACATGCTATTGCTTACAGGAATGTTTGGATTTAGCAAGACAGGGCATGGCCTGCCAGAAAGAAATATGTTCCCCAAAACCTATACACCCAAAAGAACAAGCCAAGGCCACCCCAAGGAGTCTTAACTTTCATCCTTTCCTGCACAAAGGACTGCCAGAGACGCTGGTATTGATTTGGGGTCATGGTTCCTTGAGGAGCTCTGAATACCTAGAGGAGGAGTCAATAACTCATGTAATATTATACACTTGTGGTAGGGATGTCACCTCCGTAAGGCTGTCTACATGGCACAATGCAGGGCTGTGCAGAGGCACCCAAGGGAGCATAGCTACTGAAAGCAGTGTAGCTGTTACAGGGGCAAGCCACACAAGCTAAATTAGCCTCTGAAAATCTAACTAGTCCAACTAGGACACTCAATAAATGCAAGCTGTACTGCCTCAGGAATGTGAACTTGCTTGCTCAGATTTACCTCATGTGTCGTATCTATTCATATACCACACGCACCCTTTCCCCCAAAATCAGCCTTCCAAAACTGGAGTGTGTGTCTTTAGTGGGGAAGCTCATTTTTTGTTGCTGGAATAGAAGCATGCAGACACTGCACTAAAATGGCTGCCACTTCTCCCTGAGTCAGCAAGCAGCAGAGGCAGAACCCTGGGGTAACACCCTCGTAGCTCCTGGTGAGCCAGTAGCTTTTGGTTAAAGAGCCATTAAGCTGCCCGAGGGGTAAATGAGCTGTTGCACAATAGGCTCTGGTCTTTCCTGTATTGCAGGTTGACCAAAACTGAGACTGAGCCATTGAGGCTAAAAGTCTTTGCCCCTAATGACTCTGAAGTGCTTGATGACAGGGAACCATCTAAAATTATTACCTTCCTGCATGCACGGGTTACACAAATGTCTTCATAGAGACACAGACAAGGTTCTTTGGGTAAATCCAATATCTTTTATTAGACCAACTCAAATAGTTGGAAAAATTCTTCTTTGCAAGCTTTCAGGTACAAATACCCTTTGTCAGGCTGAGGAAGCATCTGCAGTTGGTCTGTGCTCCAACTATATGAGTTGATCTAATAAAAGATATCGGATTTACCTAAAGAACCTTGTCTGCCTATGTCCTTCAACCAACATGGCTACAGCCTATACCCCTTCATACAGAAACAGCATTCAGAAAACCAGGACACTGCAGAGTCATAACACATTATTATAGAGCTCCTTACTAGCAGCAAAACCTTTAGTTGGTGCAGCTGCTGCTGTGCAGATCTGACTCTGGAGTTATGGCAGGAACAGGTTGTTAAATCCCAATGTACCGTTCTTACAGCTACTTTTTAGATGAGAACGACCTTTTTAGAAATCTGATTTTCATTCTCTGCTTTCTGTATCTCCACCCCAAATATAATCCCATTTATTAACAGGAAGATGAGTAATAAAAAAATGGCAGAGACTTGGTCTTCCTGTTTGCTACATGCTATGGGTGAAATTCTGCTTCTATTGAAGTTGGTTGCAAACTCCTGTGTGTCTGGGAGGAAATCTGGATTAAATGTGATGATGTATCTGCTGGTTTGAGCTAGAAAAGCTTATCCTTTAGCTCAATGGTAAATCTCACCCATTCACAGCTGGAAACCATTTTTGTAGTCCCAGATAGGTTTATCTTCTGAATTCAATAATTTCCTCTCAATTTATCAGTTGCATGTGTGCACAGAAGGTCCCACAGGAAACATCTGGTATTCTGTGAATAAGAAATGTTAGATGAATAAATAGTGGAGCTAATCTGTGACAGAATTGTGGGTTTGATGTTGGTCTGGTGAGACACCAACATGTCCTGATTGACTGGACTGGAGCCACTTCAGAACAAGACAGAATGACATTGTTATTACACCACAGTGTCGTGATATATTGGGGGCAGCATTGTGTATTTTTAGCAGAGACTTAATCTTCAAGCCAAGGGCTATAATTTAAAACTAGTTCTGTTCAAATATCTGACATACTTACTGAATTATTAGTGAATATAATCAGCAGTTTCTGCACATTCTTAGGGATATTGTAGACTGTGAATTCTCATTTCTCATGTGTCTACTCTGTATACACAATTTTATTTTAGGTCATGCTGTTCTTCTTTGTCAGTAATATATCACACATATATATGCCTGGTCTTTTAACAAATAATGCACAGGCTCAGGAACAATTATGGCCTACAAGTGAAGTTCACAGTTCAACTGTGACATCCTGAATATACATGGCTTCAAGATTTTTGTAGATGGTGTTTGCCCATTGTACTTGGCAGCTACGTATACAAGCCCTCAAACTCATGCATGGCATCATTATAATATAATAAAGATGTCATACTGAGATATTCATAACTGTCAGCAAATCTCAACTCAGTCAGAACATACCGATTTACCATGATGCTAACTCATGTTCTTAACATCAGACTCACAATGGGGCCATTTTTGCCCATATCATCTCCACTAAAGAGAAATGTTACATAATTAAAGTTTGAGTTGGACTTACTTTACAGTATGTTTTAAAAGTGCTCTTGAGAGGTACCAAGAAATTGCACTGTGATCTGCATTCCTTGAATTATCATCTATAGAAGAGTTACCATATGGACAATGATAGGGCAAGCTTTCCTGCTGCTGTTAGATTAGAAAACCCTTGAGGTCCCTTCCAGCCATGTAATACTGTGATTCATCAATTTTTACTGGAGGTCAATTGTTGTTAGTAGTCTCCACGGACATTTGTATTTAACTTTTCTGATAAAACTAGCAAAATATGGTAAAATACTCACCTGAGTTCCGGGGTCCAATTTAAATTAAACCACTGTTCCTTCCACTTTCACTGGAAAATCCAGTCCCTCTCATTAATTTTGCTTGATTCAATCATATCTATATAAAATCCTTTCAGTATCCTTTCAAATGTATGCATAAGGTTTTGTGTTTAGCATCTTCAGTACTGGGCAAAATGTTTCTTCTTGTTACAGGTAAAACAGAGCTTGCCAAATTCAGCCCAGTTTTGGGGCCATGCTGCCTTCCATACATGGTACGCGTCTACTTCTCTGCTCTCTCTGTCCTTGCAATCTCCTTAGCAGTGATAAATTCCACCCTGTGAGGTGTTTTTTTTTTCTGGCCACATTCTTTCATGCCTGCTACATGGATGACAACTTTGGTTGTGTCCAGACGAGCGTGGCCATGTGGTATGTGGTGCCGCAGAGACCTCTGTGGCGCCACATACTGCAGGTTCAGTTATTCTCCACACTGCAAGGGAGCAGCATGGAGGTTTTTTTTGACCCCTGGATATTCAAAGGTCAAAAAACCCATGGAGAAAAGCAGAGCGGTGCACGCACAGACAGCATGCGCTGCTCAAAAGTGGAACTGGGCTGCCCAGAGCAATGCTGCAGCTGCCGGCCAGGCTCTGCACAGCAGAATTGCCACTGCTGCAATCCCAGGAGGTCCCCAGGACTGCAGGTAAGGCTGCTGGGGCCAGCCCGGTGTTGGCCCCAGCCTCCCTTACCCCACCCAGGGTAATTTGCCACATGCCAGAGCGTGCGTGGCATGGGCGGTCCTTGGAGACAACTAGCAGCGGCACAAGGTGCACTGCCCTAGTTGTCCCTAGAGAACCAAACATCCACACCGTGCATGAACGCAGCCTTTGGGTGCATTCAGTTCTGCAGCATAGGCCTTCATAGTTTCTGGTGCCCTACACATTTGGATAGTCTTTTCTGGGGACAGGTGTTCCTCACACAGTAGCCTTTCTTGTAATGCAGTGCCTACCATGCCTCAAATAATTCTGGTTTTAATCAGAGATTCTATTGAGTTCCCAGAAGCACTGTTCTTACTCAATCTCTTTTGTTCAGTAACATACAAATCTATACTTTGTTCTGTTGTGTATCTGCACATAAAAAAAATCGTTTTCTTTCAAGGGCCTTATTTTTTTTTTTTTGGCACATAGTACCCCTCAAGTTTGGACAGTATAACACTTAACCACATATTTTAGCCTTCAAAGGTAAAGGTGTTATATACAACTAGGACTTCCTCCTCCATAATATGCAAAAATACTGAGAATTTGATTTTGTCAGTTTTCTTTTCTGGCTTTGTGGCTCCTAGGTACCTCTCAGACCTTTTTCTCCAGTTCCCTGCCATATTGCCTGACAATAAAGGGGCAGGTGGAAGCTGCAAAATTTCCATGACTATCTGTCCTTTTACTTAGACAATAACTGTGCAGGAAGATCACTTACAGTCATGTCAGTTTACAAATTCTTCAGTTTCGATCTCAAATTCTTGAAAGTCCTGTCTCATTCACCATTTCTGATGCCATGGAGTGATAACTGGGTCTAATAAATGCAGGCACACAATGAGTAACAAGATCTAACAACAGAGAACTTTATTGTGGAGCAATAGGCAACCTCTGAGGTCCATTGGCCTCTCTGACTAACTAGCTATTTAACTGAAAGACCATCTCTCAGTTACTAACTTCCTCAGGCTACTTAGTTAGGGAGCATCTCTAAATTACAACTTCTATCACTACAAAGGAGTTCTTACAAGCCTGGTTACTAAGACTGATTATACACTAAACCATTTTTCTGGATCTTTGAATTTCAAGTTAAAGACATTTGAAAGGAACCCACCATAGCTTTGTCAGGATGTTAGTGAACCAGAAACAACATATGAGTACAAGGAGGAAATCTATGGTCTATATCCAGGTCATAGAGTTATTGAGATCCAAATATATTCCCCTCTGAATAATACCTAGTTAATTAATGTTAACAAGACATATTCTCATAATATGAATTAAGACTTTTTTAAAGTTTATAATTATTGGACAGACACTGTAGAAATATTACTAACTAAACCCATGGCCTCCTTCTTGTCTTACACTACTGGTACTGTATGTTATAGGTCCCTAAATGTTATCTGAAGAGCAGTATTGTTTTTGGATGACTTCAGCGAAGTGAATGCTATTAAACTGTTTCTTTGGTCACTCAGCTAAGGCAACTCAAATGTCATCTCCCCTCAATGGAAAAGGCCCTTGGCTTTGTCCTCAGTGGAAGTCTGTATCTTTTTTTTGCTACTTGTCACCTGCCAGTGAAATCCCACTTCCGTTGTACTTCATCACTTTATTAGCTCAGGAAAGAAAGAAGATCAAACATCTTACATTAGACAGACATTCAGAAGAGTAAAGAGGCAAGTGAGTTAGAAGCTGTCAGAGTCCTTTAACATCACTTACGGGGTCAAAAGCTTCTGAATGGTCAAACCTAAATATAGCACACTTGGAATAATTATGTGTTTTCAAAGGGAAAACTCTGCTGTGGCTGTGCAGGCTGTCACTTGTGTCTAGGAAGAACAGAAAAGGCAGGACAAACGCCATTTAATGACTATGGTCATTTCATAATAGCTTGTCTTCTTTCTTCAACTGGAGGGACCCATACCTTGACTAAACCTTGCATCCTTCAGGCATCTTTAGAAAATCCCACTGGGCCAGCTAGTTCACCCTCCTGCCAGCGCAGGTGCTTTCCTTGATGTAACTCAGCTTGTTTTCCTCCAACATACAATTGCTGGAAGTATCTAAAACAAGGGATTCACAAGGAAAATGTAAGCCTGAGGTTGTGTAGGAGATACTGATGCAGGGTCTTTTTCAATGTCATTTTCTTACTAGGTTCAGACACATGCACATTTTTCTACCTTATCTTTCTTTAATGTTTCGATGCCCCCTCTGAAAGGCATCTTCGGGGGCGTGTTTTCAATATTTCATACTTACACTATAAGATCTTTGGGACAAAGATCATCTTTTTATTCTATCACTCTAAGGTCCTTATGTGATCCTCACTACTTTAGTCCTCAAGAGCCGCACAGTCTTTAATAGCTTTAGTCTCACAATGTGTGATGTCTTTGTAAGGTAGGGAAGATCCATTATCTTGATTTTACAAGTGGGGAACTGGGACATAAAACAAATGAAGGGCATGTCCCAGGAAGTTTGTGCTTGCACAGTGCATTGCAGACAGGGTCTTTTTCTAGGAGAGCGGCTTTTAGGTATACTGTTATAGAAATTAATAATAATGACAATCATGATTTAGCCTGGTTCAAGAAGCAAGGCTCTTTGGCTAGGCCTTTTCATATTAATTACAACAGATTACCCCACGGGGATTACATGCACCGTGTGCGCAAAGAAATACAAATGAAACCTTACCAGCCATTTTTAGTTATGTAAGTCCAGAAGGGAAAAAATATCTGTTCTTTAAGAATAGTTCAG
Source organism: Alligator sinensis (assembly GCF_000455745.1). Lineage (NCBI taxonomy): Eukaryota > Metazoa > Chordata > Crocodylia > Alligatoridae > Alligator > Alligator sinensis. Next base: position 402,409 of record NW_005842168.1, on the reverse strand, counting down.
TCTCTAGGTTTGAAAAAAACCAAACTAAAATGGGCTGCACTTTCTACAATGGTCTCCAGGTTTGTGTAGACAAATTTGGTGATTTAAATATTTTCTGCCTGCCATTGACTGCAGATGGATTTAATGACAGATCCAGTTTTGCAACCACAAATACATGTAAGTCTGATTGAAGCCCATTAAAAAATGAGTGCAGTGCAAAAAAAGGAGTTTCCTTTCTCTCTCTAATATGTAAAGAAGACTTCAATTTTTTTTTTAAATCTGTGTCTCAAGTGTTTTTCCCTGTTTACTGTAGAAATCTCTGGTGTTGACCTACTCATCTATTTTGGACTCGAATACCAATGAGGTGGATTCAAGAGTCTGAAAGCAGAGCTATGGTTTTATCACCAGAGAAGGCATTGTCTAGTGAAACTGAGATGTTTTAAACAGTTTAAAAGTCTGTTTAAAACTTCTGTCCAATGGTTGGGCTAAAAGGTCTTTGTCATCTGAAGATGGGGAATGCTCAAATATCAGCTTATTTTGATGTAGCTATCTCATTCTAACTCCCAGTCTCCCAGCAAAAACAACTGCATCAAAACTCAGTAACATTTAAAAAATAGAAAATAAATAAAAGAAGAAATGGGAAGGGCATTAGGAGGAGGATTTTAACCTCCAGAGGATGCCTTGTTACATGCCAAACGAAGGTTCTTCTAAGTAAGAACCCACTGGTCAGGGGTTGTTACTTAGAATCAGAGAAAAGTACAACTAGAAAGGACCTTGGGAGGTCACCTAATCCTGCTCCATGTGTCTCCTGTGTGCACGTTTCAGAGAAGTGTGTGCACACTTAGAACCTGGAAGACTAGACCAGCTGGCTAGCATCTTGTGCCATTTTTCCAGCTCTCTCCCTCATAAAGTTCCTTTGATCCTGCAGGCATGGTGTTAAAAGACACATGGTTCAATATATCTTCCTAACAGCTGGTGTATACAGCCCAATAAGTTAAATATTAGGAGTACTGTAGAATATATATTAATCTGACAAGGTGCATAAAAATTTGCAAAACTCTTGGGGATAAACACTTGTAGCCCCTAAATATATTATCACCAATCTCTTAGGCTATGGGCAGAAGTTACACATAAACTGATTTAAGTGAGCAGAAACTGATTTAAACCTGTAACAGAGCAGAAGTTCAGTGCACGTAAACCAGTTTCAAAATGGCCAAAACCAGTTTGAAATGCACCTGTTTGAATGTAGTAGCAGACAACTGATTGAGCTCAAACTAGTTTATGCAACTTCTGTCCCAGGCCCCTACCTGGTTTAAGTTAAACCAGAGACCCCCAGCATCCTACCATACTCTGCAGCCCTGGGCTGGGCTGTGCTCTCTTCTCCAGCGGAGCAGGGCTGGCCCCACTCCCCTGTTCCTTGGTCAGAGCAGGGGCAGGGGCATGGCCAGACACTGGCCTCCCTAAGACTAAGGGGGCAGGGAAGAGGTTTATTCCCCTCTCCCTGCCCTGTCCCACCAGCATGGACCCCAGTCGGGTCTGCCAGGCAGGGGCACAGCAGCCCCTGCCAGGCTTTACGCCCCGCTTATTGCTCCAGTATTGGGAGAGGGGACAGAGGGAGGAATAAAACCTCTCCCTGCCCCCTTTGCCTTAAGGGTGCCATACTGATCAGTGTCTGGCCATGGCTCAGGCAGCAGTGGCAGGGAAGGCATAGGTACAGCATGGCCCTGTGTACCAGGTGCAGGGCACTACCCCTACAGCTTCTGCCTGCCCCTGCCGCAGTTTGGTGGCACAGGTAGCACCTACCAGTATGGCCAGGGCAGGCCCTCCTGTTGGCGATGGCAGTGGGGAAGCCTCAGGGGTAGCTCCCCGTGCCTGGCGCCTGTCACACAGGGCCACGCACTGCTGCCACCGGGCAGGGGAACAGCGAGCAGAGTGCATGCAGTTCGGTGCCTAGCAGCCCAGGGGACACAGGTAATAGAGCTCGGGGCTGAGGGGGTAAGTCTGTGCCATGAGCGCCACTGCAGGGGCTGGGGCCATCCTAGGCGCCGCTCTCCAGCAGGTAGAAGGGAGCACTGAGCAGGAGCTTTCCTTTATGGAACTTTGCTCCTGGTCCCGGTCCCTGTCCCCACATTGGGCCTTTGATCCTGGGCTGCCGCAAGCGAAACCCAGCCCCAGTGCCTGGAAAGGTGTAGCGGGATCGCCCACTGGCTGAGAGCAGGGCTCTGGGGGTCCTGGGCCATAATGAGCCACGAGCAGGGGGGAAAGCCAGGCAGACCCTAGCTGGGGTCCTTGCAGGCCAGGGTGGGGGTTTAAACCCCTTTCCAGTCATATTCAGCCTGCCGGGGCCTGGCTATGCCCCCCTCAGTTCAGCTTTCCTCCAGCCTGAAGGCAAGGGCTTACTCTAGCATCCCCCAGCTTCTGGCCTAAGCCACTGCAGGCATGTGCCTGCATTTCTGGAATCAAAAGGGAATGCCTATTCACTTGCAAACCAGTTCAGTCTACACAGGTTAGACTAACCTGCAAAGATTGAATCAATTCAGGCTTTGGCTTTTTGAATGTCTGTCCCTAGCCTTAAAGTCTAAATCAGCAGTTAGTATTCATGCCACATCCTGTTTTCATTAGCATCTACTTCAATTTCTGAGGTTAAATCTTGTTGCCACTGAAATCATGGTATGTTTCCCATTGGCATCACTGGGAACATGAGCCAACCCATGATCTTAAAAACAAAAGCAAATAACACCAAACTTTGCATGATTAGAGTCATAGAAAAATTAAAGGCCTGTCCTCCAGTTTTACATAAGGCTGATTATGCCTCCAAATCTGAGCACCAGCTGGTTGCAAATGCAGGGTTTATATGCATTTTTAATCTTGTTTGATTCTAAGCAGACATCATGCCATTTGGGGTGATGTGGCACAAAATGTCCAAATAAAATAACGCCATAAACGCAATAAGAGGCAGACTGCGTTTTGACCTGACCTGACAAGCAAACTTCTTTAATTCATAGCAGTTTCCATATGCACATAAGTCAGAGTGGGCTTTATCCCCAAATCCTCAGGAATGCTCCCAGTGTGACAGATAGAGAAGCAGGAAACTGGAACTCAGTCTGACTGGCCAAGTTCCCTCATGAAATTATTTGCATAATTTGCCATAAAAAGAGATTGCAAGTAATTTAGGATGAAATCTACTGTCTTCAAAGGGAGCAAAGATAGATCATTCCTGATCTCCCTTGAAAAATCTTCTCCTTTATTTCCTTCTCCAAAGTAAAGCCTGGACTTAATATTCTACAGAAACACAATTCTTTAAATACAGCAAGGGTTAACTTTATTTGTAAGTATTTACTATAGTTTGGAGAAAGCCCAAACTGCACAGAAGCAGAAATCATACTTCAGGCTGATTACGACTGGAGAGTGAACTGTATACTAAGAGAAGATGGCATCTACAATATGATTTTTTTAGAGCCCATTGAAACACCAAAGGGATTAAGCTATGATTGAGCTTTTTATAGCACCTTTTATAGCACTATCTTGCACCTTTGGCACAGAAGTAAGCTCTCACCTATAATTGAAATACCTGTTATCTGTACCTCACAGCAAGCTACTGTTTGTCACTAACTCCCAGCAACATAAACCTGGTACTAACCCACTGTTGATCACTATATAACTGACTTGACTTTCATATTTTAATTTGTTCTTATTCAGCTTAAGCTGCAAATGTGCCCTTTGTGCAAATTAGTCTCCTCCCTACAAAACTGTTCTGTCTCTGGGCGACTCCCACGTAAGGTGAAAGGAAAGAGTATGGACAAACTCAAAAGTTTTCTCAGGCAGAACATCCTGCTTACAGTTCTGTTAGGGAGATGTGACTGACTCATTCATCTCTCCTGCAGAAGATGCAGAGGAGCTGTCTCACAAATACGGAAGCTCCCCAGCATTCACAGAAGACAGGGCCATCTGTGTAGATCCATTGTGTGATCCATCCACTGACTTCCAGCTCCCCAAGGGCACAGTCCCAGCAGGAGCCATCCAGCCAGGAAACCCCTCACAGCAAAAAAAGGTGGCAAGGTCATGCTGGCTATGCTGCAGGTAGGGGATTTGCCATCAAACCCTGTCCTTCAGCCTCATTGAGAGGGAATAATTATGTTGTGGAGGTGGCACCACCAAGCCATGCTCCCCCTCACCTGCTCAGTTGGCCATAAGCCACAGAGGCGAAGGAGCATGCCTAGAGACTAGATGCTGCAGTAGGGCAGGCTGTTGGGTTTGCAGCCCTCACGCTAAAATAAATTGTTTATTCTCAGGAAACAGGTCCAGACGTTTCCCAGTGTTAAGGAACTTATTTATCAAGCACCTTTGTGCCCTTGAGATCCAGCTAAACACGATCTGGCTCTGTTCTGAAGCTCTCCTGTTTCATCCGTCTGCCCTGGCTCCTGTGATGGAGCGTAGCTTATGCCTTCTATGGATTTCCTTAAACAAGAATTTTTTGTGTTTTCTTCCCAAAATACTCCTTTTGTAGAAGCCTGTAACCCTGTCATCTTCCGTATCCAAGCCTTTCTCACCTAAATAACAGATAAAGAGGGTCACTCTCCTCTGGAAGGAAAATGGGAGCCAAGATCCAGGGCAGAGGATTTCCATGGATCCATCACGCTTTGCCCCAGTTAGTGATTTTCATATCTTCTTAGCATCTTTTGTCACAAAAAGGATTTTAATGCCTCATGAATTCTGCACAAGTCTGTGTTCCTTTTAGCGTGGTAGGGAGGAGGACACACATAACAGGATGAGACAGTGGAGATGATCACTGATATACAACTGTATAATCCCCCCATGGGCTCTGAGAAGACTGATGCATTTGATGGGCCAATTCTGCCCTCAGTTTCACTACTGTAAAGCCAGCATGAATCCACTGACATCAATGAAGCTAAAATTTACACTGATGAGAATGATAAGACAATTTGCTGGTGAAATGACTCCCCTGACTGTTATTGACTGAATGGTTTCAGATATTCTCTAATGTAATCAAGAGCAGAATTTAATCTGTTATTTCTAATGTTACGTATGGTGCACAGGAAGCATCAAACATAACATTAACTGTGCATCACTGTTCCTATTATTCTGTGGAAGTCTACTCCAGGCAGCAGTCTTGTAGATCATGGGATCACAGAGAAGAAGGGCTGGAAGGGACCTCCAGAGGTCATCTAATCCAACCCCCTGCCTGAAGCGGGTTCATCCCTATCCAAGCCATCCTATACGAATCCAATCTAACCTCTTAGTAAAACTACAGTCAGCCCTGATACAACACAAGACACAACACCTTAACCTGGTACAGGTAAGGCAGGGGGACCATGGCAGCCAACATCCTGTGTCTGTAAAAAGTTGTTAATTTATAAGACAGAGGAAGGCAAACCCCCACCACAGTCCACACCGATACAGTCCACACCAATCTGACCGGGGGGGGAATTCCTTCCTGACCCTAAATATGGTGATTGATCTGACCCTGAGTGGAGGGGCAAGACCCTCCAGCTGTGGTCCCAGCAGGAGCATTGGCATACCCCAGTCGAACTCCTCAGCCTTGGCTGCAGCAAACACCCAATACGTCTGAGAAAGCTTTAAAAGAACAAAAACCCTGACACCTATAGCAGCAAGGTGGGGGGCGGGGGAACACTAAAATTCCCTCCCAGGCCCATGTAGCAACCAGCAAAGCCCAGATCTAACTTCTTTGTTACTGTAATGAGGGGCACCATAGAAAAGTCCTAGACAAAGGCTCCTGTGGTCCACAAGAAGTTGGACTCACCTTCTGCAATGGAGTCCCCTGCTTCCTTGGTACAGTGGACTGGAGATTCTGCTGCATCTTCAATTATTTTTTAAAAGTGAGTTTTTAAAAAATGGAGTGCATAGCCATTCCTGAAGACCCTGTGCATTAGCACCTTGATCTCTTATTCAGTCAGTTTAATACCATTGCCACATGGCAATATATTGGAAACAGAAAGATGGGTAACAAGATTTCCCGAGTGCAGCAAGCGGGAAACTGGCAAGTCAGAAATATTTTCCCCATCTCATTCTCTGTAGTTAATACACATGGCAGTATATATGGGTGGAGGCAGCACTGATTGGCTGACCAAGGTAAAAGTGGCAAGGCTTTGCATTATATTAATTTCTCCTGAGCAGCAAACATTTCTGAAGAGGATATTCAATTCAGTCAGGAGCCCAGGGCTGCATGGCCCCAGAGGAAACCATATCACAAGGAAGCTGTGCAGGTGCCTTTGGCCTCCCCACACCAGATCCATGGTGCAAGTCCAGCCTATTCCCCCAGTGAAACGATGCCAGGGAGACCCCAGGAACAGGGTTTTGGGATGTTCCACCCTCTACTTGAGGACAATTGATGTCCAGGAGGAAGTTTCCCAAAAGTGGGAATGGGTCTGAGTTTCTATGGATACATCATTCAGCCAACAGATTCTCCCAGTCACCTCCTCCATCTACGTGGCAGTTTGATTTCTTCTTTTTAATCCATTTGATTTCTTTTTTGTGAGTTGTACTATTGACTGTTTTTAATTAACAAAGTTTTGGCTAAAACTGTTGTTTTTTTTCTGATCCAAATCATCTGAAAAAAAAAAGCAAAGCTCCAGCCAACCCATTCAGGTCAACCCCCTGTGCTAGATAAACTGATTGGCTTTAGTAATACTGGTCTCAAAGAATGGGTCACAGTAAATAACATTAAAAATGGTTGGGAGAATGCCGGCGCTCAGGATTAAGAGGAGTAGTTGTAATTCCTGCAGGATAAAGTATAATAAGGAAGTAAAATGCTTTAATCCCCCACAAATTTGTCTAACATTTAATCTGGCTACTGACCACATGACATTGCCTTTCTCCAGCAGCCTCAATTGGATTGTAATGCAACTAATTTGGACTACAGTTAGGAGGCAGGAGGCAGACAGCACCAGCAATTCAGTTTATTTCCCTATCTGAAAGCTTCAGCCCATATGTGTGGCTCATATTCAGAGCAGGATACAAATCCTCAATGCAAATCCATCCTTGCAGATTAGTTTTTAGCAATTACAGCAGTAACACTTTAGACTTTGACAACACCTCCCCACTGGTCGTTTCACATCACAAAGCACACGCAAACATATTACAGAGCATCTTTAACAGCCTGAAGTCAGAATCCCTCTACGGAGGGCAAGAATTAGGGGGTGGAGGTTTCATTAGAGGTCTTTCCTCTCATTACCGTAGGCTTTCCCAGATCCCTCTTCAGCCAGGTGTTCTTTAACTCAGCCAGGCACTTGGAGCTCTAACAGGAGTTGGTGTCTGCATCTGTCTGTGTGTTGCTTTGACTGGAGCTTGATAGTTGAACACAGAGAATCACCACTATTATGGCAGACAGAGATGTGAATAGACTGAATACTAAATCTTATTGTTTATACTCTACATTGTCATTACTAGCAGTGAAAACTCAGAGAAGACAGCAGCACAGCATTTACAGCCACAGCCATTGCTCACAGACAACTACTGTATACAGTGGCTAAGTCAGTTAGGAATTGTCTTAGGTTAACTCATCCTGAAACAAAAAGAATATGTCCCTGTAGTTGGCTGCACTGATATAACTGAATCACTTATTAAACCAATTTAGGTCATTTTTTGGTACAATTTTCTCAGATAAAACTTCCCTGTTTTGACAGAGTCCTTGAGAATGTGGCACTGATCTGGACAGGGCCTCTGCATTGCTCTAATACCAATCATAAAATACTGATAATCATGGGAAAAGGGAATACAGGCCAGTGTCCTTTTTCTGCTTCTGGCGCACTTGCTCTGTGCTGCAAGGTTTGGGTTCAAACACTGCAGGGGATTTTTTTAAATTGAAAATACCAGCAGCATTTCTGTCCCTCTGCAGGGGACATTCTCTATCAGTTTTCTTAAGGGCAGCTGCTTTTCTAAAGGACAAGCAGAAGTTACAGGCTTGATGAAGAAAACCCTGAGTGAGATTTATGGCCTGTGCTATTTAGCAGCACAGACAGAAGTTACATTTTTTTGCGTGATCAGCCCCCTGAAAGTGCTTTACAGCCATGCTGTGACACATGTGCATGGGTGCAGAGCACTTGTAAAGTGGCCAATCTCAAAATGACCGCTTCTCAAATGAGGTACCAGATGAAAATGCCCTACTTTACAGCATCTTAGAGAACTTGTGTTCCCTAGGGTAAATTTGTTGCATGATCCGGGCTGGGCTGATGCAGCCCAGCCCCGTCCCTGGGGCAGTTAGTAGGAAGGGAGAGGGAAGAGGGTAGGAGGAAGCCAGCAGCAGCGAGCTGTACACTGGGGCTTGCCCAGCCTGAGCTGGAGTGAGGGAGTGTGGATCGGAGCCCTCCACCTTGCAGCCCTCCCCAACCCCAACTCATCCAGCTCAGACCGGCCAAACCCCAGCCGGCAGCTCATTGCTGCTGGCTTCTCCCCTCTTCCCCTCCCTTTCTGCTGACAGCCTAGGAGCTCAGGGGGAAGGCTGGGGAGAGGGACAACTCCTCAGCTGGCTGCTTGTCTGCAAGCAGGCTCGATCCTCTCCCCCTTCCCCCAATCCAACACTGGTGAAGATCTGTTGAGTTGGGGGGGCGGGGGCGGCACTAACTCATGGCACTTTATGTAAAGTGAGAGTGGGGACCTGCATGTCTACCAGCACCTTAGGAGTCAGAGCAGATAAAAATCATGGGCCTTTCTTGTCCTTAGAAATCTATTAGATCTCTGCTGTGCTCTCCATTGCAGCAGTAATAAAGGATGAAACTCCTGATTAGCATGTCTGCAGATTGTTTTTCTGATTCTAGGAAAGCCTCAGGAACATATTAAGTTAAAAACCATTTGTAAGAGATTGTGCAGAATCTCTTGCCTGGTTTTTTTTAATCAGGAATCAGAGCCTCTGTTTGAAAAACCCGTAATTGGCAAAAGAGACAGGAACCGGGGCCTGCCCACTTACAGTATTAGTGGAGTTTATAGAAGCATGGTAGGAAGTAATAGTATTTTTAATTTGCACTGCTTGAGTGCATAGAGGCCCTGAGAAAGAATTTAACTGGTAGACTGGATCCCTGCTGATGCACGATAGGAACCTGATCCTGTGCTGAAGAGACAAAACTTTCCTTTCCTTCATCGTGTCCTTCTGACAAAGTATTTAGCAGAATTTACAGATTCGTTGCAATCTGAGGGCACCTATACACAAGCACGGAGGCTGCTCCAGTGCACTGGAATTCCAGCGTGTCAGAGCAGACTCGATTAATGAGTCTGCTGGAGTGTGGCAATTACTGCACTCCAGCGTTCTCCTGCGTCTCATTGAAAAATGGTGGCAGGGGTGCTTGAACTAAAACTCATTTGATGAGCTTTAGTTCAAGCACCCCTGCTGCCATTTTTAAGCGTGAGGACACTGGTACATGAGACATGTCAACACTTTAATTAGAGTGGCTCTCGAAGCCACTCTAATTAAAGTGCCATCTCCTCTCCCACACCCCTGGAGCACATGTAAAAGTGCCCTGACAGGCCATACCATGAGCACTTCTGCTATGGCCTCAATTTTGCAACGTCTGGGCTGTCAACCATGCATCTTAGTGCTTGCCCCACCCCTGCCCCCGAGATAAAACTAAGAGTGAGAGAAAGGAAGTATTATGATTCCCATTCTACAGATCAGAGACCAAACCACAGGGCAATTGAGTTGCCCCAGTTACACTGGCAGGACTAGAAACTGAACCTGGATCTCCTAAAATTCCTCCAGATATTCAATATTCTTGAAACCATTACCTTACTTCAGTGGACCTGGCTTGCCACTCTTGTGCCAGATCAGAACAGTGGTCTTTGCACCCATGGGCATTACTGTGCATGGCTATACATGACTACAGTAAGGGGAAGGAAGAACATACTGAAGTCCAGCAAGTGCAAACAGCATTTAACCTCTTACCAATGATCCTTTTATTTATTTATTTCCAGGAACATGTTTCCAGCCAACCTTGTTGAAGCCACATTCAAACAGGTAGGTGTATTTCTGTTGCCACTGATAGTAGAGAGGAGCCATCTCCAGATGATGCATATGTTAAACATTTGGAAGATACGTCATTGTGTATTGGTTCATACATGCCTAGTACCTGCAGTGGCATGGTGGGAAGCCCTCTGAGACCACTGAGCCTTTCTGTTGAATTCACTGACTTTGCATCAGGCTTGTGATGAGCAGGGCAAAGCCATTTTTCACTTTCAGTCACTCACTCTTTTGGTCAAAGGAGGCAGTAGCTGGAAAAGAACCTGTTTTGCTATGGAAGGGAGCAGGCACAAAGTCAGACTGAGGTCTTGTTTGGCAAGAGATACCTTGATGGGTTTTACATTTTTGCAAAAGCTTCTACACAGTAGCTTTAGGGACACAGCACAAACCATCTCAGGCTTGATTCTGAGAGGTGCAGTAACCATAATAGGAATGGCGAGAGCACAGCACCTATGAGCCAAGCCCTGTTGGCTCTTTTAGTACTTCCCTCAAGCTTTGACATGGATAAAAAATAGCTTCTTGGACCTGGGGCTGATTCAGATAGGGATAGGATAGACACATGGGCTCCCTAAACAGTCCATGAGGTACTTTCAAAGCATGATGCAGAGAGCCCAGACACTGTGCAGAGAGCTTTCTAAAGCTAGCTAATAGGAAACACTATGGGGGTGTCCCTTGAGCTTAGGTGCCTGACCCAAGGCCGTACATTAAGCACCTTTCTCCATTGAAGATCCAGATGGAGTCCTCTTCTGATGGTAGGCGCCAAGTGATGGCAGCAGTAGTGATGTCCACCTTTTGCTTAATTAATGCATCATCTAGGAGGCAGAAGATGGGTTCTAGACCTGCTTTGGACTCAGAGGACCTCATATTCCTCACTTCCCAGGAGAGTGACCTAATCACCAGGTCAAAGAATAGCGTGGAAGGGCACCTTCAACGTCTCCTGTGGATGGTCAGTCACAGAGCAGCCAAGAATGCAAGAATCAAGTCAGAAGCAGAGCAAAAAAAGGAAGACTGCTTCTTTAGCCAAGTGGTTATAGTGCTTGGCTGGGATTGGAATGATCCAGCTCCTAGGATTATTTCCCTATTTTATCCAATGCCTGTTTAATGGAAAATGCATAAACATCTCAAAGACCCCCTTTTCCCTCAGGGTAAATTGTTTGTATATCCATATCCTATGGTAATGCAGTGTTGTCATGGTACTGAAAAGCTGGACTGCTGATTGTTTCATGTGTTTGGTTCAGAGTTCAGTAACAGAAATGTTAGATTTTACTGATGTTAGGATTGATGTGGTGTAACAGAGACCCCGAACCCCTGTTACTTTGCAGAGGGAACAGCTCAGGGGCAGTGCTGGTGAAGAGAGGCTGCAGGAAAGTCCACAGCACAGGCTGCAGGGAGGTGGGCTTAGTCGAGAGCTCCTGGTCCTGGTCAGAGTAGAAAGGAAGGAGGCAGGGTCAAAGGGCTATATAAACCTGGCTCCAGGGCTGGGGAAACAGTCTAGCAAAGTGGTCACCAACCAGTGGATCTTGATTCACCGGTAGATCTCAGAGCCTCTTGCAGTAGATCTTGGAGCCTCTTGGAGTCGATCCAAGGCTGGGGTGGGGGACTGAGTGCCCACATGCATGCACACGCACGTGCCCCAGCCCAGCAGATCAGTCCGTGGGGAAGGGAAGGTGTGGGGACTAGATCGAGGGGTGGTGATGGACAGTGCTGCACAGGCAGGAGCAGGGGTAAGTTGAATGGGGCCCCGGCCCGGTGGGACTTCCCTAATGGGGAGGCGTGCCCCCAAATAATTTTTTATCAATCTGCCCCCCTTTTTCCCTCCCCACAGACTTACCTGCTGGGCGGGGTGGCGGGGGGTGTGGATGGTGGCAGCGCATGATAGATCTTGGGTTATTTTAAATGCCAAAGGTGATCTCCTACTTAAAAAGATTGGAGACCACTGGTCTAGCCCAAATCCTGAAGGAGCAAGGAGCTCTGCCAGACAAGAGCCTCCCAGAGCTAAACTGCTTACATCTTCTGTTTGGTGGATAGTTCTGTTTATGTGTAGGCATGAGGCACAGGAGTGGCTTCTGGGGAAAAGGCAGGCCACTCAGTGTTCGAGTGAGAGCCCTGGATAGGGCCTGAAGGAATAGGTCGGCTGCAGCGAATTAAGAACAGAAACACCCTGAACAGGATTAGAGGTTGAGGATTGGGTCAAATAGGCCACCCAGTGATGAACAGGGCAGAGCGAGGCACCTAAGGTCACACTTTGGTTTCTGAGGACAGCTTCTCAAATCTGTATTAAGCTACCATTGAAAGCACGGCGTACAGGAACAGGTCTATTCCCCGTACAGCTGGAGTGACAGAATGGGCTTAGTGTGGCCACTAGAGGGACCACAGCTGCTGTCTGGTCACGGATCCTGTTACATATGGGTCCAAATTTCAAAATTATTCATGCTGCTAAATCCAAGATTTAGGTCCTGAGTGACTTAGGCACTTCTAAAAATATTACCCCAGGTTATCTTCAAGAGTGACTAGTAGGGGACCAGAGTTAGCCCATCATGTAAATGGAGCTGTTCTAGCTGCTTTGGTACTGGCTTCCTCAGCACATGGAATCATTTGAAATGGTTTTATTGACCCTTTGCACTCACTGGGTGCGTCCAGACGAGCTTACATGTGTGGTATGCGGCACTTGAAAGCCATCTGCGGTGCCGCATATTGCACAGGCTGCACAAGCAGGCATTGCCCATGCTGCTGATTTGCAGCATGGGTTGTTTTTCTTACACTGAGAATCCTGGTGTCAAAGAAATCTGCACTAGAAAAAAGCAGGGCTGCACACATGGCAACAGCATGCATTGCCTGAAACTGGAGTCTCACCAGCCACAGCCACACTCCAACTGCCAGCTAGGCTCTCTGCTGCCGAATCGCCACTGCTGGAGCCCTGGGAAGCCCCCAGGACCCCAGGGTGGGCTGCTGAGGCCAGCCCAGGTGCTGGTCCCAGCCTCCTCTACCCCACCCAGGGCATCTTGCTGCATGCCAGAGCATGCATGCACGCACGTTTCCCGGGGACAAGTAGCAGAGACACAACTATGTGCCACTGCTATTTGTCCCCAAGAAATACAGGTGCACGCGCATCTGGATGCGCCCGTTTTAGAGATTTTGCCCCAACTTCCCATTTCTCTAGAACATGATTTTTCATTATTCCTTTGAAAATTATTCAGATGTGAGGTTCACTAAATAAATTGGCAGCAGGAATATGATGGGGGAGAATGCACCAAAAAAGAGCTGATGAAAAGCCATTACTGCCTTCTTGTAGTACAGTAGGTGGTTCTCATCCATAACTTAGGGGTGAGCCAGTCAGAGCTTGACTGGACATGAGGGCTTCACCTGACAAATTAAAATACCACTTTGGTTAGTCTATAAGATGCAAATTTACCCTGCCCACCACAATGAATGTCACAGTACCAAATTTAATCCACCTTACAATAACCAATACAAGAGGGTAGCAGGGACTGCTGTTCACATGCCTGAGGATGCAACTTAAATCAAAGAATCAAGTGCTCTTTGTGCTGTGGGGGCAAGTGGGGGATACCAGCCATTCAAACTGTCTGGCGTCTAATAATACTAATGAAGTAGGTGAAAGACTTCACGAGCCTGATTACGCAGCCCTCAGTGGGACGCTTCATGTAAGAGCTTGCCAACGTGACCGGGATTGCACAGTTGACTTGGAGTATTAGAGCTGGATGACCCTTTAACATCATTCCATGGGCTGCACTGCACTGTTACCTTCCTCTCTTAATGGGATTGCAGGTCCCACTTGTTCTTAAGAGCATAAGCAGGTGAATAGTAGGTAGCGTTAAGCCATTTATATACACTGTACATGGCTCACCAGGTGTCGTCGGCAATCGCAGACTATAAATTCCTCTGAGAGAAACAGAGAAAGAGGAGATGGCCACCCTCTGGCTTTGGCTGAGCAGGGATTTATGTCAGGGAACGCATGGGATTTATTTCTTTTTCTGGCCATCCAGACTCTCCTGTTGTCTCAGGGGAAGTTTCTTAATCTCTTTGTGCCTCAGCATGCCCATCTACACGTTGAGTATAAAAGCTAAAGACGGGTCAAGTCTTTGTATCACAAACTGTATTCTTTCAACTCTACTAAGCCTTGAATGGAGAGAGACAAACTTTCTGACTCTCCATTTAAGAAAAAAATAAAACATCAAGCCAAGAGGTGCCTGTGGTGCATATAGGAGCTTTTTTACTTTTACCCTATTTTAAGATGCAGGGATTTATATTTGGAGATTTGTGGTACAAATACAAGCATTAGAATTTGAAAACCAACCAACCTAGACTGAGGTACACAGTGCACGCTGTCCTGTGACTACAGCAATACACGGATGTGTCAGCTCCATCCTACCTTGGTGCTGGATTTCAGCCCCTCTGGCTCTCTGCACCCTCTCAGTGCCATGGCTATAGACCTGCTGCTGACCGACTCCTTCCCATCACGCTTCTAGCTGGGCTGTTTCTCACCCCCATGTCTCTTGGCTCCAGAGCTCCAGGCGACACCTATCCCTCACCTTCTGCCCACTGTTAGGATTCACAAAATACCAAATACATTATTTGATACTTAAAAAAGATGAGAAGAAAAAGTGGAGCTTGTCACTAATCCACTACTATCTGCTTCAATGGCAGGAGTGCTGTAGGGATGAATGAATACATACCTTGATCTTGTTTTTCTGCTATAGATCCCCAGGATTTGATCTGCACACGGGTAAAGATCTCTGTATAGCATTAGAGAGAGAAATGGTGCTGATAATTGTGTCATTGTGGGAGACTCTAACTCCCAAGATATATACGTTGGAGAAGAAATGCTATTAATACTAGTAGAGTTCAGTTATTCCTGGAGGTAACAGCAGACAGGTTATTATACCAGAGTCACATAACCAACAAATAGTAATGCTGTTTCAGACTTGGTTTGGTGAGTAAAGAGGACTTTGTAGAAGAGCTGGCTTTAGAAAATAACCTTGGATCAAGTGATTGTGAGCTGATTCATTTTAAATTAAATGGAAGGATAAAGACAAGGAGGGGTCCAGGTTCTCAATTTCAAAAGGCAAACTTTGAGAGCTAATTAGTGAATTAAGTTGAATGGAGGGGCTCAGGTACTTGGATGTTGGAGGGCTGGCATCTCTTTAAAAGAAAGGAACAAAAACTATCTGGAATATGTCCAGCCATCACTGAGAAATACTTGTACCTAAGTAGAGTAGCAGCCATTTAAAAAAGGATAGCCAGAGCCCACAAGAATGATAAACAGGATTTATCAGCAAAGAAATCTAAACCACAGAGGTACAGGGATAAAGTGAGAATAGCCAAAAATCAAGCTAAATTAGACCTTGCAATGGAAGGAAAAAGGTTCTTCAGCCCTGTAAGTACAAAGAGAATGAGGAAAGGAGAAATGGGGAACCTGTTATGCAATTAGGATGAGATACAGTTTAAGGATAGTCTAAGTATATCCCCCAAACTATGCTTTGCGTGAGGTTTCAGGGAAGACAGTGATGTTGAATATAGGGGTGAAAACATGAATGAGGACATGGAAAGGGAAACTAGCACAACCAGTGTGGAAACAAAACTCAAAAATCTGAATGCACTCAAGCCGGGGGGAAACAACTCCACGGGATTATCTCAGTAATAAGCAAGTGCAGTGCTCCTATTTAAAGAAGGGGGATAAATGTTAGTCTGACCTCAATAGTATTCAAGGTTTTGAAACAATATTTTAAGGAAAGAATAATGAAAACCATAGAGTTAAATAGAATGTATATGCAACATGGGATTACTGAAGGCAAGCAGTACCAAACTAAGCCAACATCCTTCTTTGATAAGATAATAGATTTCCTAGGCAAAGAAAGTGTGGCAGATCTCATCTGTCTGGAGTCAGTAGGATATGGGTGTCAAAGATAAAGCCAAAGGGCCTCCTCCAGCCCATGAAGTCCTATCCTGCAGCCTGCTGTGCCACCTATGGGTCTTGGATCAGACCTGCACAACTGGAGACCATATTTCCTCTCAAATCACACAACTGTTGTGATAATGTATTCATATTTGCAGTTGGCCCTTAGGTCCTGGGATGGAAGGCACTGTTGAAGGGCAGAGAGACATAATTAAGCCAGATGCCCACTTCTCCCACCAGTGTAGCGCTCTACTCTTCGCAGCAGGAAGTGTAGAAGTGTAGAATACCATGTCCAGTTAAAGTAACAGGAAAATTTATTTAGCCAGAATCTAATTACCCAAATTCTAATTTGGCCAGAATGCCTTATCCTAACGGCTTTGAGCAAGTTAAGTAAGTTAAGTAAGTAAGAGGGTTTAATGCTCTCTCACATGGGAAATACTGCATAGAATCCTTACCTCTCTGGGGATAAAAGAGAAGGGCTGGAATTGCCATTGGCAGAGTTATTCCTAGCTCCACACCTTAGGGAAGGGGAAACACAGGGACGCCCAGTGCCTCACAAGGGCAGTGTCTGCTGCAAAAGGGCTGTTGCAGAAGATCCTGGTTTTTGTCATGCTTTTATATAAAAACTTGGATCAAAGTGGGTTTTGCAGTCTCCTATGCAGGCGAGTGGGAGCTGTTGCTCTTCCTTCGACATGTCAACTGCTCCCTTGACCCTCCCCTGCTTTCACAAGGCACTTTGGAAAGTGCTCTTGGGACTCATTAACCCACTAGTCCCTGCTGCATCCTGTAATTATATTCTCCTATGTTCTTTCAGTACCGCACCAAGAACATCCCTATCATCAAATCCAACAAAGCAGCTTCTGAAAGCACTACTCATCGCATCATAATATATGGGGTCCAGGATGAGAATGGGTCCAACGTCCAGAACTTTGCCCTGGATATCACTCCCCCTCCAGAAGTGATTTACAAATCAGAGCCAGGCACTAGCGATGGCATGAACGTGTTGGGGATTGTGATATTCTCTGCGACTATGGGTATGTTATAATCATGCTGGACCAGGTCAGGTTCACAATAATCTGCATAGTGCTACTTTGGGGGATTGGGCTTTAAATTTGTTTTGTTTTGGGGGAGGCTGTTGGTATCCTGAAGTACTATTTACAATCTACTTTTGTCTGAACAAAAAGGTTCAGGGAAAGCAAGGAATTATCCTAGTAACAACAGACTCATCTGTGTTCATAGTCCTTGATCACATTTTTCCTTTGTTGTCTCTGATTTGTTTCTGTGTGCTGTTATGTTCCTTTTCCCTTTTAATATCACCAAGTCTTTCTATCTTGTTTGTTTTGCAATTGTGTTAGTGAGCCACTAAATTTAGGAGCTTTTTGTAGGGAGGCAGGGAGAAGTTACAGAAATGTCTGACCACTGTACTGCTTTCACTTCTAGCATCTGGACTGTGGGACACCTGAGGTTAGACGTCTGTGGTTAGACTCTGATGTGCTTAACAATGTCTCAGAAAGAAGCCCTGTGATCCAGTTAATAGATTTGCTTCTAT
>NW_005842168.1:383417-384969 GCF_000455745.1 Alligator sinensis | reverse complement strand
GCAAAAGAGACAGACCAGACATTTGGTACATGGACTGAGACGAGAAGGAGGATGACTCAGGGACCCATTCTATTACCTTTAGGGCCTTATTAAGAAAGAATTTTATTTAAATGAAACACTGGAACAACTTAGTGGCCACCTGCCAGACCTAATGTACATTTATCCCAGTGCTACACACCGTAGCTGTGCAGAACTTCTTGGCTAGAGCTCAGACCTTGTTTTAATAACACAAAGTCCTATCATTTGGGTGACAACAGAATGAAGAGTATAAGGACAGCGATATGCAGCTAGCAGCTTGGGTCTCATCTGAGATGTGTTTCTACCCGGGGAGATCCTGGTAATTTTTCCTGAGAGGAACATGACGCCAACCTTTGGGCAGCTATGGCTGCAGCACAGTGTAGAGCAGGGGTGGGAAATTATTTTTGGCAGAGGGCCACTTATTGAGTTTTGGCAAGCCATCGAGGGCCACATGACAGGCAGCCAGGAGCAGATAAATATTAATTTTCTAAATTTTTTAGGGGCCCCGCAGGCCGGAGAGAATGGCCTGGCAGGCTGCATCTGGCCCGCGAGCTGCATTTTGCCCACCCCTGGTGTAGAGAGACCCACATAATGAGCTTTAAACTAGCTAGCAGTTCAGCCATGCCAGCATGGACTTCAGCTTGGGCTGCAAAATCTTCCCAAGAAGCCAGACAATCACTCAGGTGGTTAGCTCAGCGTGACCACAGCTAGACTGCTACCGGCACCTGAGCTTGGTTGTTTAATGCTAGCAGTAGTGACTGCAGTATAGACATACCCTCTGCTGGCTTACCCCAGAGCCGTGTCTCCTGCTGCAAATAAGTGAAATGTGATGAAAGATAAATCAGTTAGGATTTACAATTGGTGTCTTGAGACCTTCGCTTGATGCCGCCTCCTGGTTACACGTTCTGCTGGGGCACTTCCTCTCAGTTAGCAGCAAGCCTGGGAAAAGGGTTCTGTTCAGCTCGCTTTGGCTAAGGAAGGCCCCTGGGAGCATGTGGCACTTTGCTGGAGGACAGGAAGGGAGTTCACACAAAAACGATAAGCACTTGCTTTTTAAAATTAAACATGGCAATTGAAGAGGAGCATAGGCTAAGAAACATCAATGTAACAACATAAGGAGATAAAAAATGTTGTCCAGCTAGCCCAGGGTCCTGTTTCTGGCACTAATAGTTTCAAAGAAAGTTTCAAGAAATCACAAAACAATACCTATGAAAAAATATCAGCTTATGGAAGATATTTCTTCCTAACTCCAAGGAGTTAGTAGGCATGTTAAACCTCAGAGCATGAGGGCCTATATCACAGGAACAGAGGATCTGTCATACTGGATCAGATAAACAGTCCATCTAATCCAGTATTCTGCCTCTGACCACTGCCAGTACCAGATGCTTCATATGGTACAATAGGGTAGTTACAGAATAACCACGGCATAGAAACAGTTCCTTCTTAACTCCCAATAGCTGGAGGCTGACCGATGTCCGAAGCATGAGGATTTGTATCTTGGTTCTATCACTATTAATGTAAATCCAAATATATT
>NW_005842168.1:361504-383386 GCF_000455745.1 Alligator sinensis | reverse complement strand
TGCTGAATTCTTGGCCTCAACTATATCTTGGACCAATGTGGCATACCAATTTAATTATGCACTATGTAAAAAGTATTTTCATAGATCAGTTTTGAGTTTGCAGTCTCCTGGTTTTATTTTTACCATACTTCAGCGTTATTAGCTGTAATACAACCTTGTTGTAATGAACCCAATGGGACTGAGAGAAAAGTTCATTAAAAGAGGATGTTCACTATAAATAAGGTTAGTCAATTTGCTGCAACATAACAAACATGAAAAAATTGGCACCTGCTGTTGGGACTGTTGGAAGCAGGAGGTTGTTATAAACAGCCCATACTGTTTGTCCTGTCTAGTAGGCTCATTATAATGGATTTCACAGGCATTCTTATCTGGTTTGCACTACCAAAAGGATTCAACATCCCAGTCTGCCAGCAGCAAATATTTCTCTCCCCCATGTTTTCACAAGGTGTGTATTTCTATCTGCATCCTTGCTGGAAACCTGAGATCCCCTGTGTAATGTTTTAGTCCAGAGCTGTCCAGCTTCTAAGTAGCTGGGAGCCAAATGCCCCACGGGCTGCACCAGCAGAGGTGGTATGCCCATGGGTCACACCAGGGCAAGCCCTCCCCACACTGCATTGCATGGGAGCCTCCCCTGCCCGTTACACTGTGTACCCATACCATCCCTATGGCACTATGCACCCTCACAGGCCCTCCCGCTCCACCCCTAGCCCCCTGCCATACCATGTGCACAGCCCCATGCTCATCCTCACTTTGGACCATGCCACTCTGCAGTGCTCTGTCTGGCAAAAGTCAGGGGGCATGGGGGAACCCAGAAACTCTGACTTCTGCTGCAGACAGAGCAATGGGGGAGCAGTGGCAGGAGATGAGGGCTTCAACTGAACCTCTTGTGGACCACATGCAATCCACAGGCTGCCAGTTGTACAGTTCTGCTTTAACTAACCCTCACAGCACCATGTCGTAGTGACCAGCCTTCTAACAAAGGCATGATGAACAAGAAGCCCTTTGGTATTGGTGTGTATTAAGTTAAAGGGGTTACGCATGTCCATGCAAATCATTGCCCTACTCCCCACAACTGAGCTTGCTACCTCAGCGGTTCTTCCGCCACCCGCTGATTCAGGGATTAAGAGATCAGGCGCCAAGCTCCAGTGTGCGAGCAGCAGTGCAGAGCACAACCATAGGCTTACCTGGGACTGTGTTAACTGTAAATTATCTCAAGGAAATGTACTGTACCTCACATTTGGCCACAGCCCAGCTATACCAGGGCAAAGGATGTTTTTGGCTACATCAGTCTGTCACAGATGGCTTAAAGAATCAGAAGAAACTCAGCTGTCCACCCATTTATTTCATGGCTGTGATTGTGTACACCCATTAAAGCTCTTTTTTAGAATGCGTTGTCAGCCAGGTGACTGTGCAAACATGGAGAGTGCCAGGACTCAACAGCAAGCTTGGGGCTTGAGATCAGCTTCTAGGATACAGCAGACACATTTCTCATGCAGCAGCCTACTAAGAGATGGTTCATGGAAGAGGATAATTCCTGACCTTTGGAAGAAGCTCAAAAGTGCCTTCCTTTCATGCCATGGAAAAGCACTGTGGTACTGATCAAATGGAAGGCCTGGGGAGGGTCTATCTGGAAGAAAAGCACCATTCTACATATCTGGCAATGGGTGCTTCAGAGCCAGTCTGCTCAGTCATTGGGACTGATTTTAATTAGTACTAATGCCTCATCACACCACTCTAATGATAAACGTGTGTACATTATAGCTACACCCACTTTAAGGTACTCTGTAGGTCCAGAATTGTGTAAAGGAGCTTTATAATAGCTGAGGCTCAGGCCTGTTGGCCCCAGTAACAGAAACCTGAGTGGCTTAGGTCAGAAGAAAGACCCCACGCAGGATTGTCCTGTGTTTCTGGGTTTGCTGTGCTGCAAAATGTGCTGTCATAGACAGAGAGCAGGCATAGCCAGGACACTAAAAATGCACTGAATCAGAGAAGTCTCCTATGACATTTGGCTGGCAATTAGAGTCAGCCCTTCCCTGGGGAAAATCCCCCCCATGGAGCTGCTGTCTCTGACAGCATGTAAGACATGGACAAGGGATGAGAGTTTATCCGACTTTCTCTGGAGAAGTCCAAATCATTTCATAATTCAAAGGAAAAGCTTTGCCCAGGAATAGCTTCTAACTTTTACCCCAGGGGAAGCACACAGCAGATGCCTGCATCTGCCAGCAAGGGCACAGTAAGGTGATAGGATTTTTATGTCCACAAATATTTCTTAGATCACCTTTGGTGTATTTGGTTCAAGCACCGGGTCCAGTGGGAGACAGTGAGCCACATGCTCTTCATTCAACAGGGTCTGCTCCCTCTCTTGTCCCCAGGCCTTGCCGTATAATCAGTTGAGAAAGTCTCGTACAGAGCAAACCACAATTATTCCTGTAAAGTAGCAGGGGAGCAATTTCTCCTTTTCAGCATTCTACAATATTAGACTCTGGGAAACCTGCCACGGCTTAATAAAGCCAGTCTGCCTTCAAAAGCTGCACTGTATTTAATGTTATGTTAGCATAAATGAGCAACATAGCTAATAAAATATAATGTGGTTTTCTGACCTGAAAGTTACAGCTAGCTGAATATTAACAGGCACATAATCCCTCCAGTTGCATGCATTACTATTGTGAAATTGTTGGATTACTGGCTCACTCCCTGCATCAGGAGGGTGGGAGAATGCCTTGGAACAGTTATGATCTGGGACCTGGCTTGCAACTGCAGATGTGAGCTACAAAAGACAAAGCCTGGGCTCCTCGTCAAATGAAACACACTGTATATCTAGAATAAGTGTCAGCACGCACCCCACTCAGAGTATCTTCAAGGGCACATTTATTTGAAGCGGTTTGTTTTCAACATTCTTCCTTGAGCAATTTAAGTTAATCAGCTACAATTCCCACAGGGGCTGGCTGCACCGAATTACTGAAACAGGAACATGATGCATATGTTTATATATAAGTTATTAAAAAACCTAATATTGTATGGAAAATACAGAGTTATATTATTATTTTCTGAACTATATCACCTTCCT
Organism: Alligator sinensis; assembly: GCF_000455745.1. Lineage (NCBI taxonomy): Eukaryota > Metazoa > Chordata > Crocodylia > Alligatoridae > Alligator > Alligator sinensis. The sequence continues at coordinate 380,319 of NW_005842168.1, read as the reverse complement.
TTTTGCTGGCTGGTGCCACGTGACTATGTTTGCATTCGTCCCTCTGCTGATTACTCTCGTACAGCAAATTGGCTTCCCATTTCAGGCCTGTGCATTGTTTAATCTTTGCTGAGGTCGCTAGGCAGGAACAATTCAGAGGGATTTAAATCGTGAAGAGACTTATGCACTAAAAATTGAACTGCAAACACTACATTAATTTCACTGCTGTCACATAATGGCGTTTGATCATTGCCAACGTACCTAGATTTGAACTGGAAAGAAGAAGGAGAAAGATTCCTACTACTCAGCCTGCATTTGTGCAGGGGGTTCAGTTAGAAAGCCCATGAAGTCCCTGCCATCCCTTTGATCCCATACCCTAAAATACTGGCTTTGTGTATGAATGAGTTGGTGGTGATGCCCGTCCTTGCTGGTAAACAGAAGTTAAGCAACTAACAAGGAGGAACTCAAAGAGCTCTCCTTTAGCTCCGGTGATAGAGATCTATGTTGATGGAGCGAAAGAACAAGGGGGTAATTTGTGTGATGTGTATAGATCTGTGTCTGTTTCTACAATGCATAGGTTTATTACATGATCCCCTCTACCAATCATCCAGTCTATCTAGTCACCCCACACTCCATTCACCTTGAATTATAGCAGGGAGGGAGCACTTGGGGATTTGCAAGAAGGCAAGTGAAAATTAAAACCCTGATATGTTTGTTTGCAGGTATAATGTTGGGCAGAATGGGTAACAGTGGCATTCCCTTGGTCAGTTTTTGTCAGTGTTTAAATGAATCTGTCATGAAGATAGTGGCAGTTGCTGTTTGGTAAGTAACTCCTGCGTCAAGAAAGAAATCACTTTAAAAAAAATGGAAGCATAGTTCAACAGAAAAGATGCCTTGAGATGATGTAATCTTGTTTTCAAGAAAACTAAAGAGCAACAACAACTTTTCACTATGTGTGACATTGGCACCTGAAGTTATACAAATGCTGTAGGTCAGATACCGGCCCCTGGCTCTGTCACCCGCGTACTGCTTGAGGGACGCAAGGGGACAGAGAGATGCCTCAGTAGGAAACCATAGGTTCCTTTAACATAGTGGAAGGAATGAGAGGCATCAAGCACTATCGCTGAGCGATCCAGAAAAAGGATCAGGGTGTGTGGGCAGGGCGAGGCGGGGACAGAAGTCAAAGTACATGGCTTTCTGGATATTCCCAACTAGCAGCATAGTCCCTGTATGAACACTTCAGCCCACATATCTTAGAACAACCTTCAGAGCAGCCCTAAGTTGCATGGGGGGGATTTGACCTGAACTTGGCTAAAGATGACATAGGTCAAATAAAACATTAGCTCGATAGGATGCTTGTCATCTCAGCAGAGCGAGTCATGTGTGCAACGTCATGTTTGCTTCCTATTTAAAGAAACCCTCCATTATTGCAAAGTAGCTCTTCCCCTCTCCAAAACAGTGCAAGTCTCCTACCAGCATTGTTATATCAGTGCACTGAGACTGTGGGCGTACGTTTGACAAGATAGCTTTACTGATATTAAGTCCCCCATCCCTCTCTGCACCAGTGAGCAGTCTGGTAACTTTTCTGCCCAGGGCAACTAGAAGGTCCCCAGGCTTTTAAATGATTTGACCGTGCTTTACAGCCACAACTGTGGGGTTACCAGCTACCAAACATGCAAAAGAACTTCACTCCTCCACAGGAAAACACGTGGATTTTATTGTGCGCTTCCCAATCCCTTGTTCAGTGCTAAGCACAGCTCAGACAACCCTAGGAATATGGCCCTCTGTTTTCTGCAGATTACACTAAATATCTAGCTGTTAGCAAAGGTGCAGAGTTGAGAAATTACGTTACTAAAAATGCCCATTGTTTGGAAGAGACTGAAAAGTCAACAAAACCAGAGAAAGTCCAGGAGCCCTCGAGTTTCCCAACCCTTCCATTTAAATTCTAAACCAGGAGCATCAGGAAAGCACCTTCCCCCCAGCTGCAAAACCTCAGGAATCAGCAACAAGTCCTCTGTCTGATAGCAGCTTTTTGGCATGATAAAATCAATCTTAGCCTCTCAACTTGGCTCCTGGGTCTCTCTTGGCTACATCCCTCCAAAATGCTGCTCAGTTTCTGGGAAGCTTTTAAAATTTAATGAGGAAAAATTCCTTTTAAGACATAGTTGCCATTCTTCCTTTACATCCACACAGATACTGGAGAATGGCTCAGCAGTGCTTATATAAGCAAACATCTTAATAATGAATAATTAAATATTGCTACTAAGTAATGAGTGTGCTTCTGGTTTATAACAACTGCCATCTGAGACTCTCAAAGTACTTTACACACATTAATTAATTAAGCTTCGCAATACTCCAGTGAAGTGGGAGAGTGTCATTGTCTCCAGACTTCAGTTTCCCTCATCTGTAGAATAGAGATGTTAAGAGGCTTACTTAAACTCGCACAGGTTGTCTGTGGCATGGCTGGGATATGACCACCTATCTTCTGTCGCAAAATGGCCCTTCGTCCCCTTTGGGTTTGGGCAGCAGCAGATGCATGTAACAATATCCTGATTTGAATCAGGGCTGATCATCAGCTGGTGTAATCACCCCTTCCACTGATACCAGCTGAACATCAGGCCCACTATGCTAATATTGCTTTCAGAATAAATGGCTCATTCCTTAAAAGATCGGTCAGCCTAGATAGGATGTGAGCATTTAGGACCAGATCCCCGAAGGATGTAGGCAACATTTAGAAACATGAATCCAAAATTGCAATCCTAAAAATCCAGCTGCTTCCTGACCCTGCAGGTGCGTAAAATCTATAGGTACATCTGTTTTTGACCTTAATGTTCTCCAGGACCCACAGCTTCACAAAACTGCAGCACCACTGACCGAGCTGAGCAGCTTGGTACCTAGCTCACACATGTTCATCTGAGATCCAGGCATCCTTTCACCATCAATGTGGTAGGCATCCTTAAAGCTGGCCTAAAGCACACCTGCAGGACAGGGCTCTGCGCAGATGTAGTGGCAGGCAGTCACTGCCTTCTTGTAGAAGATGGAGGGGAGAGTCCTGGATTCCAGTCCTTGCTCCAAGGACTGTTCAGTACAAATCACATGAGCTGTCCTCAGAGCAGGGCCCAGAGTGCTGCCCAGATCCTACCCCCCCAGGGCAGTGCCCATTCTCCCCCTTGCTCTCCATACGAACCAATGACTCTTGAAGCCTGGAGGCTGTTCCTTCCCTAGGACAGCAGGTAGCCTGGTAATTACGGCACTCTCCTCAAGCTGGGAAGGTAAGTGGTCTAACCACTAGGGCTGATGTGTAAAATGGGGCATTGTCCCAATGTCCCCAACATCTCCTGCCATACCTTAAAAGCATGGCCCCTGCTCCCTTTCTGAAAGCGAAGGTACAGACCCTTTCCTTCAGAGGAGTGTTCTGGGCCATGGATCCTGAGTGTGGCATTAAGGCACCTGTGCCCCAGATAGGAGCAAGATGTATGGCCCAGCCCTGTCCTCAGTGATAAGCTCTAGGTGCTCCCTGCTCTGCAGGCCACTCTGAATGGGATACCTCACACAGGGCCAAGTACTATATGGTGGCAACCATTGATCCTCCTGGATCATGGTGTATGCATGAGGGCCACCAAGACCTTCAATGCATATGCCAGGGCAGGATTTTTATTTGGAGGGGTGGAGGCTGCCAAGACCATCCATCATCCCTTTAGGCCACTGAGACAGAATCCAAAGACCAGACTGGGCCCAGATGTTTGGTGCCTCCACAGCTGTAGTTGTATAAGTGTCTGGGAATCGAACCCAGGTCTCCTGTGTGGTACCACTGAACCACAGGGGACTCGCAAGTACTATACATCAGGCATTTTAACACACTGTGGTGAAGTCCCCAAGTCCTTTTCTGCATCTAGCCCTTCAATATTGTGGTGATGGACTCTTAACAATGCACATAGTGAGGCAGAGAGTAGATATGCACTTTTCTACTGAGTGAACTGCATTTAAGTCTCTTAGTGCCAGTCAGAGAAAGCATTACCCCTACTTGTAATCTGATATAAAAGCTTTTGTCTAGAAATGTTGAAGGGAAAAGGAATGCAGAGCTAAACCTCAAGGGTGCAATGCTGAAACCCTCAGGCTCGTTAATCCTTGGGAGATCTAGCCCTGTGCCTGGAGTGGAATGAAAGTGCAGGAAGTTGTTAGTCCCCAGTATTTGGTGGAAGTGATCTCTCAAATAATAATCAATCTCTCTTTTTTATTCAGGTATTTTCCATTTGGAATAGTATTTCTAATTGCTGGCAAGATCTTAGAAATGGATGATCCCACAGCCATTGGGAAGAAGCTAGGCTTTTATGCCATTACAGTGGTTTGCGGTCTGGTGGTGCATGGACTGTTCATTCTGCCAATGATGTACTTCTTTATCACCAAGAAGAATCCGATTGTCTTCATCAGAGGGATTCTTCAAGCCTTGCTCATTGCCCTGGCCACATCATCCAGGTATATGGATAGATGGTACAAATATCTCTCGGGCCTTAATCCCACCAAGTTTTGCTTTCAGAACGGTGAGATCAAGCTTAACTAGAAGAACTGGCATTGTATTTATTTTTGAACACTGGCCTTATGACAAGTTGACAGGAGCATTTTTAAATGAAGAAGATCATGCCCACAACATTTAAAGATATGAAAAGAAGCCATTTGGAAATAATAAGACACACACAGTAAGTTTTAAAATAGTGGACAGTGAGAGGGCTTCTTAGAGGATTGGCAGAGAAATATCAAGGATTTTTGCTTTTAAAAATAGGCACTGCACTTCCCAAACACTGGTACAGGCAACCCCCGGCTTAATGCTGTTTTGCTTAGCACTATTTTGCTATAACGCTCATTTTAAATTGATACCTGATCCCACTTAGTGCTCAGTGAGTTTTGTTATAATGCTCGCGGTCACCATCTTGGATTGTTAAAAACACTTGTAGTCACCATCTTGGGTTGACAAATACTTTTGGTTTTGCTTAACGCTCGTTTTGCTTAACACTCATTTTTTTCAGGAACCAATTAAGAGCACTAAGCGGGGGTTGCCTGTATTTATGAAGGCTACAAAATTTGTTCTTATTTTCTTTCTGGCACTGCTGGTAGGGCCTGACAGGGTACGAGGACTTGCCACTCTGCCTTACCTGCTACACCAATCCTCGGAGGAAGCGTGCAGGTGTATTGCCCGTGGGAGATGGTGCACCACAGACTGGAATGGAGGGAGAGGGGCCTCTCAAACCCTGGCTTTTCTTGCTCCATCTCTCCCCCTTTAGGGGGTTTGTACACCGCATTCAGGACTGGTAACTCTAGCTGAACATAAATAAGTGCAGCAGAAATAAGAAAGGACTTCTACATGGTGACTGTAGACACAGAGACATTTCTGTTTGAGGGGAGGGTGAAAAGACTGAGCCTGTCATATAGGGAGAGGAGACAAGGAGGACAGCTACAGCAGTGAATCGTTCTGAAAAATTAAATCAAGCCCCTGAGGATCCTTCTGGGCCTTTCCCCCCTCCCCGTGCACACAGCGAGGGTTTTGTGGTGAGCCAGAAGCATAGTCAGAGCGTACTGAATTCTGTTGATCGTAGACTAGACTGGCAAAACAGGCCATTGGAGGCTGGCACACGTTAAAACAACCTGAGGGCTGCTCTAATTTGTGTTTGGTACATGGCCAGTGCCCCCTTTGCTGCTCTCAGCTGCACAGAGCCCACTCTGTGTGAATGGAAGGCTTTATGCCTCTTATTTTTAATTACATTAAAATATGGTGAATACTCAGCTCCAGAATAACTGAAAACCCTTATGTCCACTGATTGAACCACAGACATGAGAAATGCCAGGAAAATGGATTTCTTTGTCTAGTCTTGCATTTTTTAGTCCTACCGTCAGTTTGGGTATAGGAAAAGGGCAAGAGAAGGAAGAATTCTTTCCTTTCTATCCTTTTGATTGCACATTTTTGCTTTTGGAAATAATTTTAATTGGGCAAGGGGACTGATCTGGAAATCTCTGAATTCTTTGCCAGGTTTTTTGAAATTATGACCTTTTGATGCCCTTTTGCTAATATAAATCTATCTATAATATAGATATATATATTATATATAAATAATCTATAATATATATATTATACAAATATACACATAATATATTTAATAATATAATGGATGGGAGTTTACTAGCCCAGGATACGATTATTTCTGAACAAGGAATACTTTCCAGTTATTACTGTAATATTGAAAGTTCATTCCATTCTCTTTGATCTTATAATTTCTCTAATTTCTTCTTCTCTGATGAGCTGCTGCCCTCATCACTCCACATACATACATGAGAAAAAGTTTGCTCAACTTTTGACCCCTTGCATATGTGATCTTGGTCATTTCAATAGCTATTCCACCCTGCCCTTTAAAGAGGGCTCAGAGTCTTATATCCCATTAACAAGTGACCCCTTTAAAATGAATATATGCTCATATTTGGTAAGGTGGTAGGTGGTCAGGAGGGTGGCAGGAGGTTAGTATCTTAAACAGGCAGTTATAAGCATATAAAATATGAGGGCAACACTGAACAAAGTATAGATTTAAATACTCCCACTGTAATTAATAATGGCCATTAGCCAGACTACCAGACAGTGTCAGATAACTATACAGTTTTGTGTAAGCTAGGCCCTTTTCTACTAATTAGAGTTCAGGGAAATGTCCAGTTGGAAAATTAGTTCATATATAGGTAAGTAATTGTACAAGATCCCTGAACCATGATTAACTAAGGCCATTCCCTTTCACTATAATACACTTTAGGCGTATATATGTTTTACTAAATTAGCTCTTCCAGTATGATAATTACTGTCAAGCATCCTATTCTCCATTTTATTGATGGATAAATAAAGGCATGAGGATATTAAGTGACTTGTCAGGGTCCCCTGGAAAAATCTATAGAGCTGGGAATAGAACCTCAACCTTTTGATTGTCCATCTCTTGGCCTAACTAAACCACACTGTGTATAGTGTTCATCAGACAATTTCAAAGTAATTTCAGCTAAGACCATAAGAAGCTTTGTGGAGGAAATAACAAGTTAAACCAACTCTGTAACTTGAATATATTTGGAGAATGGAGGGCAGCAGTCAGAGCAGAAAGAATTGTTACTAAAATGGAGAGCAATAATGGCAACAGGAATGTATTCCGCTCATAGAGAGTCAACGACATTTAATAATTTGCCCCAAACTGAAATATAGTATAATACAAGCTCAGGAGCAACTACGTACTGGGTGTCTTTACATTCAAATAAGGTTCCAGTAATTATGGCTGTTTTTTCAAATACAAAAAACATACTTACCTTTGGAGATTGAGGTATGTTTACCATAGTCAAACCTGATGTTGACCTTGTACCCATAGATGTTAGTGCCAGGGAAGACCTTTCCAGTTCTCACCCAGCTCCTTGCCCTTATCCAACTAATATGTCTTCAGCCCTGTTTCTGAGCACCTCTATTGCTGGTGACTCAACATCCTCACTAGACTCTTGTTCCATTACATAATTCTCCTTATTCTTCAGATATTTGCTTAAATGTTTAACCTGAACTTTTCCTTCTTCAGGACCTTTTACTCCACATCATTTTACCTTTCCCATCTGTAGAAAGCTGTACATTCTTTTATTTTTAATTAACACTCTACAAAGGAAATCATGGTTTGTACCTGGGTAGGTCCCCTATTAGCCAAGTGTGCACTTATAAAAAAATCACTTTCCTCCTTTTTTATACTACTGGTTTCCTTTCATCACATGCTTGTTTTGCAACAGCACTTCATTCTGCATTACTGCTTTCTTAACAGGTGTGGTGGTTTTTTAAATCAAAGCAAGTCACTATGTCTTCGACGTATATTAGGTTTCATTTATTTATATGGACTCTCATCCTTTTTTTCCATCTTCCTATATCTATAATATTATTGAGTTATTCTTCACTTAAGAGGTACCTTCCCTGTAGTTTACAATCAAAGGCTTTAGGCTGCTCTTGCTACTTTTTAGAAGTAGGTGAGTTGTGATTCTACTCTCATAAGTCATGTGGCAAAAATCAGGCCTGATTTGTAGTAGCCAGACTACAGAGCCAAAGTCCAGATCCTCCATAGTATTTCCCATGTTTGGGGCTTGGACGTGAGCAAGCCACACTCCTGCTAAGCACTGTCAGACATAGACAGTTCTGTATGTAAGCTGCACCTAAAAGTTAGAAGCTTTTAGACACTTCCAGGCTTAGTCAACAGCTGAGTGGGGGATTTGAGTATCTAAATTTTGGACCAAGAAGCCCGACACAACAAGTAGGTACCAAACTTCTCTTGTGGCTCTACCCTGTGTGCATTGCCCCCTTGCACTAGCACTAGTAGATGTAGACTTTGCAAGTGCGATATACACCTTTTTTAAAAAGAACGATATGGCTGTTAATATTTTTCTTTTTGACTGGTGGTATCTTGTTTTGGGATAGCTGAACTTTTCACCTTGGCTTTCTCAAGAAGAATGGATACTGCGCATAACTGTGTGGTTGCCAAAAGAACATGCACGAATGATTGGTGTTGGACAGTAGACCTACTTCTTCTGACAGCCACCACATCTGTAGCTAGTTAAGTAATACTTGTCACAAGAGCATTACGTAACAGTAACAACATGGGCATTGGATTTTTAGCTCTTAAGAGGAGAAAAGAAGCCCGATTTAGGCACACTGATTTGTCCTTGCAGATGTTTCTGTGTCAGCTCACGCCTACATCTAATGACCGCTGGAAATTTGTGGTCCTGTATTAATACCAGCTAACCACCATCTGTGGAAACAATCCTTTAGCTAAAGGGCAAAGTAGCAAGAAGAAACAAGAGACCATGTATTGTAGGAACTGCAAGCCACTGAACAGGCAGTTGATGGCACTGAGTTTATTGAACTAGGCAAACTTTTAAGTAATAACCTGTAAGTGAAAAAGTGGCTGTATTCTCAGTTCCCCTCTAGTCTAGTCTCATTACTTCACATGCTAATGCCACCTTGCACATTTGTACTGAAAAGCAGCATGTACACAACAAAATCCTGCCCTGTTTGCACAGATATATTGGTGAGTAGAAAAGCTCAAGAGAAGTTTCTTTTATACTCCCAGGGAGCATCCCCATGAGCAGGAACATGCGTTTCTGTGGGGACAACTAGGAGTGGCACATATTTGTGCCACTGCTAGTTGTCCCCAAGGAACGTCTCTGCACATGCACTCTGGCATGCAACAAATTTTCCCAGGTGGGGAAGGGGAGGATGGAGGCTCCAGCAGCCTTACCTGGGACCTGGGGGCTGCAGCAATGGCGATCTGGGTGCATGGAGCCTGGCCAGCAGCCAGACTGTGGATTTGGCTGGCCAGGCTCTGGTTTTGAGCAGCACACACTGCTGCTATGTGCGCTGCACCACTCCCCGCCCCCCCCCGCGCCCGTTTTTGTTAGATGCTGGAAGTTCCTGGTATCTACTTTTGCCACCCTGCTGCATGAAGTGTGGTGAACTAATTCATGTGTGCCGTGTACATTTTGTGGCACTTCAAAAGCCTTTGAGGTGCTGCAAAACACACGTTCCCACTTGCAGGGATGCGGTCCCATTGTGCATCCATACAGGACTGTCACTGAATAGGCACTTGTTCTCCAGCACGGTTGGTAGGCTGACCCACTGACACTCCTAGTGGCATCCTACACATCTAAGACTATGTGCCTGGTGAGGCCAGGCTCTTAAGTCCAAGGCTGGGTCTGGTTTTGGCACCAGGCATTAGAGGAGGTATAGGCTGATCCATTTCAGAACAGCAATAATATAGTCTGAAGTGTGCCTAAGCTTGTGGCTTGTCCCCTCTTCTGCCTACCCTGTCCTGATCCATCTTATCTCATGTAGACAGCTTTGCTCAAGGAACATCTGTTTTGCTGCTATTATTAATCCCACCCACTTCACAACATCTTTCACAGGATTAGAGCTACAATTTGTTGTATAATTTGGAAGCTGACAGGGTTGCCAACCCAAGAAAAAGATATTATGGACAATCTGCTCACTTTTTACTGACAACCAAATGTATTTACTGATATATGTTTTTACTGACACATGTCTGACATAATGTAAATGTAACTCTTCTGTGAGGCCCTAGACAAGCGCTGGGTCCAAATTTAGGGATGCAGGTTGTAGTCGTGGGTGGCTTTCTTGTATAGGTACTGGCCTCTGGCTGCTTTACCGCTCCATCCAGGAAGAGCACAGACCATCTGCAAATGCTTCCATAGCCTGACGAAGGGTGTTTGTGCCCAAAAGCTTTCTAAGAAAAATTTTTCCAACTATCTGCGTTGGTCTAATAAAAGATATCAGATCCAGATTTAGGGGTTTAAACCCCTAAATCATAGGGAAAAAGTTTGCAGAATATCAATAAAAGAAAATGTCTTGAGTTAGCAGCTCTAGTTGACTTGCAGTAATGATTTTATACCATGCTATCCCCTATTTGCCCCAGAGGTATTGCAAGATATTTCAGCACCCAAGGCAGAGTTGGGCAGGGGGGATTATACTGACCAGTGGAGAGCAGGAGGAGGGACAGGGAAACGGGAAGCAGCATCTTACCTGCCCCTACCATCTGCGCTCAGGCGGAAGCTGTTATAGCTACTGCTGGAGCTTCATGAGCTTGGCTGAAAAAGACTCTGAGAGGGGGAAGGGACCCCTCTAAGTTGGTGCCCGGAGCTGGTGTCTCCTTCACCCCGCCCTAATTATGCTACTGCCTCTTAGCCCACCCCCAGCATTACCCCGCCAGCCCCACTCTCTCCTCATGTCCAAGCTTGCTTACAAGTTTCTTTCCAAGAGGGAGCTTCAGTCAGCTCCTAGTTGCTTAATTTTTAGGGCTGGAGGGGGTCTTTTTCATTGCATTTTATTTTGCGGAATTTACAGACAGGTGTTTTTAGCCTGTTTTTTTTATAGATAGCCCATAAATTCATGGGCATTTGGCAACCCTGAAAGCCCTTTGGCTTTGATTATGCTTTTCCTAGGGTTCATGGGGGGTGGATTTTTTTGATCATCTTTCTACAACCTCAGTGGATCAAAGACAACATCTTCTTAGTGGTACAGCCCACCAGCAGAAGAGCTTTCATTTTCCCTGACACTGTTTGTAAATAAAAACTAAGCATTTCCAAGGGCTTTTGCTGCTTATAAAACCTTGGGACCGTGGCTATTGTGCAGTATAAATTAAAGGCAGATTTAACTAAAGAGAGATGGGATCAGTTTGTTGACTTTTTGGAGTGAGCAATACTAGAGATAGACTTGAACAACAAGATAAACAGGCGAGGCTGAACAGCTGTAGGAAGGAGATTTTTATACTCCCTGCTCTGTTTCTTTGTGGTCCACACTATTTAGAGCTTGGCAAGACTGAAATTCTTGCTTGCATTAAACTCCTGCAGCTGTATAGCTCCCAAAAAAGAGGGGATAAAGTTAGATAATCAGTATTTGAATGTGTTGTGATTGCTTGTCAGTAAGTCAGTCCTGAGTGGAGAAAGGGCCTCGTCTTTTTACCAAGGAATTCAGGAAGGTCCATCTGAAGCATGTTAAGCAATTTAAGAATAACGTTTGATTTGTAGGATACATGTGTCAGGTTTTAATGTGAGGAGCATGTCATACAAGAGGAGATTCAAAGAGCCTGGCTGGATTAATCTAGAAAAGCGAAGACCTAGGGAAGAGAAAAATCTCTCTTCATAGTCACATCTGAGAGATTAAAAACCAGGGAGGGAGAAAGACAAGCTAAAGGATAATGTTGGCACAAAACCAGGTAAAAACTGACCTCAAATAATATAGACTGTGAATTAGAAATTTCCATGGTTAGAGCACTTCAGTGCTATCCTGTAGGTTTGGATTTGGTTCGAGTTCCTATGTGATTCTGGGCAAGTCGCACCAAACTTCTCACGTGTAAGCACATCTGCATGGGGTAAGGGAAGGCTGAATCATAATGCAAGTATGTAGAAGTGCCATATTCGTATTGCATGGGCCACTTTTCTTCTGGCAACCTTTTAACAACACTGTGTAATATAAACATAGTGGGTTAATGCTTTGTAGAGTGTTAACAACAGCCGGAGAATGTGGGCAATTCTTGGCCAGTCGGGCCCAGGAGCCACAACTTGCCTACTGCAGATGGAGGGGGAAGATTATTTCAGAGTGCTCAGTTCAAGGAGCATCCTGTCCTTACAACAGCAAACAAGACTTTTTGTTTAAGTGTGATGGCCTGTTACCTAAGCTGGCATTGCATTTGGGTTCAGGATGAATAATCAGCATGTGTTGGCCCACCCTCAGTTTGTGGTCAGAACTCCTAGGGGTGCTAGAGGGAGCAAGAGCCCTTCACTTGGATACGCGAGAAAAAACCTGTACATGCCCAAGATGAGGTTCTTGCATTTGAAGAACACTGGCCTCTTCAGCACGATTTCTCCTAGGAAGGAAATCGGATGTGTGTGGGGTGTTTCCTTTATGCCCCTGCTGGAGCCCTGATGACAGTATCTCACCTTTCCTTCCTTTACATCCTCCCTGCTTTGAAACTCTTTGTCAGGGTCGGCTTTCTGCCCGCAGAGGCTGGATGCAGTCTCATTTGGTACCACCAGTGCTTGCAAGAGACATTGTCCTGCCCCAACCCGCTAGCAGCTGAGCACACATTGCAGCATCTCCAAGCCTTACCTTCCATCTTGTAGAAGAGAAATTGAATTCAAGACTTTCATGATGCCGTAACGCAGAATCTGCGTGTCCACTCTCTCAAGTTTCTTTTGCTTGTTAAAAATAACTGGCCTCATCCCCCTTCACAGTGAAGCCAGTGAGACATCTGCCATGAACTTCAACCAGAGGCCCACTTGGGATTGCAACAGGCACAGAAGTAAAAGCAGAACTAGTGCTTAAACAGTGTTAAATATGACCTGCACAGGAAAAAAACCATGCGTTTAATGCTTATAATTTTATTCCCCATGGGTAAAACAAATGTGCTTCTCTGTGATATTTTGCAGCTCAGCCACATTGCCTATAACTTTCAAGTGCTTGCTGGAGAATAACCATGTGGACAGGAGGATTGCCAGATTCGTGCTGCCTGTGGGGGCCACGATCAACATGGATGGGACCGCGCTGTACGAAGCGGTGGCAGCCATCTTTATTGCTCAAGTAAACAACTATGAGCTAGACTTTGGACAGATTATTACTATAAGGTATCAAACTAAAATCTCCCTGCCTTTCAGTTTGTTGGACTCACTAAGTGTGTAATGCTCTCTCGTAACTCATGTGCTAACCACACTGCAGCATCTGCAGCGTTCAGGCCCGAACTCCTTCAAACTGTGATCACATAGGGCAAAATAAAGGACCCATTCGTCCTCATCACAGGTGGGGAACACAAAGATCGGAGCCTAGCCTAAGAGGCACAATTCCAATAAGGCCATGTGTTTCAGTGCACGAGGGTGGCTTTTTCATTGCTTACTTGTAGTCCCCTCATCGCTCATTTAAATAGGATTAGAACTTGGTTTCTATCAGTGTGTAGGTACAATTGTCCCTGAATCCTATCAAAAGGGAAGCCCTCCCAAGCTTTATGCTGTGAGGGCTGAGCTTCCAGTGCACAGGGTAGGGGAAGCACCCAAGAACCACCTTCCTCCAGGGGTGAGAGCCTCAATCTCTGTCCTGCTTTCCATGCCATTTAAAAGAGCCAGAGAGACATAAGAGAGCCATGAAGTTCTGTATCAGACAAGGGGAGGATTTGCCCTGCATTAAAACTGAAAAACAACTACCTGTAAAAAAAAAAAAAGCCCTGAAATACATGCTGGAAGGACCTGTCCAACCAGGCAGGGTGGAGATTCTGGTCTGCCTGGTCCATGAGGCAGCCTCAGCAGTCAAGTGCAGTGCTGCCCTTTGAGCCTATGAGCACTGCTGAGTTGCCCACTTGCTCCCATTCAGCATGCAGCAAAGCCTAATGATCAGGCAGTGCAGCCAGTTTAGCATGGGCCAGAGCAAGTGCACAAAGCTGTTCTCATGCCTTCTCTCTGGTGTGCTACTCAGTGTGTAATAAGGGTCATGCTAAACTCCCTACTTTCTAGGCTTTGGCACAAACAAGTAAAAAGGAACTGCTTCTCTGCTGTGTTCCCAGGCTTTCCATGAGACAGTGTAGATCTGCCCAAGGAGGCTGCTATCAGGCCTCTCTCACCCTCCACAGTGGTCCAAGATCTGAAGGGCACAAAGCCAGGACCCCTGCTAAGCCTCCGAGGTGCAAGCGTTATGTACAACCATTATGTAACCCAGTTTTAAAGATGACTCCCATGCTGCTGATTGTACAATTAAGTTTCAATCTTCTGCTGGTCAAGAGAGGACCAACTATATAGGAACTATAGATAATATATATATATTTTAATATTTTCTCCTTGAAAATCCTGTAACTGCCCAAAAGAGAGAGGAATTATTGCCAAGATATTTTCACCGTCTGCCAAGGACTGCCTCGGGGAGATCAACCTGCAGCTTTCAAGCCAGGAACAAATGATTAGAAAAACATTCCTGTAGTGCATAAGGCTCTGACCACAACAGAGATCTGCTTACCCACATCCCGCTGACCTCACCACTCTCCTATCTGCACTTTTGTAATCTGCTCGTTGTCAACCCAAGAAAAAAGGCCCGATGGTCGCATGCGCTCGCTGAGACTGTGCACTGCATCTCTGAGACTTGGACCAGAACTTAGCCTAGGAGCTGGGGCTGTAGGCCACCCTGGTCATGGAGAGGCCCTAGGGTTACCTAGCTGAGAGGAGCCTCTTTGGGCAGATCTAATCTGCCTCCATAGGAAGCCTGGGAGCACCACCACGGGAGCGTGGCACAGTCAAGGCCTTAATGGCAAGAGCAGCGTACTGAAAATAATTGCACACCATGGCTGAGGTGTGCTTGCGAGTATATGGCAGTTTGGTCAAACTAAAAAAATGATATGGGGTGGAGGAAATCAATCTTACCCACACCATTTGGTTTCTCGTGTTCTCACCTCTTTAGTTTGCGTTCAAACCACCACGTGAAAGAGCAGGCTTTGCAATTTCACAGGTGCCATTTGAGAAGCTGGACCAGAACAAGGGCCAATGCGTGTGGCACGTTACAAAAGTCATCCAGGTGGGGAAGGGAGGTGAAAAGGGTGATTTGAAAAAGCAGAGGGCAAGAAGCATGCTGAGAGTTGGAAAGAATGTAGTTTTGTAAACTCCTCCGAGGAGAATTAGGTTTTCCTCTGCGCCTTGTAGAGTGCTATTCATAATGCTCATACTAAGAAGGAATTATGCGTAAAAATAGAGCAGGAGACATAGGCAAATTAAAATAACTGCAGGAAGGAAGAGGGAGCGAAGGGTAGAATGGCTCGCAATAAAAGGCAAGATAGGGAGAAATGGATAGTTAGTAGGGTTGAGCTCCACACCAAACCTAGGCTCAAATTCCATCTCTGAATCCAAACATCACCTGTATATAGCAACCCACCCCAGATCTAGCTATTTCTGTACTTGAAGATTTAAAATCTGGATCCAAAAACAAATGTTTCCAAGTTCTGGATGCTTTATTTTTTATTTTATTTTTTAAATTTGACTCCCTGTTATGAAAATAGAGTTGAACTGCAAACCTGGCTCCAGATCTGGTGCCAAGACCCTGACAACAGCAGGATGGTGAGCCAGAGACCTTCTCCTTTTCTTGGCAGTTTCCATTGAAAATATAATTATATCAACAGCAAAGATCCACATTAAGGCCATTTCTGAGTGGCTGAATTTATGAAGTTGGTCTGAAACAACATATGAGCAGCAGCAGTTTTCCCTTACCTCACTAATTCATTAAGAGGCTACCTGGTCCCAATTAAGTCATTAGGAGTGATTTTCCATTGACTTAAAGGAAGCAGCAGTAATCCTGGAGGACAGAAAGGACAGAGCGCAGTAACTAACATATAATTATTGTCGAAATAAATTTCTCTTTCACACATCAAAATAACACTCCTTTCTATCGAGGCTGTGCTGGCACTATGCTATCCAAATGCCACAAAAGCTTTGGGTTTTTCATAAAAACTGATTAATATTAATTTTTTCTCTCATAAGCAATTAATATATTTATTGTGTGAAAGCTAAGAACCATGGATTTTGTGCAGAGCTATGAGCTATGAGAAAGATACTTAATTGGAAAAAGGAGATAATGCCACCCAACCATTCAACAGATTTATTAACGATCTATAAAGAAGAGGGAAAGCACCTTTTCTCTCTTGCCACAAAGAGGAGGACACGGACCAATGACCTGAAGTTGTAGCAAAGTAAATTTAGATTGGATATCAGGAAAAATGTCTTCACTGTGAGTATAGTGAGGCAGTGGAAGAGACGCCTAGGGAAGTTGTGGACTCTCCATCGTTGGAGGTGTTCAAGAAGAGGTTGGACAGTCACTGGCCGGGGATGATGTAGGCATAGCTATGCCTATTTTCTACCATGGGTATGAAACCATTTGTTGGTTGCTCCCGCCCCCTGCTCCCCACCTCCCACCCCCCATTTTTTTCTGCTATATGTTTCAGGGTGTTATTAAGCCTCCCCAGAGGCATTTGTGTTGGCTACAGCTAAGGCTGACGATTGCCAATTCTCCTGCTAGATGCAAAGCCAGAGGTTCCTGGCTAGAGGGTCTTGTCCAGATAGTGCATAAATGCAAATGAAGGTCACTATTATTCCTTTAGTAAGTCACCCACTTTATGTCTTAATATGCTTACATTTTGCCTTTTAACTGGGCGATCTAACATCTTTCCCGAGAGTTGGCCGTTTCCAAGAGCAGTGCTAGTCCTGATTTCCTATTCCTGGAAGCTTAGAAGGATGGAGTCGCGGTCATGCTTGCTCATAGTTTGACCCAAATATGTGAAACGCAGGGTTTCTCCTCCCTCCTTTTCCAGTTGTTTCTGCCAGCTAGAAGGCCTGGAGTGACAAAGAGGGATCTAAAAGCCACAAAGGCAGTCAAGAAAGATGCATGTGGCACACGAACTGCTAATGCCAATATAAAGTACCTTTGAAGAACCTCCTTGCTGGGTATTATCTTAACAGGGCCTTAGGTTGTTCAAATAGTTATAGTTGGGGCTACAAAGCAGCTTAGCATTTGGAGGGCACAAGCTGGCCATAACCACCACAGCTACATCCTCCCTTTGTGCTGTAAAGTCTATGCTGCTCTCTGAGAAGCACAGGGCAGAATTTCATTCCTTGAACTCCCACACCTGGCTGCAGAAATACAGATGAAAATATAGCCCCGAGCAAATATTGTCCTGTTTTCTAATCACAGTCCTCTAAGATTCTTATTGCAAAGACTTCAGTTAAGTAATTTCTTAAGTAATGTCAATCATGAAGTTATACAGAAATGCATTGTTACTGTGTGTTATTTCTGGTCAAGATCCAGTGCTGTTAAATCTTATTGTTCCTTTCCTTGTTTGCTGAAGTATCACAGCAACAGCTGCCAGTATAGGTGCTGCAGGGATCCCACAAGCTGGCCTCGTGAC
The DNA here is from genome assembly GCF_000455745.1 of Alligator sinensis. NCBI lineage: Eukaryota > Metazoa > Chordata > Crocodylia > Alligatoridae > Alligator > Alligator sinensis. The sequence goes on along the minus strand of NW_005842168.1, from coordinate 362,866 downwards.
CATGGTCATTGTTCTGACATCAGTTGGGCTGCCTACAGATGACATCACCCTAATTATTGCAGTTGACTGGGCACTGTAAGTAATACAAAGGTCTTGAGCCTTCAAATGCAGTGATGGTGCAAAAAAGGCAAATCTCATTCTGGAAGGTATTTACAGGAATGTCGCATGTTAGACGTGAGAAATTATTATTTTACTCTATCCAGCACAGATGAGACCTTAGCTGGGGTCCCATATCCAGTTTAGGGCAGCAGACCTTAAGAAAGTTGGAAAAAGTCCTGGAGAGAGCAAGAGGAATAAGAGGAAATAGAAATGAAAATCTTAAAGGAATTGGCTTTGTTGTAGAAAATGGAAGCTGAGGTGGGTTATGATAAGTCTTCCAATATACACAGGACTGTTTTCAAGAGGACAGTGATCACGAAGGGAAAGGACAAGAAGAAATCAACTTATTTTTTAGCAGTAATAAGTTAGGGGAAACACTCTAAATATCTAACAATTATAAGACTAGTTGAGCATTGTGACAGGTAAGAGAGGGAGGCAGGAGAGATTATTAGGAACGAGTTAGGTACTAACATTTGGCAGGATTTTCTAGGTACACTGATTCTGCCTCAGAGCGGAAGGATGGACAAAACGATCTCTTGAAATGCTTTCCAACCCTGCCTTTCTGTGATTTTACCTACGTATCAGCTGTTTATCAATCCATTGACACCTCAGGCTCTCTCACTGTTGGCACTGGGAACTGCACAACAACAGCACTCAGACTAAAGGGGGTTCTCCATTACCAGTCATCTATACATGCAGAGCTGGCGAATTAATTCACAAAATCCATTCACTTTGGCCATAAGCAGTTTTGAAAAATCAGCAATGCAAATTGCAAATTTGGGGCCCCTAGGTAATGAGAGGTCCCTTTGCCCGACTCAGAAGCTGCACAGACCAGCCAAGCCAGGTTCAGCATGTTGTCAGTGGCTTGGCATTTTGTAAACTATGGCTGTTCCTATTTGTGTTCAGACATGGCAACATTTTATAATTCCCTGAGGCAAGGCCATACTCGAGCAGATTGGCTTATACCTAGGAGGCAGCAGTAGTGTACACATAGACAAGTTCATATGTCTTATTCTAAGCGAGTCCTCCAATTTCTTCATTAGTCTTTTAACACAGCCAAGTTGTATTGCATTACAATGTACTGTTTTATATCCAGCCTCAAATCACTCAGTGTACTCTAAAATTACTATACAAAAGTTGGACTTGTATCCTTTTCTTGTTTCTAAATGATGATTAGAAAGGCTGAAGGTCTATATATTTCTAAAAGAAGTAAAAATCCTGGTTATTTACATGGCTTTGTATACTGTACCTTAAACAGCAGGA
>NW_005842168.1:349100-361473 GCF_000455745.1 Alligator sinensis | reverse complement strand
AATGTCAAGTCAGGGCTTCCATGGTTTTGCTGGAAAACTTCTAGGAGGCCCGAGGGATATTTGCTAACCGTGCCAATACCAATTATTAAAGGGGAAGGGCGTTGGATGTTTAATAAACTTTACTAATCCTTTATCTAATGTTAGTCAATGAATTTAACCAATACTCAAGATCAACAAAAATGTTAAAAATCTAACTAACAGGCCTTTCCCTCTGAATTGTTTAGCCTTCACTCTCACCGCTTGCAGTTTTACCATTTCTCTATAATTCCAGTTAATCTTTCAGTTTAAATTTCTGCTTGTTTTACACTAGCAATTCAAGACAAAAACAACATTTTTTATACAGGTCACTGGTAAGAAAGAAGCACATATCTACAGTCCTTGGACAGGTGCATGGCAGTTTTATACAGCTACAGGTGCAAAGCAAATTGATTCGTTTAGGATGCATTTGACTTTATGCATAACTTTATGAATACGTTTGAATGTCGTGAAGCATAATGGCTGCTTAAAATGTGCTGGCAAGATTGAAATCTCCATGGTAATGCAAAAGATCTGCTGCTTGTATTTTGGTCCATTTAGGTGGCCATTACAGATACATAAAGTTCATACCTTTATTGTGTTCAAAATGAAAACTTCTCAGTTCTTCCATATGTGGGGCACATGTTTTGTATCTCCAGGTGCACCCTGCTGTACCACTGTACACTAAAATACCACTGCGCCCACTTCTAACACCAGTGCTGCCCCGCTGCCGAGCAGGGTTATTCAGGACCTTGCAGGTCAGTTTTCCAGTGGAATTGAAACCAGCAACTTGGATGGAGTCTGTGCAGGCTCCAAGAGAAACTCGTTTTATGTACAGACATAAATCAGTGCTGGAACAGAGCTGGTCAAACAGCATGCAGAGAAATCAAATTTTCCAGGAATCTCAGCCTACAACTAGTGCCTGATTTCCAAGGAAAACTGCCTTAAGAATTTATTCAAATAAGAGCCCAAGGCAGATAGGGAGCCCTTCTGCTGCTCCCATAGCTTCCTTCCTTCCAAAATTGCCTATATGCACAACTTTGCAGAAACCAAAATTAATCCAGCATATCTTTCCAAGAGTCAAAAACTGATCACCAGCTAAGATAAAACTCATCTGACAACATATAACAGCACCACCTGGTGACGCCTTCCATCACAGAATTGGTTTGCATGTTATATGCACTTTTATGAAACTTCTTGTGAAAGGAAAAATCAAAAGCAGAAAGACAAGGCCCCAAAGGATAGCTTCAACAAATACATCGAGGGCCAGATTTTCAAATGTTGTAGCTATGAGACTTGCATGTGCAGGGTGGATAACTCTGCATGCAAATATATTTTAGTGCAGTAATTGCATGCCTAATTTGCAGGGGCAATTATGCATATAGTTTGTATGTATAAAACATGCCTAAACATATGAAAAAAGCTGCTCCATGGAGTTCAAGCTATGTTTAAATTAAGGTACAATATCTGAAATCTGGGCACTGTTGAGATCATTTACATTTATAAGCCAAACATCTGGCGGTCTCTGCATCTCAGTTTTATGACCCATATTCACAAATTAAATTACCAAAATGATACAGTTTTCAGATGTGCACTGGAAAACAAGTTTTTTTTTAAGACTTAAAAGAGACACCCACAATGAGACTATCGAGTCTGTTCCCAATATTGCCTTCCAAGTAGCTTCAGGTGCACCGCCCTCCAATTTTTGTGGGATTGCAAATAACTTTAAATAACAACAATAACAATTCCTAGCACTGTTATGTGAAAGACCTGAATCAGGAGAAGCCGAGTGCCTAAGAGAGCCAGTGAAGTAGATTATATATAAGCTCAGAGGTGTAGCTGGGCAGTTTTGTGCCCTGGGTAGCAGCAGTGCTGGCTGCTATTTTTGTGCTCAGACCTAATGTACATTGATGGTTTCCCTTTAGCTCAAGATTGCATGGAAATCATTGTTAAGTAATATAGATTTAAGAACCTGTGTTCTGAGAGACAGGAAGGGGCAAGCTGAACCCGTAACTTATAGATTCATAGATACATAGAAGTAGGGTCGGAAGGGACCTTGTAGATCATCGAGTCCGACCCCTGCCTGGGCAGGAGGGAAACTGGGCTCAAGGGACCCGAGCCAGGTAGACATCAAGCCTCCTCTTAAAGACCCCCAGGGTAGGAGCCAGCACCACTTCCCTTGGAAGTTGGTTCCAGATCCTAGCCGCCCTGACAGTGAAGTAGTGCCTTTGGATGTCTAGTCTGAACCTACTCTCCAACAACTTGTGGCCGTTATTCCTTGTTATCCCGGGGGGCGCTAGGGGAAACAGGGTCTCTCCCAAACCCTGCTGGTCCCCCCAGTGATATTATAGATGGCCACTAGATCCCCCCTCAGCCTTCTCTTGTGGAGGCTGAACAGGTTCAGGTCCCGTAGCCTCTCCTCGTAGGGTCTGCCCTGCTGCCCCCGGATCATGCGAGTGGCCCTCCTCTGGACCCTCTCCATGCTGTCCACATCCCTCCTGAAGTGCGGCGCCCAGAACTGGACGCAGTACTCCAACTGCGGCCTGACCAGTGTCACATAGGGGGGGAGGATCACCTCCCTGGACCTGCTTGTGATGCATCTGTAGGTGCAGGACAAGGTATGATTAGCCCTATTGACTGTGGCCTTGCGTTGTCGGCCCATGTTCATCTTGGAGTCAATAATGACCCCAAGATCTCTTTCTGCCACTGTGCTCTCGAGAAGGGAGTTTCCCAGCTTATAAGTGTGCTGCTGGTTACTACTGCCCAAGTGCAGCACCCTGCACTTGTCTGTATTGAAACCCATCCTATTTTCATTAGCCCACCCCTGTAACCTGTCCAGGTCCTGCTGTAATCTGTCCTTCCCTATTAGCGTGCCCACCTCACCCCAAATCTTGGTATCATCAGCAAATTTAAACAGGCTGCTTTTTACCCCGTCGTCCAAGTCACTAATAAAGAAATTGAACAGTGCGGGCCCGAGGACCGAGCCCTGGGGAACCCCGCTGCCCACTTCCCTCCAGGTCGAAAAAGACCCATCCACCACCACTCTCTGAGTACGACCCCTCAGCCAATTTGCAATCCATCTGACTGTGTAGGCATCAATGTCACCTAGCTTTTTAATGAGAATGGGGTGGGAGATAGTGTCAAAGGCCTTGCTGAAGTCCAGAAAGACTACTTAGTGACCCTTTAGCCAACATCTTGGTTGGTGTGATTGCATCAGTTATCAAGGGCCTGACCCCAGAAGGTGTGAACAGCCCTTTACTCCCACTGAGTCTAAGCATCTGTCACCTTGCAGGGTCAGTCACAGACTCATAGAAAATGAGGGTTGGAAGGGACGTCCGGAGGTCATCTAGTCCAACCCCCCCTGCTCAAAGCAGGGCCAGCCCCAAATCAAACTGCAACTGGAGCTCTGAATATCAAAAGGTTTCATACCACAAATGGGTGCAAATGACTCAGACTGCAGAGAAATGACAATGCTTAAACTGGATTTGATTTTTCAAGTATTTAAAGAGCTTCAGCAGTCTGTACCTGTTACAAGACTGAGGGAGTCTATGCCAGCTGAGCGCATACTGATAACAGTTTAGCCAAACACTGCTCAGTATAAAACCTGGCTATGCTGAGCTCTGCTCCCGTAGCTGTACTCCCAGCAGCACCCAAGCCAGCTGGTTTAAAATTAGCTGGGTTACATCTACATGAGTCGCAGCTGCTGCAGTGATGGCAGTATAGCGGTACCCCAAGAGAGCTGAGCTCTTAACATCACCGTTTTGTTTGTCAGAGACAGATTCAGAACAATGATCAACGTCCTGGGAGATGCCCTTGCTGCTGGAATCATGGCTCACGTCTGCCGAAAGGAGTTCACCAAGGATGGCGATGAGGTAATGAGAGGACAGGAGGCATTCTGGGGCAACAGAGCCTCGGCACTGCAAGCCCGAGACAACATCTGGCATTCGTGTATTCTGGTTTGTCGATTATGTTCATAGGGAAGAACGTGAGGTTTTGTATCGCTTTTCAGGTGTGGGTAACAGGCATAGCACAAATGAGAAGGCTGATGTTGGATTTGTCATCTACTGGGGGAGGTGCAGGAGATGCATTAAGGGGCTTAAACAACTGGCAAAAACCTTTTCGTGACGACTGAAATCTCCTTCCCCCAGAGGTTAGAATATCACCAAGCAGGGGTAGCAGCTGGACCATCACCACTGCGCACCCCAACCAAGCAGGCAGCCTCAGGGCTTTTTAAAATTGTTGGGAGAAGGATGCATATACAGTGCGAGGCATGTGGTTGAACAGATTTTAAGAGCCAGAATACAGTGCCACGTGCCTTTGTGGAATACATGCCAGCACCCCTTCCACGGGCCAGGCCCCCCTGGAGCTGCGAATTATGGTGGGGGGCTACCTAGTACTCTACATGGGCCAGATGTAGGTGCCTAAAGTTTCTCTCTTATGGGTAACTCACCCTCCTCCCATAGGAGCATGCAACAAGTTACTCCCACAAAACATTATCCTTGTGAAAGTATAGCCGGGAGCAGAAGCAGGAGGGTAGAGATCTTTGAACAAGTGTCACGTGTGTCCATGTGTGTGTGAGCATGCACGCTCATGTGCATAAGTATGTACGTAACACAGAATCCATCAGGTCAGCAAAAGGCAAGTGCTGGGTGTGTTTAGGATCCCAGCGGAGAGTTTAACACAGCTCCAAACACTGCCGTTGGAATAACCTTCCTCCTCACTGCTGCACACGTGCCACTTGCATTCATCTAGTTGGTCTTTTCATACCTTCTGCATCACGTACAAGCCCTTGCTTTCCTTTCCTCGGCCCCATCAGGTTCCTGCTCCACCATGTGAACCTTCCACCACGCCAGTCCATTTCCTTCTCTTGGTGTTTTCACCCCTCCCTCCCCTTATGCCTGACACAGAAAGGGCCTAGTCTTCATTCAGATGCCTCTCCAGAGTGGGCTGCTTTCACTGCTGCAAGCCCTCCTCACTTTGAGATGCTGGGTCCCCATCACTCCGCTTCATAGCAGTGCCTCAAAACACTTCCCCAGCCAGGCCAGGACAGCTCATATCAGAGCGCTTTGCTCTGCCGCTCCTTCACGGGGCACATTTCCTTTTGGGGCACCTTGCGCAGCACTGAGTGTATGAACCACCGTCAGTTGTTTCACCCATTTTAGCGGCAAGTCTTTCTGGCGAGCCCCATGCACGCACTGGGAGCAATGTGCACGAAACAGTCCACCATTTCCTGCTTTCTTTGCTAGGGCCTTTTCCTGCTTGGCCCCCTTGACTCCTACCAGTCTCAGACAGAGCCCTTAGCACAGAGCCGCTGCTGATTTGGCCTGTCTCGAATCTGGGTCTCCTGCCAGCAGGGAGCAGCTGCCACCGGAAAGCCACGAGGGCACATTCCCACTCAGGTGGCTCCTGGGGACTGGGAATCCACTACCACTGTCCACGTCCACGATGCTGTGGCAGCATAGCAGGCGGGGGGCCCTGAGGCTCCAGCTGTTAACGGGGCTGCAGCTACCAGCAGGAAGTGTGGATACATCTACACACCCTTTCTAGTGGCTTTGGCAGCAAACGCCTTCTGTCACTCACGGGACCACCGCTGCTCTGCTACCTAGGATCTGCGTGTGGACGCACGCACCATTTTTCAGGCAGAAGCTGAACGCTGCTGCAAAAATGCTTAGTGGAGGTCAGGCATTTCGGGTGTTGTTTTTTTAAGCGTACAAAGTAACTGCAAAATATTTAATCGAGTAGAAGGCCAGGAGATTAGGATGATCATCCTCGCCTGACTTCTTGCGTAACACCAGTCTCCTGATGTTTCATGGCTGTATTTAGAACGCAGGCTGGGAGCACAGTGCTCAGGTTTCACCGTGCTTCATTCAAAGAAAAGCTACAACAAGAATATAAAATGCCTCCTAAGGGATTGCTCAATTGTTTGTAGGGAGATTTTTCTCTACGAGGTGCTCAACTGCCTTCAAATGCACCATCCATCCTCCTCGTGTCTTGGCTGCATACTTTGTGTAGTTAGTCATGTATACTCAAATGGCAAGTTATCTCAGCTGCAAGCCCACCCCGTCCCTCTGCCAATGTTTACGTATTATTTTCCCCATCAGCCCTTCTGATTTTCTATTCTAAATGATATTTCAACCTGTTACTCGTGAATCAGTCAGTAAAACTCTCCCTTCAACTTCCCCTAACTCAGACCACAAATACACATTAGCTCCGAGGCTTAGAAGGTATTAATAACAGGGAGGCAAAGAGGTGCCGAACTTGAATGAACCATTTGTCTGCCTAATCGTGTCGTGGCTCAGCTCTGCCCCACGCTCCTGAGAAAAACAGCCTCCGCCGCCGTGCCATTTGGCAGAGAGGGGAAACATTGTGATCGTGCAGTCTTGTATCTGACTGCATCTGTCCCAGAAGCATTGGGATTTGTAGCCCTCCCGGCATTTCAGCTTAGCTTAGTCCAACTGCAGATATAACTTTGGCTTCACTTATTTGGGGGATGTTACAGCATTATTGGCCTGGGTCAGACCTGGAGTTACGAACAACAGTGGGTTGAACTTGTACTTCGTAAAAAGCACTTTCTTTTTTCTGTTTGTTGGTATTTTTACAGTACTCGTTCAGGGCAGAAGGAACAGGGCATTTAGGTGCCCAATGATGCAGGCAGGAATTAGCACCAGATCAGGCAAAGCACTTAGGCACCTACCATGCCACTTAGGCATGATACAGATGCCTAACTACCTATGGACGGCCATGGGCACATAAGTTTTGGCAAGTCAAGTTACTTAGGCCTCGCAATTGTGCTACTGCACATGCCCAGAGGTACCACTGCCATCATGGCTGAGCGGAGCATCTCAGCCCCCGTCTCATGCCTATCTGGGAAGTAGGCATTGCCATACTGAAGTCTCCTGAGGGGCCCAATACAGTAGACATGCTCCGAGCCTGCCTGTGTACCCTGACAGCACTGCATCTAGCAAAGCATGGCAGCCACAGTCACTTTTGTTCAAACCCCCCCCCCACATGCATATTATTCAAGGACTGCTAATGTAAAATGTGTAAGCAGTCCTGAGCATGGGGGCGGGAGCCCAGGACTCGCCCTTCCAGACAAATGCCTTCATTGCTGGACTGCAGTCATGCTCCCTTTTTCTTGCTAAGTCTCTCTCTGACCCCACAAATGTTGCCTTCTGGGCTGCACTGTGCTCCAGTGATGGGATCAAGAGTGCCCCCCGCCTACCCTCCCTCCAACCTGGGCATTACAGTGTTTCAGTGGGGGGGAGACAAGGGAGGAGGGCATGGAGCCCAGGTCCCCACTACCTAGGCAAGTGCTCTAACCACTAGACTGCCACAGAGAATGTGGCAGTAGCCATGCTTTTCAAAAAGTAGGAGCTGGTTGTCCACACCAAAAGATGACTTGGGCACAGAAGTCTGAAGGGTTTCAGGCTATGCATCCCAGTCCCACTTCGGTGCCTAAATCAGGGCTGTAGGCAGGCACCGCAGTCAGGGTGCCCGATGGGGTTTCAGACACACACAGGGCACACATTTTATCCGAGGGGCTCTTCGGGAATCCCTACGGGCTGGTTTAGACAGCACCCATCCCACATGCTGACAACCTTTAATCCCTTTCTGAGTGCCACTGCATTGTACAGATTTAGGGAACCCGGGTGTCTGCCTAGGGTTTGGAAAGCCCACTTTCGAAGCCAGGCACCTAAAAGTCCACAACTGAGGTCCTTAAAAGCCCTGCAAAGGTGCTGCCTAACCCTGGAGGGGCCTACATTTTATTTTTGAGCATAAGAGCCCTGCCAAAGCATCCTCAGTCTTGACCTGCTCAGAGCCCACATAATGCTTAGGTCCATTAGGACACACAAAGCAGGCCTTCCTGAGGAGGAGGAAGTGGAAGTGATGCTGTCTATGCTCCTGCAGCTGTATGGTGAGCGAACTGGCCCAGGACACGGAGACCCCAGTTCTGGTCCCTGCTCCGCTGAATATTTCCCTGTTTTGTGTCCAGTATTCAGTGGAGGTGGCAGAGGTGGGTTTGAGTCCTGGGCTGGTGCTCTAACCACTCTGCTCCTGGATAAAAGGGAGCGTGGGATCTGCTCCAGCCACGTTCAGAAAGAAAAGATTGATGCCAGGAAAGGGACTGTGCGGACAGAGGCACCTGTGCGCGGTCCACAGCAAAGTGCACAAACCCTGGAGAGGGGCAGGACTGAGGATAGTGCAGCATTTCCATTGGCTTGGTTAGGTGGCACCCTGCCCCTAGGTGCCTAGCTTCTCCCCCACACCGTGGAAGAGCAGCTGTCAAGCGGCTGTGGCTCTCAGGCTCCCACAAGAGTGATGAGACAAATACAAATTAGACACTGCAACCTCAGACCCTTTGATGATTTAACCCTAAGGGGGGGTTACGAAAGTGCCTGTGCATCCAACTCCCATCGACTTCCAATCGAGATTTAGGCACCTGCTTTGGTCATTCTTCCTTGGCATAGATGTGCCTTATTAGGTACTCCAATACCTTTGTATATCTGGCCTTGAAAGCCCAATTCTCATTTAAACTAAGGCTCTTGTAGGTAGACAGACCTTAAAGCTACATTGCAGAAGCTGTGTATCAGCTGACTTTAAGTCCCCTTGATACAACCAGGGAAGTGTTAGGGGGCCTCAGAGTAAATAAAAATCAAATCCTGAAGGCGCCTGTGCCTCTAAGTTTTCCTAATGCATTAGAGAGACTGCATGCAAACTCCTGAGATAAGGAATAACTTCATTTTATACACAGGAGAGGACACGCACAGCCCAGAGCAGGGATAATCTACAGACTTGCTGTTTCCCACACAGGTGCCACTGATCTGTGAAACTAAACCTATTAGCATCCACCAGCTCATGGCTTACCAGAGAAATGGCTGCGTGAAGCACATGAACGAGTGTCGTGGACCCGAAATTGTGAAAGTATTTCAGCATCACATACCTGTACAAGTGGAGCAAGAAGAAAACCCAGTGGAGAACCACATGCGGAAATGTCAAGACCACTGCACTATTGAAATCAATGAATTGGAAACAAACGTGTAATCGCTAGACTTGATGGTATCCGATACCCTGTGACCTGATACCCAATCGCTACCTCACAGCTGGCGGGCAGGACTCTGCCTCGAATGGAAAACCGTGGAGTTATTGCCACACTGCTTGTACCGGAGCTAGGAGACCAGCTGTGAACGTCAGAAAAGGCACAAGGCGAGAAAGAGAAGAGGGCTGCTCCAGTGGGATGATTTGAATACTGGAAACTTAACCGATGGACAGTTTTGGTTTTACTCTGGGCACAGTGGTTTGATTCCAGCATCGTATGTTGACACACCTTGGCTCTTTTTGTAAATTTTTTATTTTGATTCTTTTTCATTTTCTAACAAAAGCCTTTTTTGTGTGTGTGCAGCTTATTAATTATGCCCACGACGTGCATAGATTGCTTGGTACGTGACAGTATTTCAGAAAACAGACTGACGCTACTTCTTCTAGTCCCTAAACAACGGAGGTCACACTCGGGTTGAGAATAACACTAAGAAAGCTGCACTGATTTCCTAGTCTCTCAAGGCAATTCTTTTATCATTCATAATGCTGCAAACTGAAAATGGAGCGAAATCTGTATCCTTGCAGGGAAACATTAAAAAAGCAAGGCTGGTGGACACACTTTGAAGACTGGTATCAAACTGCACGGTCTAGTACAAAGACGCCTGGACTCCCGCAAAGGACAGTTTGTATTCCAAGTGCCAGATTCACACGTCCGTGTTTTAAAAGTCCAACTGCACTGGAGTCAGTCTCATATAGCCACAGTGGCAGAGCCACGTCAGCCCTCACACACACACACACACACACACACACCCCCACACTGGTGCTAAAGAGTGCTCATATATTCTCTCCTTAAATTTGTAGGCTCTTCTACTGTATATATGTGTAAATTTGATGCTCAAAGCTCTTGAACAACATGCTTCATCCCAAGGGCAGACTAAACAGAGACTGAAATCCAGTACAGATGACTAATAGTTGGGCTCCGTGGGGAGTTGGCTGTGGAAACTGGCCTGTTATTATTCATTATACCGTGGTTGGACTCTATTGAATGTTGTTTCTCTTGTTCAGCTATCTACCGAATCCTTCAGTTAAAATCAAATCTGCTGGGTGTGTAATGTTTGTAACGGAAAACACTTTTAATAAACCTGCCATTGCAAAACCTAGTTGTCCGTGTACTTCTAGAAGGAACATATTCTTGTTTCGCTCTTGAGGAGCGGGAAGGAAAAGCATGGAGTTGGGGGAATTGCTGGAAGGGGGTTTTAGTACAAAAAAAAGAAAAATCACAGAAACGATTTCCTACCAAGCACATGACATGTGTATTTTGTGTTTGCTGCATTTGTCACTTAAGACACATCAGCTCCCCAAATCCATATCTGGTGCTGTAATATATTGCTAAACATCAAGGCAACTTCCGTGGGAAAAAATGTAAAATTAATCAAAATAGTCTGGTGAGAAAGGGCAAATTCTGCACCACTGGTCGAAAATACGAGTGCTGTAATGCGTCCCACTAGTGGTCTGTGTGAGCCGTGTGTATTCACCTGCTCTTTAAAGCATTCTGGACTATCTCTCATAACCTACTCATGCAGCAGCCACTTCTATCTACAACATGTGTAGCTCAAATTTTCTGGCTTCAAAATACAAAGCCTGAAAACAACTGTCATGTCTTCATTTCCTGTAACACTGCACACATCCAATCCACTTCTTAGCCATCCGACCTGATGAAGAATGTCTTGCTTGCAAAAGCTTGTTTAACTCTATCCTAACAACATAATCAGTCCAATAAAAGGTATCACCCTAAGAAATCCTTGCCTCTTGCATAATTTCTGTTCCATTGTGGCTACAGCACCACTCTTACGCTGCCCTCACTTCTTAGTGTCAATTTTTATGTCTCCATCATAATATCAGTCATCATAAGATCTTGGTTGTGCTCACCATGAAAACACTGGGCATTTTAATGGACTTTTATATTGTTCGTAGCTATTTGGATAGCCGCTGGCTGCTTGGGACAGCAGATCTCCAAAGCCGTCTGATTTAAATGCTAATGATTACTCATGAAAATTCGGATAGGTAGCGTATTATCTCCTCTTCTAGTTAAAGAGCAAGAGGCCTCACACCCTATACATAATAGAAGAGCTGTACATATTCAAAACAGTGAGTTCCTGAGCAAGCCCCAGATTAAATTGCCTACATATGATGAGCCTGTCTGCTCAGGTGGCAGTTGATTCATGGAACCAGAAGAGGTATTATATGTACCAGAGACCGGGCCTCATCCGCCACGGTCTTGTCCCTCACACAGTAACTTGTAACAATTCAAGAGGCTGTAAAATCCTAGCATTCAGAACTGGTTTAGAGCATTTTCGAGCTCTTTTGCATGGGTGCAGATGACTAGAAAAGGTGCAAATCAGCCCCAACATTAGTAATGGGTAGTCCAAAACCAAGTACATTTTGAACAAGTCTGACCACATTCTCTGATCCCAGGATGCCATTGTCTGCCAAGCAGAAGGTGCTGCTGGGTTCCCAGCCAGCAAAGCTACATGCTGCTTTGAGCCAACCAGTAAAATGCAAATCCCAGTGCCTGCCCCGAGTGATCTGGCCTAATCTAATCTATTCTAATCTGTTTTATCATTATTTTTAGGAAACAGGTCATCACAATTTTGTTCTGTTGCCATTAGGATGGTTCCTGGGCTGTACACTGCTGTTTTACTCCCACCTGTACAGCTCCTGCTTGTAATACACTTCGATGTTTGCTGCAACTTTCCACAAAACTGAGTACTGATTTCTTATTTAGGATCCCAGAGCTTAGGACTCAGCTCCTACCTTTAAGTGTGCTGCTTCAAAACCATCTTTCACCTTGTATAAACCATGTGTAATGTCACCCTGTGCTGGGGATTCGTCCCTTTTGCTCCATGGTGCAATGACAGCAGATCTGAGAACTCACCTTGATAACGCCTCCAGGGGCTCTTCCCCCGAATCTAGAGGCATGGCAGTCTGCAGAGTGATGAGCCTCAAGAGACCCAGTCAACCCTAGCATCAGGATCCTGGGTGGTCCAGGGTAGGACTGGAAGGGACCTCCCAGGCAGGCAAGTCTAGTTCCTTGGAGACAGAACTAGGATTCAAAAATGACCCTGATACTTTGGGAAAATGGTCTGAAATGGAAGGAAATGCAATAAGTGCAAACTCTACACACAGGGAGGAATAATTAAATGAGTAAATGCAAACTGTGGAGTGACTGGCTGACTACAGTACTACAGAAAAGGATGTAAGAATTACACCAGATGACAAGCTGAACCGGAGCTAACAATGGAATATTGTTTCAAGAAAGCCA
>NW_005842168.1:331890-349069 GCF_000455745.1 Alligator sinensis | reverse complement strand
CACCGGCCTAGCTGGATATTGTACCAGGACTGTCACGAGGCCTCCCTGGCAATCCTGTGTCCTGGTTTGGGCACCACACTGTAAAATAGATGTGTACAAGCTGGAGAGGGTCCAGAGAAGAGCAGTAAGAGTGAGAACCAGTCTAAAAAAACATGAGGAAAGTTTGGAAGAATTGGGATTATTTAGTCCAGGGAGGGATGAAGAGATGGAATTGATAACAGTCTTCAGAAGTCAAATAAAAGGCCGTTAAAAAGAAAAGGGTGATTGATTTTCCCTGGGCCCGCAGGGGACAGGGCAAGTCATAACAGTTTTAAACTCTAAGTAGTGACAGGTCAGATACCAGGCGGCACTTTCTGCCTACGAGGATTATCGAAACACCGACACGGACTACGTAGAGAGGATGTGGAACGTCTGCTCCTAAGTTTTTAAATGGAGGCTGAACAACCATTTGCCTGGGATGGTTTAGAAAAAGGCTGACCCTGCCCTGAGCAGGTGATAGGACTAGTGTGGCAGTGACTTGGTCTTGTCTCTTGACAACAAATTGTGTCTGCTTGAAAGAGTGCTTGCTGAGGCATCCTGTGCCAGCTAAACTGGCTTTCTGAGGGTTAAACTTGGTTTTCTGCTGCTTATCTATGTCTTGCAACATGCTCACAGCTAGCAGAGAGAATGTAAAAGGAAGCCGTTGTGGAGAAGCAGCTCCTGTATTTTGTTAATGCATTTTGCCATAGCTTAAAGCCAGCTTCCTTAGCGATGGCACAGCTAAAATTAATCATGTAAGGAAAACGCAAAGGCTTGTACTGCTATTGATCAGTCATATAAGGAAGTTTGTAGTATAGAACGATAATTGGCTGCAAGCCAACAGCTAGCTCAAAAAAATCCATGCATTTGCTGGTGAAAATCAGCTGAAGGAAAGCGGCGTGGTAAAGGAAGCTCTCATTGTGAAAGAGAGACTGGTGTTATGGGCGTGCGTGGATGAGATCCGTTAATATCAAAAACATGTTGCAACAGTACGTGTTTGTAGCTGTAGAAGTTATCACGGGAATAATGTTCGCCCACACCTCAGCGAGAGCTACGGCCCAGGACACTTGTGCAGCACTGAAAACCTTGCTAGCCGTATAGCCACCACCCATTGAATTACAGAGTGATAATGGGCCTCATTTCTGCAATCATCTTGTATATGCCTGGGCTGCGAAACAGCATGTGATGGACGTATCACATCCCTTACCATCTGCAGTCTAATGGATTGGTAAAGCAAGCCAATGGCACCCTCAAATGCAATTTGCGGTTGGCCACTGGCCGGGCTCTCAAAGACTGGGACTTGCACCTGGATCGAGCTATCAATTGGGCCAATAACTAACCTTGTCTGGGAGGAAGCCCTATGCAACAGGCCTTTGGATTGGGTGGTCCCCGGGAGCCAGCAGTAGAGCAAGCTAGGGGTGGTGACCCGGGAAAGCTCCAGGCAGGGGATCAAGTGCTAGTGAAACATCCTCAGGGAGATAAATGGGAGGGAACATTACTGGAAAAAGGTGTGCATAATACTTGGTGGGTATGTAAGTTAGATTCAACTAACGGGAGCCAAGCTCCTTCTTGTCTTGTTCCTACAGATTGGATCTGTCCGCAAGCGCGGCCATAGCCATTCCTAGTTGAACCTGCTACTGAAGACGAATCCTATCCTATCACCTGTCTAAATCAGCTGGCACCATGAAGGGGTGGACTGTTATAATTATGTTCTTCTTATTAATGCTTTATTGCGTTTCTTGTGTAGGGCGTGTCTACTACCCTTCCTATTACCCTATATTAATGAACTTACTCCTGAAGAGCTAAAAAAAACAGCCTAACCCTGAAGAGCATTCCCCAGAACGCGCTCAAATGACCTTCAAGTGATCCAGCTGCAGTATCCATATTGGAAGAAACCCGCCACTCCGGACCAGGTGAAATCCTGGCCGCTGAGCAGGAGGAACAGAATAGTTGACTGGCGAGGTGGTAACTGTCAGTGCTCCCGTGGCACCGGTTATTATCTTGGGTTCATTCCCTACCTGAAAGCTGGAATGGCTAACTGCGGGAGGGGAGGTAATTGTTGTAGTTCTGCTCGTCTATGGATTTGTGGTTACATACTTCCTGAGGGAGGCCCCATTGAGTTTAACGTCCCTAAGTCTTTGCCTCCACCCGAGCATTCTGCATCTGTTCAGTCGCTCGAGCCACTGTATTCGTGGGAAAATCTACCCCCTCCCATTCCTATGGCTGACAACACTCTCCAGCGATGGTGTAAAACCCACCAGGGGGAGGGCGTGCTACAGGCTGGAACAAAGTTATTGCATGGTTTGTAAATCATACCTACACAGGGGCGTGGTGGAATGGTACCCACTTTAATACTACTGGAAAAAAAAAAGCTGTATCCGCAAGTTTCCCCCAATTATCCCCTCCCCATTCCCTCATAAAGTTTATGTAGCTTTAGCATCTCAGCTATAAATGTCTCAGAATGCTTCAGCAAGCAAGGGGAGGAAGGTGGCAGTGACTTGGTCTTGTCTCTTGACAACAAATTGTGTCTGCTTGAAAGAGTGCTTGCTGAGGCATCCTGTGCCAGCTAAACTGGCTTTCTGAGGGTTAAACCTGGTTTTCTGCTGCTTATCTATGTACTGCAAAATGCTTATAGCTAGAAGAGAGAATGTAAAAGGAACCTGTTGTGTTTAAGCATTTCCCGTATTTTGTTAATGCATTTTGCCATAGCTTAAAGCCAGCTTCCTTAGCGATGGCGCAGCTAAAATTAATCATGTAAGGAAAACGCAAAGGCTTGTACTGCTATTGGTCAGTCATATAAGGAAGTTTGTAGTCTAGAACTATAATTGGCTGCAAGCCAACAGCTAGCTCAAAAAAATCTATAAATCTGCTGGTGCACCCGGAAATTGGCTGAAGGAAAGCGGCGTGGTAAAGGAAAACCGCAGACCTGAATTAATTGGGGCGGTGGGTCCTGAGAAGCCCGAAGACTGAATATCAGGGTCCTTCCCGGTACCCCTTCAAACAGCGTAGCTTGGGGACGCCTGACTTCGCTGGATTTCGAGAGGCTTGTCGTATACCAGGCGTGAAAGGGGACTGCCGATAAGTTGCCGGCTCGGAGATTTACTGTCTGTCTTTGTTGTGTTGTTAAGCTTTGCATAATTATGCGTTTGTTAGATCCATAAACCTTTCTTCCCTTTTTACCCCGACCACTCTCTCAATCCCGAACAAACCCACTGCAGGCAGCTGGGACAGATTAGATCATCTCTCACTGTTTCTGCTGGTCCTATTTTTTTTTTTCAGACCCACCTCAAAAGGAGCCCTCAGTCAGAAGAAGCAGGCAGCGGTCCTGTGAGAGTCTCACCCGCACAGCGAGCACTGTCAGACTTCTGCCAACGGGCTCACCTTCTCTCCTCCTCGCTTTGCGGCAGGCAGGGCACGAGGAAGCCTCGATTTCATAGCAGCCGAATGGAAGCAGGCAGGAAGTCAGGAGGAAGCGTGCTTCTTTTAGTCACATTCACCAACCAAACCCAGCTTATATGCTGCTTGGGCTCTGCATGGAGATCAACAATGCATTTCAGTTTGACTGTGGCATCTTTATATTAGGGCTGTGTGAAGCTTCAGTCCCCGATTCGATTTGTACCCTTGAATCGAATCAGAGTACCCTTTAATCTCTCCGGATCGAACCCTCCAAATCAATTCAGAGAGATTCGGAAAGATTTGGCGATTCGGAAATAGACACAGCTTTAAAATGTTTTTTCTACATGCCTCTAGGTAGCAGGCGGCTTGTGAACGCTGCGATGGTGGGGCTCATGGAGTGTCCCACAGGAGCGCGGTGGGGTCCCCAGTGTGCTCCCCAGTGGACCCAGAAGTGGACTGGAAGTACTTCCAATCCACATCCAGATTCGCTGCCATGCATGTGCACGGCCCACCCCCACTCCTGCGGGCCACCTCCAGCCCCAGCATCGCAGTGTTCACGAGCCGCACTGGTACCTCAAGGTATGTAGAAAAGACATTTAAAGCTGTGTCTATGGCTGAATCATTGATTCTCCGAATCAGCATCGAATCTTTAGATTTGGATTCAGCTGAATTGAATCGGGGATAGGGATCCGAATCAACAAATCGAATCACTGTCCCCAATTCGGGCCAAATCCGAATCAAATAGGGCCTGCTTCGCACACCCCTACTGTATATCTGTTCATGCCCATTTTGCTATGACCACTGACCGTCATTCTAACCATAAATCTCACTGGGACCTTTAGCTCCCTGGTCTGTTGTATCCACCCATTTTCTCTTGTCTTACGTCCAAATAAAATATGCGGTCCCTTCCCATGTTGGGGCTTAAAGCCCACTTTATGGAAATGGGAGGCTCCTCCCTAGCTTGCTTCTGCGGCCGTATGGCTGAGGGCAGGCGAAACTTGGGGGCATCTGAACCCCAAGCCTCCGGGCTTGGGCCTGCACTTAGGATGTCCGCCAAAAGACTTTGGAAGTATCTGAAGCCGTGGGTGGGGGTGGGGGTGGAGGATTTTTGCCGGTTGTAGGGCCACTTTTGGTTCTGGACTGACTCACGGATTTGGACTTGATTTGGCTTGGGACACGAAACATTTCTTATAAAAAAAAAAACAACCTCATCTTTTCAGGATGTTTGTACAATGACTAACAGTGGGATTCTGGGGCCTGCAAGGGATATCACAGCAAAGCAACAGCAACTGTGGCATCTTCCTGTGCCAGGAGCACAATGTACCATTGCATAACTTTGGAGTGGCAAACACTAGGGTTTAGCCCATTGTAACCATTTCTATCTATTCATTTTCCATGTCTCAGTTTGTTTGGAGCAACTTGGAACAAGGATGCAACTGGGCTAGTAACGAAGTCCGTATCATTTTGTATGCATGGCTCTATTCACATTTTCCAGCGACACATCACATTTCAGCCCAGCCAAAATAGTGAAGTTGTAGTTTAACTTATAGTCAGCAACTTCTGCATTGGTGTACACGTCTCGTATGGTGTCCCAAAGAGAACAAGCATGTGACCTTTATATGTTCAAAACACTTATAAAAAAATTATCAAACCATCCACAAATTACAAGTCTCTCCAGGGAATAAACCCTGCTTCATGTGGGAAGAAAAATGTTTCTGAGCTGGCAGCACTCAGCGCTCATTCTCAAGTTGCCTTGTTCTGCTGGAAAGAAAAGAAACTGATGGTCTGAAAACCAGACCCTGGCCTCATCTGAAACGGGAGCGGTGGGATGCGTGAGAGAGGGAAACGGGCGGGATGCTTTCACGGGACGACATATAGGAAATCGGGTCAAATTCCATAAAAAGGGGCATCAGCCTCATGATGCCTAATTGGTATCACCCCTGTGACAGAGAATAACTTTAAAGCACATTAAGCAGCCTGCGGAGGATTTTGCAAGTGGCACAGAACTGCTGAAGAGGGCCACTAGAAGTCACCGGACCAGGGAAGTATAACAGGAGGAAAGGACGTGACAAGGGGACCCAAGTCCTACCGACTCCCAAGTGCTCTTGGCAACCAGCTTAGCCTACAGACACCTGGAGATTGCTCTAATTTACTCTGGAGAAGAGGCCAGTGCAGACACAGTCCAGAACCGGAGCTGCCAGAGCGACTTCCATCCGCCCGCGCCCAGCACGACTCTTCTGGCACCAAGGTCTGCGCCCCGACCCTCTGCGGGAATGGCCACCGCTCCCACCTTTCCCCTGGAAGAACGCAGGAAATCAAACGAATGAAATGAAATACACTTGGCCCTCTTCAAAGGCCGTGTTACACAATATGGCTTCACGGACTCGGCGACTCCTATGCCGAGTTATGCCACGTGAAAAACTAGCCCAACAGATGTCTAAAACAATGGAACGATTCAAACAAAACCCCAGCACGAGCTCTGGAAGGGAGCTGCAGCCCAACAAGATTGGGCCCAGTGCCCTAAGTCCTATAAAAGATTACACACTGATAACTATGAAACTATATTTGCTGCATTAGCAATCGAGCTGCATTTACAAAATAAATGAATAAATCCAGACTAGACTCCCTCACTGCATCCTGTATCTATCTGATAGTAGGGCTTGGGGTTTTTGTTCACAGCAGAATTGGTTTGCAGTACCATCCAGGTGTGCAAGGGACTTAGCCTTGTCGCCAGATGTGTAGCCTTAAGGTGGGTTTTGCCTTTTATGTGCTGCCCATAAAACCAAGGTAACTGCTAACAGAGGATGGCTGATGTGCCAGCAGAGTGTGCAACGTGGCAATGGGAATGAATCTGGAAGACCCCCACTGCCTTTGATCTTGCACTCCTGTGGTGGTCTCCCTGCAGACACGTGTGTTTTTACAGAGGATTTTAACTCTGCATAGTTCTCCTAAGTGGAGAACGTATATAGGTAGTTTTGAACTAGTCTGAGGGTCAACTTGATATCCTTCAGCTGGGACTGACCTTGACTAGCTACATCAGGATTAAAAACAACACAGCTTTGCCTCCTGTAGGATTTTACATCAAAATGGATGTTTTCAAGCAGGTGAAGGGGCGGGGGTACCCCTCTTACGCAGTGGAAGAAGTGGAAAGAATTGACCCCCCCATAGGAACAGAGGATGCCCAGCGCCTTGTAGGACTGCGCTCTTAAGAGATGTATTTATGAACGCGTCACTTCAGACTGAGCTCAGATATACGAGGAGCCAACATGCTCTCAGCACAACCCTTCGCAGAGCTGGAATATGCTCATTTATCCTGGTGCAATTTACAGCAAGATTTGTCCCTTAGAGCAACCCGGAGGCCCGGAAAAGTGCTCAAAACACGAGACCCCTGCTCCCCCATATATTGCCTATAGGATCTCACACAAGTCACTCGGGGGTGACTCCTTGAAAACCACTGGGGCAGAAAAATGCCAGCAACAGAACTGCTCTTTGTCCCCTCGCAGGGCTAGGAGCTGATGAAAGCGAGAACAGGATCTCTCCAAGGGGAATGCTTTTGGCGAGAGACGAGAGGACACCCCTCCGGCAGCGTCCCACCGGGACGAGCAGGTCTTGCATTGCAGGAGACGTGGTTCTTGACTTCATAACACAGCCCTGACTGCCTGCATGAGATGGATCCATGGAGGCTCTCGAGTCCAGGTCTTAATTTGCTTCTTCAAGTCCCTCGAAGAAGCTGTTGTGTTTCACATCTTCAGCTGCTGGTACTACCACCGCTAGCTGTTCAAAAGGAGCCATATCATTTCAAAAAGGGGATGTCTTTCAGTGAACAATACAATGTTGGAGTTGTGTGCACGCACGCACAACACAATTGTGTGCACGCACATACATACACAACTGAGAGAGCCAGAATCGGGCCCATTACTTGAAACTTTTGGCAGCTAACCTTTTGGTAGCTAAACCCTGGATGTATATCTTCCTGATATGGATATAGTATTTTTAGCAGTTTTTACCCCCCACTCCCGGCAAAGGGTATTTTAATAAAATGGAAAAAGCAGGGAGGCAAAATGAGAGCTGTGTTATGTTCAGCGATATCTCACATTACATCTGCCACAAACACTATAAGCATTACAGGCCAACCGCCCCCTGCAAAACCAAAAGAAAAAAATACTGACCTCAAGATGTTTTACTGGGTTTTACCACTGGGCTATTAAAAACACGTGGAAGTTGCATACAACCAAGTCAAACTAGATATTTTCAGCCCCCCGTCTTTTCTATTTAAATACTGCCAATAGTTCTTCTCTCTGATGGCTTTTCTTGGTGGAAACACAGCTACACTCAAACTGCAGAGATCTGCTTCGGCTGGAGTTTCTCTCGAGTTGACTCCGTAGGAATACACCAACCGCATCCTTGGAAAGTGGAGCTGCCCTGGGTTGTTATGAAGGAAAGCAAAGACTGTCTTTGCAAAGATAACAGGCTAATCATAATGGTCTGGAAAGTCTAAAAAAAAATGTAGTCCGAATTACTGATCCAAAGAAACCTCCTTAACGTTACCATAATAATCATAATAATCATGCACATGGGATTTTTGGGAAAGGAAAAAAAAAATCATCCCTCAAGTGCAATGATTTATTAAGAGAGCCTTAGCTTATGTTTTAAAAAGCATTTGAAGACAATACATCACCAAAGATTGTGCACTTGAAAATGGTCTGCTTAATGTTCTGGGACATTCAGACAGGGCTCGAGTCGTTGTTACAGAAATATTTTGTAGGTCTGACTATACAATACTTTTGTTACCCACAGCCTCCCTGCATAGCTCACAACTGGCTGACTTTTCAAACCACGGTGAACCAAAGCTGGAGTGTAACACCCATATTTTCTTCAATAAAGGAATTCGGTTTCTTTAGGGAATTCAGTCACCGTTGCTTGCAATAGTAACCTAATAAAACAATTATGCTGATGTCTGTAAATGAGTCCCGTTAGCAAGAGAAACCCCTTGATCAAAGCAGGCCATTGCACACTCTCGAACTGGAGATCTTTAGACCTAAATCTGAGAGACGGCAGCCCTCCGTCCCCCAAACATGCAGAAACAATGCAATAATCTAGAGGGAAGGCTACTGGCAGATTATGTAGGCACCCCGGCACCACAATAATTCAAGTTAAGACCAGGGCTTGTTTAAACAGTCATGATGCTCTAAACTACAGATGTGTATGAAGATGGTCTTGCAAAGCCCTGTGTCATGGAAAGGGCAGAGGTGGTATTAGTGGTGCAAGCTGGGGATCACGTGCTTTCCCAAGATACGGTTTCCTGCCAAAATGCTCCGCTTGTGACCAGCTTTCTGTGCACAAACAGCACCCGGTCCACCTGGAATCGCCGGAGGAGATCGGCCCTGGGCTAAGCCCCTGGCAGACACCAAGCCCCAGCATCAAATGCCAGTCATTAGGAAGTTATCGGGCCTTGAGCCCAGCTCTGCAAACTATTATTAACTATATTTCAGGCCACCCTCCTGAGAGCCCTACCCTCAAGCTGTGCCCCAGGACGGGGCGCCAGCTGGCAAGGAGCAGGCCGAGCGGCAGGGCACGCCAGGACGCTGCTCGCAATCCCAGCTCTGCAGCAAGCAAAGTGGGGGTTGGCAACTACATCCTTTGCAGTCGGCTGGGCCTGACCCCACAGGGGTCCCTTCTTATTTGATGCATTTCCCTCGCCAAGGGAGCCCCAGGGAGGAGGTACATAGCCCTTCCTTGCATGGTCCCTGCCTTCGGGGTGGGTCTGTCCCCAGATGCCTCTGGCGGGGCCCCAGGCTGAGCCTGCAGATCGCAGACGAAGAGATTTGCCACCCCCTGTGGTCCCCTGAAGCAGGAAGATGAGGGTTGTGGCTCTCGGAAACTTTTGGGGGAGGGTGGAGTTGGCGCTGGATGCTCCCAAAAGTCACCATGGACGTGCATGGGCGCAGAGCGGAGGGGAGGGCAGCAGGCTGAAGCCAAGGGAGGCTGGGAGCGTTGTAGGGAGAGTGAACAGAGGAGGGGAGTCGGTGCGTCGGTGGCTGGGCGTAGGAGAGCAGCGATGGGGCAGCAGAAGGGGGTAGCACAGGCTGGGGTCCGAGGAGGCCGAGGGTCCTAGGACCCTGGGAGGAAGCGGAGGCAGGGGTCAGAGCGCTAGAGGAACGTACACGGGTGCAGAGACAGGCGCTGAGCTGGGTGGGCGCACGGTGAAGCACAGGCAGCAGTGGGGAAGCGAGGAGGCAAAGCAGATCTAGGAGAGGCGGTAGGATTTAAGGGAGGGACCTGGTCCGAGTAAGGTGGGAGGGGAAGGTGGAGGGGACTAGGCCAGTTAGAGCAAAGTTGGCGTGTAGTGGTTGTAGGGGTGAGGGAAGAAAACAACAGGGATCAGAGCCGGGGGCACCAGGGTGCTTAGGTACTGGACATTTAGGGGCACCGCCGGTTGCTGAGGAGAGACCCGCCTGGGTCTGCCTGCATCCTGGTGGGTTATAGAGCATGAGCTCAGTGACTCGGATGCCTGGAAGCCATCAATTAAATGTCATGTGACAGCAACCTTTAACTCCCCGATGGGGGTTGAATGAGGATGGAGCTGGACTGGTCTCAGCGGCGGCAGATGACAGGACCAGGAGCAATGGGCTTGAGTTGCAGCAAGGGAGGTTTAGGTTGGATATTAGGAAAAAACTCTCTCGCTAGGAAGGTGGGGAAGGAATGGAGCAGGTTACCCAGAGAGACTGTGGACTCTCCATCCTTGGAGGTTTTTAAGGTCCAGCTGGACAAAGCCTTGGCTGGGATGAACTAGTTGGGGATGATCCTGCTTTGAGCAGGGGTTGGACTAGATGAGACCTCCTGAGGTCCCTTCCCACCCTCATTTTCTCCATGTCTATGATTATGAGCTATGCAGATAAGTAAGAATAGTTTGGAAATTGGCCTTTGAAAAGGAGAATAAAAGCAGAGGCTCCAGTCCTTGGGTGCAGATACATTTTGCCCCCACCAAGCCTCCAGCCTTTTGGACCGTTTTAGACTTTTGAAGTCCTTCTGAGACAGCTAAGCTGGCTCTACAGCACCTGGGGAAGTCCTAGCTGGGTGGCAATGCCAATTTTCTAATAATGGAAAGTAGCCAAATCCCCATGGCCTAAAACCTGGAATTATTTAATCCTGTACGAGGTAAATGGCAAATTCTTCTTGGGTTGGATAGAAAGTTATGTCCCCTTTGGAAAAGTGTAAATAACAGCACAAGATGCGGAGCAGTAGGGAATCAGGCTCACGGTGCCTAAGGCAGCAAAATAATTACTTATGGTGGACAAAGGTGTTTTCTTGGCTGTGTTTTCTGCTAGTGAAACATAACCCCCACCAAGGGCCAGATTCTGGAGCAGCTCCTTTTATGTCAGTGAAATGATGCCAGCTGAACACTGGCATCAAAGCAAGCACGCTGTGACCCTTCAGTGCAATTCGGATTTCCTTAGCAAATGCCGAGGCTCGCCCAGTACCAAGCGCCTTCATTGCATTTGAGGCCCGAGCAGGCAAGGCTCTCCGTGACTCCTGGGACGTACCGAGTACACACTGTTCCTTGGGGGGGTGTTTTGCACACTTGACCCCGTGCAGGACCACGGTGTAAGGAAGTAATAAGTTTGATCAAAGAACTGCTGTGTAAAAATGCAGGGGACTGCTTCATATGCATGCTTAGTGGAAAGAAAGGATTAGATGGACCCCCCCACCCCCGCTTCTCCAAAAGCACAGTGTGAAAAAGAAAGCTGGTGACCGGATGAAAAGTGTGAGGAGGTCCATCACTTGTGCCTAAGGTCACTTAAGTTTTTGCTCAGGCCTGCAGTGACCATGGGATACAGATGAGAAAGAGCTTTATAATATAAGCAACATTTTAAACCAAGTATTTCCATTGTTTCTGCCCTTATATTCCCACAGGTTGCTGTTTAGGGGTCCGTGCCATCTCTAATACCTGGGTGTTACTTTGGGATAAGTCTCAGTTGTTTAGGAGTGCTAAGACATTGATCCATTTTGCAGGGGCACAATCCAACCAAGTCATAACCCATGGAAATCTAGTCCAGAAGTCAGCTGGTGGGTAT
This sequence comes from Alligator sinensis, assembly GCF_000455745.1. Classification (NCBI taxonomy): domain Eukaryota; kingdom Metazoa; phylum Chordata; order Crocodylia; family Alligatoridae; genus Alligator; species Alligator sinensis. Next base: position 337,580 of record NW_005842168.1, on the reverse strand, counting down.
TCCCCCCCCCACCCCTGTCTCAACCACACATGTGGAAGCTCATGTTTATAGTCTTTGTTAACATTTAGGTTGGGATTTTTGTTCCATTCTGGAAGTAATTTTTCCTTGTATGACTTGTGGCCATGGTGAATTGTCCCAGGTGGGAACTGGCCAAAGCCTTGGAAGAGCTGTCATGTGCTAGAAAAACTGAAAGGGAGAATGTATAACTAGACCTTCCCCAGTAGGGAAAACAGCTGGTGAAGAACCAAGCCAACGCGGTCTGAAAACAAATCCTAGAAACGCAGTCTGCGAGACGACGTGTCCTCAATCAGAAAGCCTCAACAAACAGACAGCTTCCTCGACCTGGCTCAGATGAATGACATGAAAACCACTTGAACGCCTCGTAGCACTTACCCTTCGCCTTGCGTGTTGGTTTATGTTCTGCGACATCAGTAGAAATTAAGGACACACCATATTGCACCATGCAGCATCTTAAACAGAACGGCGGGGATAGGCCCCAGGTCTCCCTCCTCCTTACCTGGGTCTTAGGTTCTGCTGCCGCCGAGATCCACAACTCTCTCCCGTTTCAGCAGTTACAGCATCAGGCTCTTATTGCCGATAACAGGTAACATGCAGCTAACTGAGAATAAGTACTACCGTCCATCTTTTACACATTGCTTGGTCCCTTCAACTGGTCCCTGCTCCAGGGTATTTGCAGAAGCGCCGCGTGGACAAAGAACAGGCCAGACAGAAGCTTTAACAAAGCTCTAAACGGCAGATATAAACTTCTTTATAGATATATCTATATATTCACGTGAGTGAGTGATTTGATCTTAAAACTTTCTAAAATAGGCATATACTGTAGGCTTTTACACAGTGGGGATAAAATATTATGGGATCCAGCCTTAATTTGCTTTTCTCATCCAAATATACACATTATACTAAACAGAGGAATGGATTCATCCAGTCTGGTGGCGATTATTGCTGCTCAATGACCAAGCTGCCTCATGTCCTGCTCCACACATGAAACTACTGTAAAAATCCATCCCACCCGATCAAACAACAGCCTTTTTGGGTAGTGTGGGGGAAGAGAAGGAGCATGTACATGGTTCACTTAAAAATGGAGCGACAAAAGCAGAGTTTGAAGGCATAAATTCAGAACAGCCCCGTACTGTTATTACAGATGGAAACAGTGAGGGAAGAAACAGAAAAAACAAAAGCCAGCTTTTGTGAGTTCCCGAGCAATCCCATGTGATCCCATCCAGGATCTTGTACGTGATGTTTTGGGAGTTTTGGAATGACATTCAGGGTCTCCCTGAATAAGGCACTGAAACGAGCCATCTTCCTCAAGCCTGGCCAAGCGCCACGATAAACAGTCTGTGTGTAATTCATTGCACATTTTGCAAAGTGTTCTCTATATATCTCTGTAGATATATAAATATAGCAATACATGCCACTTTCCATATGTCGGCCTGCAAAACATATCAGAAAGACAAAAATCAAGACTTGCATAACATTGAACACGTGACTCAACATACAGTCAGCTTAAATGTATGCCAACTGAAATCATAGGCATGTCCCAGGCCAAACCCGAGATGTGTTGACTACAGGATTGAACGTATTCTAAATTACGTCGGAGGCAGAAGAGACTGAGGTGGTGGTGGCGGCGGCAGCGGTGAAGAGAAGCCGCAGGGCAGCCCAGGCGTGGGCTCCGGGCAGCTGCAGCAAAAAGCACCTGGTAGCAACAAGGGGGAGGCTGCTTTTCCCCTGCGCTAAACAGCAGTTTCTGCCCAGCTGCTGGGGGGGGGGGCCAAGACTCCTTTTTTTCACCGGCCGGGGGGGGGGGGGGGGGGCTCTCGTCTCTTATGGAAGAGCTCAGCCTTCCTGAGCCCCTCCATAATTTGAACCCTGGTACCAACAAAGATCTCTACTGCCCAGCCATAGCCACAGTGCATATGAAGCCCCCTACGGCTGAAGCCCCCTGCTAGTGATTGCTGCCAAAGGTCCCTGGGTCTGCAGGCCAGATCCAATGGCCTCTGAACACATAAGAGGGTGAGGCCACATCTTTGTTTTCACAATTGATCAAAACTTAAGTTTGAGCCTGGGTCTCCAGAGATGAAAAGCTAGCATTTTGACCCTCCCCCTCACCTGTGCAATTCTTTTAAGAAGAGCACTCAACAAAGCAAACCCAAATCCATGCTCTCCAGATAGTGCTCATTTTCCACTATCTTCTACGGTAGGAGAGGAGATGGCTAATCAAATGGTGAGAAAAAAAGAGAGCTCTTCATTTCCAGCTCATCTCAGATGCTGCGATCTGGAATTACGTGGAGTGACCCTATGTGTAGTGAATGCTGGTGGACCAGACCACAGCTGCGGTACGGAAGAGGAATAAAGTAAAAAAAGCAAGTCCTGCTGCCACTGCTGCTGCAGACATTGCTGCTCCTTCTACCAGAAGAGGCTTTTAGGATTAGTCCGTCACCTTTGATAAGCACCAGATTCACATCTGTTACTCTATTTTAAAGTGAGATTCTTTCACCAAGCTGGATCATGCCATCTTTGCCCTGGTATGGTTTTAAGAGGAGATTTTGAGCCCAGTGCATTAGCTTTTCGTTTTCTCCAAGTCATCCCGCTGATTCAATGGAGTGCCTTTGTGAACTAAAGTTTACTTAGGTGGGGTCCCTGAGTGGGCAGAGTAGGATGGATACCTACCACAAGATGTGCTTTTGTTTGTTCACATTTTAATTTTCATTCTTCCTCCTCTTCCTCCTCCTCTTCTGAATTGTCCTTGTTCTTTGAAGTGTTGCTGAATTCAAGGTTCCCCTCAATGTCCAGCACCTGCAAATGCTTTAGGCTTTGGAAGATACTTTCCTTCAGCGATCCAACTGCAATCTTATTAAACCTTCAAAACAAAACATAGAACCGCTGGTTTTAAAATAACTCCTTGATGCAGCTTTGTTAGAGCCCAATTCTGAACTTTGTTAGGACGTGTGATCTGCAGGGAGGCTAAATACCCTTCATTTCTAAAGCCAGCACAGGAGTGTTTGAAGACTGCCCGAGTACTAACATATCCTACCCTTGCATTGGCACAAAGTACCATCCCAGGAAGTACAGGGCCAGCCTACAGACCTGAACTGCTGACAGTATGAATGCTCACAGGCCTGACTCTATTGCTGACAGGCTATTTCTAAAGTGTCTCCTTAACATAGAAACAGAAGTGTCCCAGATCCAACGGCCTAATGGGAAATGGTGCATCTAAGTCCAAGCGTACATTGGTTTTCACTGGGAGCGATGCCAGCTGACCCCAGGGAGAGCTCTGGATAGGAAAACAACAGAGAAATAAGGTAGGGATCTACAAGCAGCCAAGTGGAGTGATAATTTACACATCCTGCTGACTTCTATGGCAGACAAAGGACCTTATAGCAGGAAAAGACGATGACAATCTGAACGATGCACAAAATTCACCGATTCCAGCTGATCTGGCTCTCGGAAAGACTTTCAGTCCAAATCCCATCTCTCACCCTGCCTTCAGCCTCAACAGCTGTATACAACAGGCAAAAACTTTACTGGAATTCCTCCTTCATAAATCTTTAATCCTGGCACGCTGCCCTTCCCATCCCACATGCAAATGTTACCAGGCCCGTCAAAGCTTAGTTTGCTTTTCTCCGATTTTTTTAGATTCCTCCCCTTTCAATATTAGATCAAAGTCTCCCTGTATAAACAGGAAAATTCAACAGTTGTTTATCTGTCATTTTTGTTTCCCAAGTGTAAGCACACTAATCTGTAATTTAATAATCCTTTACCTTTATTGCATGGCTCACCACTCTTGAATATGATCACTGTTATATCCTTCTAAATACCCCCAGATGTACATGTCACTCTTTTGTAATGGAACAGTGATTGTCGTGAAATCAAACTTGCCTGGTTTTGCAAATTGTGTGTGTGCACCTGGACACGCATACTTCTATTAAGTGACCAGTCTGTATCAAAAGTGCCTGCTGCGTTCTTCTAGACCGAACCTGTTGGATTCTACTTAAGCCAGACTTTTTAATCTTATGTGCTCAGTATGCCTGGTTTCATCCAGAAAGAAACAGTGCAGCATTTACATAGATACACAGGGCAGAGTAGGTGCATATGAAGGGGAAAAAGCTTAGAAGAAATACATTTCATTGTGCTATGCACACTGTCAGTTTTGAATGCATTAACATGGGGGGAAAACTGAGACTAACCAAATATTACACTTGTGGGGAAGAGAAGTTAACAAATCTAATCTGAGCTGTATTGTTGGAAGCACTTAAAAATGAACATATTTCCAAGACTAGATCCCGATTTTACTTGCACCGACAAATCCTGCATAACTCAATTTAAATTGTTTGCATTTGTCTGGATTTATGCTAGGCGTAACTGAGGTTAATTATTAATTCTTTATATGTATAGAGTATGTAGTTAAAAAACACAACCTCAAACAACCTACACTCCTTATTAGGTGGCATACCATGCCGAAGCATGGCAATTTAGCCTTCTCTCTCACAAGACTCAGCTGCCGCAGTGTAACTGCCACCTAGCACCAGGTAAAACCGTGCACCTGGGCACTTACGACAGAACAGCTGATGTCCAGTGAAACTTCACCCCCTTTTGCATCATGGCAATTATTGGAGAAGGCAAATCCTCAGTCACTTTGGTTTCCAGGGCTCCATGCCCTTTGAATTGTGACTCAGAGCAAAGCTCAGGTGCTGCAATAATTCAATCCAAATCTCATATATAACTAGTTCTTTGAGCAGATGTCCAGAGAGCAGAGTGCCCCCAGCCCAGGTTTTGGCTTCACCATGAAAACTGGTGAGTTTGAGGTTTCATTCTGGAAGTTTCACCAAGTTCTAACCTCAGGTTGGAATTAAGCTAAGAAGTCAAATATTAGGCTGTGGAATAGATTCAGCCCCTCTGGACCTCCCTCTGCCACTTGGAGGGCACTCTCTTCTGCAGATGAATTTTCAGTGCAAACAACAGCAAGGATGCGTCAGAGAGTCGCATCTGAAAATCATAGAAAAGTAGGCTGGAAGGCACCTGCATTGGCCTTGGCAGCGGGTTAGTTCCAGCAGCCCAGGAGCTGCTCTAACTTATACCACTAGCGCACTGAATTCAAAGACCGAGTCCAGAAGAGACTGTCCTGACCGCAGTGTGACCATCTGCATAAACACAAGCCACAGGAGTATACTGAACGGTTCCCGTCATAACTTCTGGCTGAGCTAGGGCATATCCTTTAGAAGCAGCCAGGATGATGTACGTCACTCTGAAGTGACCGTATGGAAATGGAAGATTAGAAGAGCAGGGATCACCCTGGCATGCTCCCTTGCTGGGAGAGCAAGATGCAGCAGCTAATTTCCTTGGCTTTACACAAGCTACAGGCACTCTCAGCAAGCCAGTTATGGCTCCGGTGCGCTGCCTAAGGAACCGAGATCACAGAGGAGGATGTCGGCTTCCATGTTTACATACGGTAGAAGTGACCACACGACGATGATTTGCTGCAGTACTGATAATTGATGCCCCTAGCTCTCTCCTTCACCAAATACCCGTCCCAGCTTTCACCTTTCCTGTAATGATCAGAGTCTAGAGCTGAAAAAGTGTATCATGTTATGCATGTCCCCGGTGTCATGGGCTCTGCAGTTTCATGAAAGAGGCTGCAAATCAGATTGAATTTTTTAGCAAAGGGTTTAAAA
>NW_005842168.1:325492-331684 GCF_000455745.1 Alligator sinensis | reverse complement strand
CTTTCCCTAAAGATCCCTAGGGCACAGTTTATTAAAAATCAACAATTTCCCATCTTCTGGACAAAAAGATCAATCTGCAATAATTGCAGTGACTGATTACAATCTAAGCACCATGATTATCACAGCAGCCTGCTCTCATCCCTCTTCTACGCAACTGTCCAGGCAACCCCCCTCCCCTCCCAGTTAGGGTCATGCATGCCCCACTAACATGTGTCCTTTTGGTCATGCATGCCCCACTAACATGTGTCCTTTTGATACACTGGACATATTCAGAACTGAAAAACACTAGCAAGGCTGAAGGGCTTATAAATAAGCCTAACTTTTAGGTTCTGGCTACATGTTGGTACATGCGACAGGCACATGCACTGGCTTCCTAGCCTGCAATGCACCTCACCTGACCCATTCTTACAAGCACTACAGTTTGAAAGGATACCACCCTCCAGGCAGAGAGAGCATGTGATGAGCACACTTGCTCTTTCACTGCATGTAGAGCTGGCTGTACCCCCAGCTCCCCATGAGGCGAGGATTTCAGACTCACTTACCTGAGATAAATTCCCTTTATGTTGGGTGTGGATTCAAAAGCGCGCTCTGACACGGTTGTGATCTTGTTGTTCTGCAGGTACAGGTACTCCAGAGATGCTGGCAGGCCTGGCGGAATATAAGTCAGCTGATTGCCGGCCATGTCCAATAACTGAGAAAGAAGAGAAAGACAGCAAGGAGTTAACTGAAGAAATGAGTTCAGATCCATAGCAGCACCAAGCACGATTTATCACTCGGACCATGATTTCTCACTTGTCATCGGGGACCGAGGCTAGCAATGGGTGAGCTTTAAAAGCGTAGCACAGATAACTATCAGCCCAGCAAACTCTTCAGAAGTTAGGTGTCTGTGCAAAGTTTAACCAGGCTTTTGGGGTTTCATATCACTGGATACAGGCTTCCTTGCCTCTCCCATGGGACTGCCGTGTGTCTGCTTGTGCGCTGGGTACTTCCAGGCGAGTCAGCAAAATGGCAAACAGCGCATGCTGCGGAAGTGTAATGGCTATTCCCAAGCCCGTACAGAAGTTCAGGTTGAGTTCACTGTGAGGAATGGAAGGGATTTGTGTGGTTTTCTAAACCGGTTTTAGCCAACTAACTCACGTCAGTCAGCAGAGCCGGGGGGGATTCCAGGCAAGCAAACAAAGCCGTAAGGGATCTGCCCTCCCACACGTGTATTTGATGTAGCCGTTTCACATCAGATGTGCTGTCTGGCATCAGAGCCCCTGTCCTTCTCTCCCTGGCCTCAGGGCTTAGTCCAGCCCTGTTTGAAATGAACAAAAAGCAGCCCGGGTTTCAAATCTGCAGGAGGGATTCCTGCAATGTTGCTCACAAACACTTCGGGGAAACAGGCAGTTACTTTTAACACGGCATGAATTTGTTCTTCTACAGGCCAGCCTATTCAATGAGTTCAGACTTGATGCCCCAACCCACACTTACCGGAGCGAGCAGTCCCACAGAAGGAAACGGGTCAGACTTGTTCTCTGTCTGCCGTCGCTAGTACTTGTCCGGCACCAAACAGCCACCATATCTAAGCCCTGCTCCCAGTTACTTGCCTGCACATCTGGAATAACTCCCGTCACTCTGGTGACACGCTTGGATTCAAGACCCAATTTTGCAAATGCCTAACTTTATACATTGGGGTAGTTTTTCACGACTTCAAGGGGGCTAGTTCTTTATGCCAAGTAAAGTATATTTGAAGTTATGATATGTCAAATCCCTCCAGTGCACCTATGCATCCAAGAGCTGAATAGCCAAGCCCCTAATGATATAGAAATTAATAGATAGAGTAAGGGAGATAACTGAGCAATGACAGCCACTCAAAATGCCTTGCCCAAATGTGCTCTAGAGTAGCTTCCCTAGCATTTACTTGAAAACACAAAACAAAACAGGCCTATTTTAGTAATCTCGTTCTTATCCAAACAGACTTTACAACACAGCTGCATACAGCTGAACGCTTGGGTCTGATTCTGCACTACATTTTTCTGGTCTGATATGGACTTGTGTTGTGGCAGTAAGGGAAAGCCAGAACGATGCCAGTGTGAGCAGCAGAAGCTTGCGTCCTTCCAGATTAAACCTTCCAAATTCAGATGAGCATTTGCTTGCATCTAAAAGCAGAAGCAGGGACAAGCGAGATTTCATGGGACTGTTACAGCGAAACAATCCGATCGGCTGTAATCCCCCTCGCTCACCAGCATCTTCCCTCTGACCAAAGCATCGTCGTTGTACTGCTGACATACCTGCGCCATGTCTGGGTTTATCCCCCTGCATTTAAAGCACCAAGGTAACAAGCCCATATAAAAGGTATGAAAGAGGTATGAGCAAGAGCTTCAGCTGGTGCACAATGCCACAGCTCTGGTGACTGCTGCTTTACACCAGCAAAGAATACAACCCGCTGTTTTCTTGGGGAGGCTTTGAGAGCAGAGCTGCCGTCTAAACACCGGGACTGTTTGAGGCCCTTGCAGTGGAGACCAGCACGACATGTTCTGCATCCCTTATCCCTGAGCTGCTTTCAGGTACAGAATCTCCCACCCGAAAGCGCCCTAATGTATGTACAATAGATAGCAGCCACATGACGGGGTAATGCCTTTTACTGCAGGGAATGGGCTGCTGCCTAAAAGGAAATGCAGACAAATCTGTCAGCTAGCACACGAGCTGAAAAGTCACTTTGCACAGCACAAATGGGATCGTTCTTGCCTGCCTTATGTTTCATGTTCAGCTTTCCCCGACAATTAAGCAAATGACAAGGCTGCTGATTAAATCCAGACTCCCCAACTGTTGTCGAGGTGCCTCAGCCAGCCTCTGCTGAATCCTACAGCTTGGCTCGGGTGACAACACGCTGCTGTGGATGTTTTGTACATGAAGTGCGTTTTTGTTTGCACACTCCCATCCTCCCGGAGACCCTCCCTTCTGAGGTCTGAACAAAAAGCAGATGTAAAACCCTCTGGAGAAACGAGGGGCATTGCTAGGAGTGTCAGCTGAACATGCAGATACAAGAGAGCTTACCACTAGTGACCTACTGGCATGGAGCAAGGGTGTCAGCTCTTTTGGCCCCACAGGCTGGATGAGTGACCCAGGGTCACTCCACAGGCTGGATCAGGCCAATAGGCCCCAAAGCTCCTCCACACAACCCATGCTGGATCCAGCACCTGCTCTGGGATCTGTGCTGCATGCGGTGAGTGTCCTGGAGTGGCATCATGTGTGGCATGGACCCTGGAGGGGCCATTGCACTACATGTGGTGTCACACATGGCACCCCTAGCAGCTAGCCCAGTACTGCGTGGCACATGGCGTCTGCCCCAGCTGGCTTGGGACCTGTGCTACACATGGGCTTTATGTGCTGTGCTTGTCCCGGACTCGCTAGACCAGGCACCGTGTGCAGCCCATGTCCCAGAGCTCCTGGGGTGAGCACCATGTACGGTGCAGATCCTGGAGGGGCTGGAACGGGTGCCAGCATGCAGTACACTTCCTAGGCACTGCTCAGAGCCAGGCAGGGTCAATTCAGACCCAGGGACTGCACTAGGGAACAGATCATGGGGCTCCACAGGCTGAACCCAGTCCCAGGTCGTATTTGACACCCCTAGCATACAGGACTCCAAAGGGACTTCTTGCCTATCAAACCTAGACCCCTGCTATTACAACTAACCACATCCTACAAGCCCTACATCACCTCAGTTCAAAAGCTAGCCTTTATGCGTCGTCTAAGAACAGAACGATGGAGAACACGTCTATTCCGCGGTGGATGGATACATCTACCACAAGTGTTTGCAAAACCAGGTAGGAGACCCTTTCCACCCTCGAGCCAGGAGGTCCCACCCTTTAAGTGCACGTCTAGAGAATAATAACCAATGCAAACCTAGCATTTTAACTGGCTCAAGCAGACAGATACAGCACATCCAAACAGAAGGAGAGAAGGTGACGTTTCTACCTGGAGACTGCTCAGTTCTCTCCACACTCCCACGTAAATGGAGGAGACTTTCAGTTTGTTGCGGCTCAAGAAGAGCTCCCGCAGCTTGGTCATCCCAGCCAGGGTTCCCTTCGGGATGGAGCTGATCTCATTCTCCTTCAGCTTCAGGATCTGCAAGTTCTTGGGAAAGCCAAAGGGCACCGTGTGGAGATTATTTCCAGAAAGATCCAGTGACTTCAGTAGCCTCAGTTTACGAAAGGCCTCGCGATGGATCTGGGGACTCGTGACCTTATTGTAGCTCAGGTTGAGCTCCTCCAAGAAGTACGTGTTGGCAAAGTCATTCCTGTTAATCTCCAAGATCTGGTTATGAAGCAGCATAAGTGTTTTCACGCGCCGGGGCAGCCCGCTGGGAATCCTTTCCAGCATGTTGTTGTACAGGTGGACCGTGTGCAGCTTCTTCAGACCCTGGAAGGCGGACGGGTGGATCCCTCGGGCCTTGAGCTTGTTGTTGTGCAGCAGCAGGTACTCGAGGTTCTTAATTTGGGGCAAGACATCCCTGGCAATCGTCTTAATGGCGTTCTTCTCCAGGTGAAGGAGGACAATCTTTCGAGGTAAACCACTTGGGATTTGCGACAGGTTATTGCTGGACAAATCCAGATATTCTAGGCTAGACAGTTTCCTTGGGAAAGAAAACAGATAGACACTCTCCATTTACTTATTGCCAGGTGAAACCGTAAGCTAGCTCCCTGGCAGCTTCAGACTCTTCCCCCAGCACAGCCCCTCTGGTACTTCCCATCCAGTCTGGTGCAAAAGCCCTGCTGGGGCGTACAGAACATGTGGGCTTCTCGCTGGCTATTCAGAGAGAGCCAGTGCCATTAGCCACGAGCCACACCACTGGGACAGCCACCTGGGCTCATTAAGCTTTGAGAATGTGTCACCTGCCGAGGGCTGAGGTCGGCTTTGCAGCTTGGCATTTCCCTCATTGACACCTCAAACCAAGCCGTACAGCAGAACAACCAAAGTGACTGCAGAGAAAGGTAGGCAGAGATGCAAGGGAAGCCCAAACAATATGCACTAGCTCCCGGGTCATTTGCAGATGCAGAAGTTAGTACAGCCTAAAAACAGCAACTCCTGTCTCCCTTTTCAAATTAAAGAGCTTTTTTCACACTGGAAATCAAATTTTGCCTTTGAAATGGTGCTGCATTAGACTTACAGAAGGGAGAAACACAAGCTTGGAGGCTTTTTCCAAAATAATGAACTTCCTGTGACCTTCCAGGATTATGGAAGTGATTTAGGGCCAGATCTGCTTTGTGTAAGCCATTCACACTGGATACCAAGGTCTCAATTGAAACAAAACGAATCCTCAGCCCATCCATTTACACCAACTGGGCGCAGATCAGTGGTAGCATTTACCAGCCCCAAGGACTCTCAACTTCTGTGTCTCAGGGCAGGTATTTCTAGGGCTGGAGAAGTTCAAGTGGCATGCTCAGGTAACAGAGGCTGGAGGGTGCTGCATAGCCTATTTTCAATAGACACAATGTCTTTGGGAGATATGGCTTTGTAGGTTAATTTAGAGCAACCATTGACAACCAAGTGCAAAAATCCCCACCCATCCCCACTGCAGAATGGGATCTGTGCCTTACCCAGAGCAGCCATGCTTGCTCATCCAGCTGTCATCAGAAATGTTACAATCAACAAATTAACATAGCAAAATCAAATATAAGTTTCTGGGCAACTGTGAGGCTGCCAAATGGTCTGGAGGTTGAAAGGTGAAGGTCAGAGAGACTGAGAGGTTAAGAGAGTCCATAGGAGCTTACAGGCAGGACAAATCATGTGAGCCAGATTCTCAGTACAGCCAGCGTAATGCTCAGCATAACTGGAGGCAAAGGTAGTGTTTTGACTCACTGATCCTCAGGGTCACGAGGGATCAAACTCTCCTGGCATGACCTGGAGCAGCCAAAGGACTACTCTAAGTTGTACCAACTTTTGTGGGCCCATTTGGCTTGTGGGAAGGACCAAAGTCCAGCTGCCTCCAGCTCCATGCCTCCCTCCCCAGCGCTCCTCCTACACTTGGGTGGACCCCTACCCAGCTAATCTTCAACTGCACATCAAGGGCAGCTTGCTAGTCCCCTGTGTGACACAGAAGAAGCATAAAGGGCACCTGTCAGCATTGAGCATCTGACCTTGATGCTCAGAGAACTGCACTTGGATCTGGAAGGTGCCAAGTGAAACAGTTTCCTACTGGGAGCTGGG
>NW_005842168.1:311472-325461 GCF_000455745.1 Alligator sinensis | reverse complement strand
AGCAGGACCAAACGGTGTTAAGGCACTTGGTACATTGCATTAGCAGGCTTGTAGCTACCAGGGAGAAGACAATTTGACATGAAATAGGGTATCCCTTAAGGACACCGTGTGATGCCAACTCAGACTGCTCACCTATATCCTCATCTTTGGTTAGCAGCATCTGCGTCTAGGTCTTTTCATCCTGACCCAGTAAATGAATGCATGTGTTATACATGGAGCCTCTGTATCTCATGGTACATGTACTGCACCCAGGAAAAGAGCCCACTATCCCCCACCCCAGCCCACCCCCCAAAGGACACATCCTCACCAGAAAGTTTCATTGTCCATCCCTTCATTAGACAGGTAGTTGTTCTGCAAATACAGCTCTCGAAGGCCTGAGAGTTCGCTGAAGGCTCCTTTGGGAATTTTCTCCAGCTTGTTGTTCTGCAGCCACAGGAAGCACATGATTAGGCTAGAGGGTCCTTGAGCACAATGACAAACAGTTTGTATTGTAGGCTTCATGTTCACAGACATAAGGGGTGCCTATACACCAGCAGCGAGGCTGCGCCAATGCGCTGTAATTACAGCGCGTTGGAGCAGACTTGATTAATGGAGACTGCGTGCTCCAGCAGACTCCCATGTCTTGTGTATCAGCATTACTGTGCTTAAAAATGGTGGCGGGGGCACTGTAAAGCACCCCTGGCACCATTTTTAAGAACGGGGATGCTTATACACGAGACACTCTGGGTGCTTTAATTAGAGCTGCTCTGGGAGCCACTCTAATTAAAGCACCTCCCCAGAGCACGTGTATAAACACCCAAGGAGTAACAAAATATCAGTAGGGGCAGCAGTTGAGATGACACAAAGATGGTCATTGGGTCTGTCAGAGGAATAAACCCAAACCCCACTGGGCTTGCACTCTTCTTGCCTCCTCCTCTGGCATACTTCCCCGAGCGAGGGGAACCACAAGATTTGGCTCATTAATGGGGCCTAATTAAGTCTATAGCTTCATATTCCCTCCACCTGTATGTAAGTCTATCAAACAGGCACCTCAAGGAAGCCCAGCCCAAGACTCAAGATCCTGCAAACCAGATTTCACTGGAAAAGCAGAATTCCAGCTGAAGGTGTACCAGCCAGTCCCACAGCATTACCAATACCCGCGTGCTCCCAAAGGGCATGCCATCTAGCCAGTATCCCTAAAGATACTCTTCTTTTCATGCAGCTTCTAAGTAGCCAGCAGGCAGCAACAGGTGACACCTTGCTGTTGCTCTCAGCCAACAGTAAAATGTCACCTCATGTATACTCCATTTACAAGCAGGAATAATAAGTTGACCTTAGTACGTGCATGTTCTCCTAAGGGAACGAATGCTAAATAGAGCAGACACAGAAACATTCAAGTACACTATATTAAATAATCTCATGTATCATCTTAATCAACTTGCCTGCACCAACAAGGGCTCAATATCCAAGATATTCAAGAAGGAAGAGACAGACATGACTGTATTGCATTAAAACTAACTCAGCCTCTCCCTTTGGCCTTCTAGCTCATTGATTCATTACTCTGCTCCTATTATCAAGGGGCTGATAATATGTTATCAGCCTCTTCCACTCTAAGGAACATCAGCAATAGAAATGGCTGGGCCTAGGATTTTCTGCCACTCAACCCGAGTGTTAGCAATGATGAGAGCACCGGTGTAAACACGGTACAGGTGTTTTTACCAGAATTGGATTACAGAGGTAAGAATACCAGAGCCCAGCAGAGCTCGGAAACAGAATTATAGACAGGGTGAGATACTAGGTTAATAGCAATTAAAAGTGAAGAGTCTTATGTGCAATGAGCTGGCAGGCAAACTGAGTACCTACTGGAAAATCAACTATGTTGGGAAAAAGCCCACCGCAACTGGTCTCCTTGCTGAGCCTGCCAGATTTGAAGCCTTAAGAGATTTATCTACCTTCTCATCCCTATGTGTGATCCCTTCAGATCAGAGTAGTGTGAGAACACTTGCGCTGCCCCTATCCAAGGTTTCCCTGGCGTTTGGGTACATGCAGGAGTGAGACCAGCAAGCCTGCCAGCCAGCATCTGCAATAAACTCCCTTGGAAACAGAGAAAAGACATTTTGTTCCCTGCAAACAGCAGCTTGCTGCGCTGCAAAAGTACCATCACTTCCCATGTGGTAAGCACAGGGGAGATCAGCTGCCCTCAGCCTTGCTTTTCACACAGCACAAATTTAGCAAGTCAGTTATAACAATGGGCCTGGGAGTTTTTCCAAGTGAACTGAAAGGGGCTGGCTCAGCAGTTTGAATTTTGGACACATGTGGGTCTGTGCCCCAGATGGAAGAAAACACGTGACGCTGGTTGCATTACCTTTAAATGTAGTTTATACAGAGCGGGGGGAAGATTCTTCGGAACGTACTTGAGGAAGTTGCTCGACATGATCAGTATCTCCACATTGTTAGAGCCATTGAACATGTTATCAGGTAACCCCGCATCCGAAAGTTTGTTGTTATGAAGATACACGGATCTGCCAGAAAGAAAGAAAGCTTGAGTCAAGCAGTGGGGTCTGCTTTCCTAGACTTACCCAGGGCATCCCTCTGGAAACTACATCTCACTCTCATCCCCCCCTCCACCCCCCATTTTAGGGGATACACATATCTATATTTTAAATGTAGATGGGGTATTCAGAAAACATCTAGAGACTGACTTATTTACTGAAATGCTGGGGTCCAACAGATTTCATTGCCTGAAGTGCCATTAGGTGTGTTTCTTTGCTAGCAGATTTGTGTTTTTGTGGGCATCTGTGCAGGAAGAACTTGTGCCAGGACATGTCCACGGGAGTCGGTCATTATAAAAGTTGAAAAATGGAGAAGCATGAAATCCATGGTGAGGAAGCACCTTCATAAGAAGGGGTTTGACCCCAAAAGAAATCCATGAGGACAGGTGGCAACATTGATGGATGATATCCCTTCACATACCACACTAAAACACTAGGCAGCTGACTTTAAGCAAGAGAAGATCAGCAATGAGGATTAGCTAAGGTCAGGATGTCCCTGAGAGATCACCAAAACAAGCGGATGGAGTCCACGAGAGGGTAACAGGTGACCCCTTTGATCAGTTGGACACAAGCTGAGACACGTGGCATCAGCACAGTTTCAATGCATGCCATCCTCAGTGAAGACTTGGCCCTGAGAAAAGGGTCAGCAAGGTGAGCCGCTAGCTAGGATTTTGTGCACTGAAAATGATGAAAACACAAGTTGCAAAGAGCCTCTGGCATAGTTTCAAGCCAACACAGAAAAAAAAATCATGAGCAGGATTATGAATTATCATCAGGATAATGCATGACTTCACTGCTTTAATCCTGAGATTCAACAGTATAGCATGCGCACAGCCTTGGTCTCCCAGAGAATTCAAGAAGATTATGTCCATTGGTTAGGTCAAGGAAAGGAAAACTGACCTTGACTGACTACCTTTCAAAAGGCAAGCTCAGAAAATGAAGAATACTATGCTAGCAATCTGCTATGCTTTCAAACCCATCAAAGAAGGTCACTGGAAAGTAGAATCAAGGAGTTTTGTTTCACCTGGACAGTATATCCCCCATACACGACCCCAGTCACGGAGACCACAACGAGCACGTGAGGCTTTGAACTACTCCCCTTCCAGCCTGTTCACCAGACTTCCTTTAATTTGGGGGATATGTAGAAGATCTTTATGGGAAGAGGTTTTTTTATAGTAATGAGATGAATGCAGCAGTTGAAGAGTCGCAAGATGGGCAGTCAAGCTGCGGCTGCACTGACCCAAGTGCATAAATGTCAAGTGGGATTACATTGAAATACAAACAATGGCAGAATCCAATTCCTGGTTCTTTCTTTGTCAAGCCATACACTTTCTGACTATGCCACATGCAACAAGAGAAACACTGCCAAACTAAAGCTCTGGGCTCTAATACTCTCTGAAATGTTGAGCTGTTCGAAGTCAAGACTTGAACCTGAATTTCACGAACTCTCTCACCTTAACAACAGGCTGAACAAAAAGCCTGAGATCTGTGTCTATTCAAAATCTCTGTCTGGATTTAGTGGTTTGAGCTCAGCTTTGTGTTTGGCCAGAAGGCAAAAGGAATCTATTGGCGTTCTAGCCAAGCCTCAAAACTCTTGGCATGTGGTTAAGGAGACAATCCCCAAGGTTTGGTTGCAAACCTCAGCTTCTCAAGATTGCAAAGCAGGGCTGTAAATATCTTGAGGAAGAATCATCTCCCTCCTTTCTGTTTCCACAAGGGGTGGAGATAACTCAAGAACAGCTTCCAAAGAGCAGCCAAAAGCTGCTGCCAATTTAGCAGCAGCTATGACAGCGTTAAACCTTTAGCTTTGCAGCCGAGAGGGTGAGCGATGCCAAGAACTGGACTCCTTCCCTCCTGCATGTGCTGGGGAAGGGAGCACAGGCCTCAGCAGCCATTTAGTGGCCCCATGTTTCAACCTGGTGCAAAAATCAAGTTCCTTGCTTAAAACACACACTCCAATTCTGACTGGTGAATTTTTGGGAAAGTGATGGGTATAGTATGCAAGTAAATATGGCAATTTGTCCCACTCGCACATTGGCTCCCAGCAACTACAAAACATTATCATTTCACCTTACCTCAGGTTTGGCTTCTGTCCAAATGTGAGCCCATAAATCTTAGTGAGATAGTTGGCTGCAAAATCTGCACTGATCAAGGTATTTGGTAGAAATTTTGGAGCCACAGTTAACTGAAAAACAAATATTAGAAAGAGACAATTTAAATGCAGCAGGTGTGGTACTAACCCAAGCTACTTCCAAGCCAGTTTCTTTGAAGAGACAGATAGCCTAGCACAAAATGTCTAAATAAAAACAGGCAGACAAGGTTCCTTGGGTGAATTTGATATCTTTTATTAGACCAACCCAAATGGTTGGAGAATAGTTATTAAGCAAGCTTTCGGGTTCAAAAACCCTTCCTAAATAAAAACAGCAAAGTTTACTGTCTTCGCTAAATAATCTCTATAGGAAAAAGGTAGATTCCCACCCCCCGCCCCAGTGTTTGGACTGGATCAGAGTAGGGCTGGAAGGGACCTCCAGAGGTCATCTAATCGAACCCCCTACCTGAGGCAGGATCAGCCCCATCCACACTACTGCACATAAACCATAATCTAAAAACCTAACTAAGACTACCATCAACCCTGACGCAACACAGACCTAGCACCATACCCTGCTGCAGGTACAGCAAGGGGACCCACGGCAGCCAATATCCTGCTTCTATGAAATGCTGTCAATATATGCTCAAAAGATCCCATGTAGAGAGTCATGCATGCTCCCCGCTACAGAGGACAGTAAAAAAAACCCCACAGTCTGTACCAATCTGACCATGGCGTAAAAGTCCTTTCTGAGCCCAAATATTGCGACTGATTTAATCCTGAGCGGAGGGACAAGACCCCCTACCCAGCAACTTCTGGCTTTGGTCCCAGCAGGAGCATAGGCACACCCCAGTCACAATCCCCAGCCCTGGCTATAGCCAACCCCCAATGCCTGAGGAAGGTTCAAACACACTCTGCCAAGTAGCAAAAAGGAGGGGGTGGGGGGCAACCAGCAAGGCCCAGAAACATGGGAGCTACCCATGGAGGAACACGGGCATCGCTACGCCTAGACCAGCCCTGCCCAGTGGCTGTCCAACCTTTTCTTGAACACCTCCAGTGATGGAGAGCCCACAACTTGCCTAGGCCTCGCTATTCCAACCATGGAGACGTTTTGAAGGATGCCCAATCTGAACCTACTCTGCTGCAACTTCAAGCCATTGGTCCACATCCTCCTCTCTGCAGCAAGAGAGAAAAAGGTGCTTTCCCTCTTCTTTACGGAAGTCTTTCAAGTCCTTGAAGACTGCTACCGTGTCCCCTCTTAAGCACCTTTTCTGCAAGATGAACATGCCCAGGTCCTTCAGGACTCTCCTCATATGACTTGCTTTCCAAGCCCTTTATCATCTTTGTTGCCTGCCTCTGGACCCTTTCTAACTTCTCCATGTCCTTTTTAAAATGTGAAGCCCAGAACCGCACACAATACTCCTGATGAGGCCTAACCAGTACTGGCTCGAGAGGCACTATCACCTGCTGTGACTTGCACCTAATGCTTCTACTGATGCATCCCAAAAACAACTTGGCTTTTGTTTAAGAAGAAAATCACCAAGAGACAGGAGACTTTCAAGTAGCCACAGGAGCAAGGATCTCATGAATATTATTGTTAGCTGTTATTTATTCAAGTCAAATAACGTGCCGGTGTTTTTGTAGCAAGGGGTTTATACTTCAAACAAAGATTAGTGGAGGGTTTTGTTCTTTTGACCCAACGCTCTTCACCATTATCAATTACCTGGGAAAATATATAAAAAAAGATTCTGGGTAAAGCCTGCAGATGGCGATTGGTAGAACGGTAGTTAACTATTAAGACAGGTAAGTTCTAGAGAGTGATCTGGTTTATATGATAACCTGGGATCACCAATTAACAGCTACAGATAGGGTCGTCGATCTAGAAGCCAAGAATGCAATTCACATTCACAGGATGGAGGATTGTATTTCAGAAAAAGCTGTGCTTCAGAAAAAGATCTAGGGATCAAAGTGAAACCACAACTGGACCAAGCCTCTCCTGTGATGCTTTGGTTAAGAAAAATCGATGCAGCCTTTGGCTGGAATGCTGAATAGAGGCGTTATCACCCGGGTATACAGCACTATTGACACCACTACCAGCATAACAAGCCCATGCTTTTAAAAAAGGATGTTTAAAAAAGAGCTACAAGAATTAAGCCTGCCCTGCACAGAGAGACTACGGAAGTTCAGCCTATATTAGGTTATCCAAGAGCAGGCTAAGCAATAACTTGATCACAGCCTAATCACCACTACGAGGAACTGAGAGCAGAGGGCTCCATAAGCAGGACACAAAAGGCAGATGAGACTCCATCCACTGGAAGCTGAAGTTAGACGAATTCAAGCGAATAATAAAAGGTGCGATGTTTAGGTGAAGCTGGAACAGCTTGCTAGGATGGATGAATTCCTTTGTCACTGGAAGCCCTAAAATTGAGAATGGTTATCTTTCTAAGAGACGCTGTAGCTCAGCTAGAAGCTGTGGCCTGATACAGAAGTCACTTGCTGCAATTCTATGGTCTGGGTTACACAAGAAATCATCCTTCTTGATCCTAATGGCCCCTTCTGGTCTTCAATGCCTTGAATCTGCGAAAGCACCTCATACACCATTATCACACCAGTACTTTCCATCAGCTGTTGATTTCCACTGGTATAATTATCAAGAGAGCCAGGCTACAGGGTAGACAAGACATGAGAGCCCAAATCAAGGGATGGCAAGGACTTAAATGTTTTACAAATTACTATTAAGATGAATACATCATGCAGGCTTTGGGGGAGAGCAGTTATTTCACCGGAGAGTGGCCTGCCTTTACACTTTAAATAAGCAAAGAGACTATTTGAGCTTCTCTCCCTGGTGGTGTCAAGCACAGGCTGCTCAGAGGTGGGTTTCTGTCACTTAGTAACATGCCAGACTTGCAATTCAGACTTTCTTTTATGAAACTGAAAATAATTCAGGTTCATTTTTCTGTAGCTACCTCCTGTGATCGAGTTGGTGGGCTTACCTTGCCTGAAATTGTTCAACGGGCACCAATGCAAGCCAGAAGACATCTCCTAGGGATGTTACCTCCTCTGAGCCTTTCCCCAATATCACCAAGAATGGGTGAAAAGCAGAGACCATCTGCTAGCAACCAAAACTGACAGCACATGGCCTTCAGGCTCTGTATGTGTCTTCTCACTTGCTGATCAGACGGGGGTGATCATTGGGAGGAGTAGATGCAAAGCATCGGGAAAACTGTTTCTACCATGGCATAATTCACAGAAATCAAATAGGCAGAACATCTGTTTTATGGACAATGGTAGGCTCAAGCTTTCCTCCGAGTGCAGTCAGTTGGGTCATCTCTCTTATATAAAACACAAGGGTATTGCTTACTCAGGTGGGACACAGAGAAACATTACACCTGCTGAAAGTGGCACAGGAAGGAACTGGAAAGGAGGTTTTCTTTGTTTAAGAAGAAAACAGTTTCTAGCTGCTCTGCCTGGCTATCCGCCAGTGTCCTCTCCTCCCAGGGCTGGTAACAGTCTGTGTCCTAAATACAGCTCGCCTCAGTTACTGGGGATTGTACTGCTGGCGATGGCTGGGAAGATCAGAGGACTCAGAAGGAATGGCCTGATATGTCAGAGAGAAACAGGAGGCCTTCTCCAAATCCATTTCATCACTAGATGTCAGCTGCAACAGGAAGGCCAATGCAGATAGAAGTGACATAGCAAAAACTGTCCCATCGTGAAAACTTTCCCCCACGAACTTTTATAGTAATTGGTGGGAACACAAGAGTCAGATATCTGAAGCTAGACGAGGAGTCCCAGGATCTCTGTGCATGTTTCCAGTGATTCATTAGGACAGGAACGTCAATACCGCACCTTCCCATCACCCACTGCCTCCTAGCCTCTTGATAGCAGCTGACATCAGAAAAATATGGCTGCTCCCAAAAGCCTATAAAACAAATTATTCTGATGCTTAGCATGTTCCACTCATCTGCCTCAGGCACATTAGAAGCCTGTCCAGAAAAAGGACAGACCTCTGAAGAGAAATCCCATTCACTTACTAGAAATGGAAAATACGTTCAGTGGAGGGTACATTGCCGTTCTGTTTTCACCTGCTATCACCATCACCAATCCACAAATCCTCCTTCCAGCCACGTGCTCATCTCCCAGATGTTGCCCATTAGAGGGGGGAGGAAAAAAAACTGCTCTCAGTGCAGAAGCTGCTGCGGAGTGACATCAGAGCATTTGGCTCGAGACACGTTTGCTATATCTGCTTCTGCGGAGCGCGCTGAACTTGCCAAACCTTTTGCTGCTTCCAAGGGAGTTCAGAGGATGGATGGTGTACTGGATGTACTGTTTTGGGGTGGATGCTATAGCAATGAATGATGATTTCAACAGGTTTGATCTTTGGAGGACTAATGCTGGGGTTTTCATGACGTTAAGCAGATTCAGTCCTGAGACGACCCGTATTTTACTTGCCTAAACAACAATAGACTGACTTCCAAAGGTTTTGGGTTTTTTAAGCCTTGTTGCTGGACTCCCCTTTATGCTGCCGATTTCTTTTCTCCATGGTTAACTGACAGATTAACCAATAAACCCCACACACCACCATAAAAACCTGTTTCCAGGATTTGGAACCAGTTTCCTATTTGTCTGCTAGAGACCTGGGCAAAAGCAGAAATGAGTTGGATCCAGCAAATCCCATAATACCAGTGTAAATATTAGGATAGTTAGAACTTCTCAGCAATAAGAGGTTGATGATGAGCTTAGAGCAGTCAATACAGTAGCTTAGCACCTGCCCTGTGTTTTAGCAGATGAGGTTTTAATTATAAACGTGGCTTGCTCTAGATACCCGTGGCTGAAACATGGTGTGGAGGTTCTTGAGGCATTTAAAGGAAATCAGTATGAGTTATTTACCTTCAGGACAGCAAGATTTTAACCTATTAGGATCTTCTGTCTGCCTGACTTTGCTAATTTAGAAAAACTGCACCTTGCTGATCTAGCTATATCTGAAGCTATCAGAATCAAAGCCAAGGTAACATCAAGATAATCCACAAAGCGAGAAGTAAACTACCAGCAAATCCCTGCTCTCCTCCAGACACCACAGTTGGTTGATTGCAATGCTTCCCAGTGCAGCAGGGATTCAGCTCAAAGCCAATCCAGTTTGTCCCGGCTCAAGATTTATGAAGAAATGTGTGATTTTTGTAGGTCAATAACTTCTCACTATAACTGCTTCTGACATTCACTGAAATTTGCATTTTTCTCTTGGATGCGTCTCTCCCTGCAGCAGTGTCAGGAAAAACCAAGCACTGGTTTGTCACACAGGGAAAAAACTGGAGTACAAAGTTTTGGAATATTAGTCACAGTCTGGCTTGATCTTTTTCATGGCGCTACTCACTGCCAAGATCGTTACATGGAAATGATGCTAGAAAGAGAAGGAGAGAACATGATGTTACTGTACTAAGGAGCAGGTCCAGGTCTCGGTCATCCCAGGGTAATTCCAGATGGAAAGTCACAGGAGTCATTCTGGATTTGTCCTGGCACACCTAAGACCAAGAACCTGGCCATCTGCATGCAAGTTAAAGGCCAAAGGGTCACAGATATTTATATAGAGAGATTAAATGAATTCAAAATGCAAGATGGTCTCCACCGTCACAACTGAGCTTTCCATTTTCTCCACTGACTTTTCTCAGGCATGACAGGTCCTCCCAGAGCAAGTAATTCTGGGGATTCACTAAAAAAACAAATCACCTTAACGAGCACAAGCAAGGGTTTCTGGTGACATGTTATACTGGAGTAACTGTATAGCTGGGAAAGAGATTAGATCATCTTTCAGGCACAAAGTACACTTCCTCTCTCCAAACCCTGTAACAAACAGAACCCCTTTAATAGCTGGGTGACATGAAGGCATTTCCATCCCTGTTAGAAAGGTGGTGCTTCTTCACTGTCCTCTACCATGGGTCATCAGCTGGGCAAGAACTTGGGATCTTCGCTGCTAAAAGAAAGACGTCCCTTTAGCTGAAAGGGTAACTGAATTAACTGCTAGCAAGAGTAGACACTTACCAGTAACTGCTGATGTCAACCCACTATAGGAGTGGGATACAAACACACAGGGAAGCAGTGGGGCACACCAGCATGGTCCCAAAATCTCAGTAGAACCAGCTCATTTCTAAGACACATTTCCATTCGCTCCATAGTCCTCCAGATCCACTGGCCCAATGGGGAGGGGACAGTTTTCAATGAAGTGCAAATGGAGAAAGCTGAGGCAGTTTCCACTTCTCACTGTTCATCACACACCGCTGTTTGAAGTCACACGCCCATGAGGACCCATGTGCCTCAGCACAATATTAAAGTCATATCAAATACTCAAATCTTTTTTTACAGTCATCATGTTCTTAAATTACACTGGAGAGCAGCTTTGAAACCCCTCTTACCTTATTGTTCGCAAGGTACAAGTAATTCAGGTTCTCCAGATGTTCAAATGACTCCTCTGGAAGCCCTTCAAACAACAGGAATGATTTACAGTCAACAACACCCTTTCTGAGCGAGAATATTACAGGGGCTGGGTGTTTCCCAAAAGATATCTATAATGTAAGTTTTAAGTATTGTCCAGTGCAACTGAAACAACCCAACTCATGCTTTTTTTTTTTTTTTTATTTATTAATTATTTCTATAAAGGCTAAGAAAGTTCTCTCAATGAGCTAGAAAAACAATGAGCATGTTTGGCCTTTGGTAACAGGAGTGATGATGCCGAGAGATGCAGTGAATAACCGGATGTTAGATTAGTTGTTGCACAAGATATATTGCAGCTACACAGAGCATCCACACTCCCTGGGAAGAATGGACAGGAGTCATATATGGACTCTTTCCTCTTCCCAGGAATCTTTTACAACAATGGTGCTCAACTTTTTTGCCCAGCAGGACAGATGAGCAGTGCCCAGACCATCTGCAGGCAAGATCCGGCCAGTAGTCCTGATCTTGTGCCTGGAGCAGATATAGCAGTGTCCCACCTAGGCCAGGGGACAGCCTGGCTCTGACCCACTGCATGGAGCTTGGGGTTTGGGAATTTGGCAGGGGAGGGTGGCTGTATTCATTGTCACCACTTCCCCACTGCCAAGTATCCTGACCCCTGGGGAGCCCCATGAGCCAGAAGCAATGGCTTTGTGGGCTGCATCTGGCCCACAAGCCAGAGGTTGAACACCCCCGTTTTATGGAATACTCTGGGTAAATTATTCCTTAAAATAATTCTTTCCACAAAGAAAAATGCACATCATGACATAGCTGTTCCACCCCCTTCCCCCCACTTTAGCCTTGCTCTGTGCTGGGAGGCTTCATCCCCATTGTAGCCTGGAGCACTGAGCACCACCCAGCCCAGACACAGTAGGAGCTGCTCCAGGGCCAGGTTGGGGCCATACTCAGTGCCCCAGGCTGCAGAGTGCACAAAGCCTGCCGGTGCGGGGGAGAGAGGCAGGCAGGGGAGCAGAGGCTGCATGTGGGAAGGTAGTGGGGTGGGAAAAGAGGTGGTAGGGGGGAGATGGCAGCATGCAGAGGTGGGGCTGGGAAGCTACAGTCCCAATCCCAGGTAGGGACTGGAGCCTGAGCCACAGCAGCTGCCTGCTCCCCACTCCCTCCCCAACCACCTTTATACTTGATTTTAAGACAAGGGGCTTTTCTTCCCATGTTAAATGGGCGGGGAGAGAGGGACTTCATCTTAGACTCGAGTAAATACAGTATTGTTTCATTTGCTGTGTGTTGTCAGAGTATAATGGAGCCATGTTTTCAAATCATGTCAGTTCAATCTGCTGAAAAGCAACCTCCTTTGAACATCGGGATGCATGTCAGGCAGGGGAACACACCAGCCAGCAGCAAGAACAGCTCCTGAACTGCACACCGCCACAGACCCACAGGCAGAAACGCTCTGTAGGCAGGTGGGGGAAAGCCATGTGAAATGTTCTGGGGGCCAGAGACCAGACGCGAATAAACGCCTAGGGAAGCTGTGGACTCTCCATCACTGGAGGTGCTCAAGAAGAGGTTGAACAACCACCGGTCAGGGATGATCTAGGTGTAGCTATGCCTGCGTTCTTCTATGGGCAATTTCCATGCTTCTGGGCTTTGCTGACTGCCCCCACACCGCCACTGTCAGCTACATGCGTCAGGATGTTTTCAAGTCTTCTGCAAAGGCATTATACATTGGCTGCAGCCCAGGCTGGGGTTGTGACTGGGGTGTGCCAATACTCCTGCTAGGACCAAAGCCAGAAGTTCCTGGCTAGGGGGTCTTGCCTTTTCTCCACTCGCAGTCAGACTAATCACCATAGTTGGGGTCAGGAAGGAATTTTACCCCATGGTCAGATTGGGGTGGACTGTGGGGCTTGTTGCCTTCCTATTTAGCAGGGGCATGGCCCTCTTGAGTGTCTACTGACAACATTTCATAGAAGCAGGACGCTGGCGGCTGAGATTCCTCTGCTTTACCTGTGGCAGGGTAGGGTGTTAGATCTGTGTTGTGCCAGGGTTGACAGTCATTTTATGTCAATTTTAGATTGTGGATTTATAGGATGGCTGGGATAGGGCTGACCCTGCCGCAGGCAGGAGGTTGAACTAGATAACCTCTGGAGGTCCCTTCCAGACCCACTTCTCTCCGATTCTGTGATGCGGTCCCTGGTGGAGGGGGCTGGCTGAGACGGAGGGGAGGGTGACCCCAAGAGATGTTCACAGGAATATTTATGAGGGTTAGAACATAAGGGAAGGATTTTGTCAGGTTTGTTTTACCACATACCATTGTCAAAGCATTTGATCGCTTCTTTATTTATACTATTTGTTCTTCTTTGTAATAAACCCTTTTGTTTTTCTGTTACTTTACTGAAGTACCTGTAGTAAATCATGCTTCCTGAGCAAATTAATAACCCGGGCATACCCATTCAACAGAGAGGGAGACCAATACACTTACACAAACCCAGGGTATAGCTTTGGGAACACACCGGCACCCCAGAGTTTGTCACACACACATCGTCTCTTTTTATCACAAGAAACTTCCCCAGATACTTTCGCTCATCCTTTGAGAATTTGGCCTTTTCTGTGTTAATTAAATGACATGTTTCTATAATAAATGCATGAGTTATACAGCAAAACTCACAGCAATTAAAGTGGGTTGAGAGACGTTGGGACCCACGTTACTTTTAAGGTAAATGATATGGCTCCAGAGACCTTGAGGAAACTAGACCTAGGATCGAATGAACCGAACTGAACACAACCGAAGGGGCAAGGTAAGAGGCCGGCCTGGTGGCAGGGAGCTTGCTCAGCATGCAGACATCCCTGGCTTTCCATCACATTGCAGTGGGGAACCTGAGGGATTGAGGAGAGCTGCCTGGACATGTGGCTGTCATGACAGTATGCAGCGTGGCT
>NW_005842168.1:289282-311441 GCF_000455745.1 Alligator sinensis | reverse complement strand
AGCAGGGCTGCATTTTTGTGTCCTGAGTATTGTCTCAGATGATAAAGTGCCTCCACATTTTGTGCACTGGCCAAAGGACAGATGCAGCTCGCCAGTCATTCCAGGCATTTCTAAACACAAGTACACCCACCAGTCCTCGCACCTCCTGCTTGCGAGCACCAGCAGGGTTATTATATAAGCTCATGCTGCACTGTCTTTAAGCAACAAGGTCAACGGTTCCTCTCTGCTCTGCTCTCAGGTTTTCAAGCTTACCTTTCGACGTGAGCCTGTTGTTCTGCAAATTGAGTGTTTCTAGCCTGTAAAGACGAGCAAGCTCTTCTGGAGAGATTTCTTCCAGTTGGTTATTCTAGGGAAAGGGAGAACATTATTGATCATCAGCTAAGTAACTCAAGAAGTCTCCCAACCAAACCCCAGGCTTTGAACCTTGGGAAAGTCTGGATCTGGATCCAAATGTCAGGAAAGGCCCTCTCTCTACAATGGGCCAGGCTCATACCCTGAATCCAAAGCATGTGAATGCAGTGTTCCTGTGCGCAGCGGGGTTTGAAAACCTGGATGAATTTTTACAGCTTGGGCTCTTCTCTAGTAACACTCAAGACCCGTTCTGGTTACTCATAAGGAGCAAGTTATAGTAGTAAACTATAGCAAGTAGACCTTGTGGAAAAGCAGAAGGACCCCTGTAAGGCTGGCCTCGTGGAGCCTCATTTGCCTTGCAATGAATTTTCTTCTGATAAAGCACGATCACTTTATAAGCAAACACAGGATTTGCTAACTGCAAACTCAGTGGAATCTGCACATCAAGCAGGCTCTGATCTGTGACGCTCTCCCCCTAACAAACAGCCTGTCATCAGGCTTTCATTAACAATTCCCTGAAACTGCACAAGGCTGAAAATCATCCATATCATTATCCACCATGTATATTATAGAGGAGCTTAGCGGCCCGGCCAGCATGAGGGACCCACTGTGCTAGGGGCTGTACAAATATAGATATAGGAAGTGATGGTCTCTGCTTCAAAGAGCATGCAGCATGGAACCAGCCTCCTGTCTAGTGGGCTAAACAAGAGTGAAAGGTCTGCTTTTGACAGGAGGGAAAGTGGCTGTGACTGGAGCACAGCAGGAACAGACCCGTTAAGCAAGAAGGTACCAATCTGTATTACAGGTTTTCTGACTTTAGCTGCACTTTGAATGACAGCTCTGAATTACCTGTTGCAAACTGCCTGTTCCATCTACTTATCATCAGTGGCACTTACCAAAGAATAGCTCATGAAAGGCTTTGGGACACGTTCTAAACGAGGGGTAAAATGTGGAACCACTTTAGATCAGGGGCGTCAAACTCATCTGGCCTTGTGGGCCCGCTCCATGGGCTAGATGAGTGGTGTGGGGCTGGCCCGCAGGCCGGACTGGGCTCACAGACCTGGGCATCCAATCTGACCAGTCTAGGATTGCACCACATGATGCCTGCTCTGGCCTAATTGGGGCATGGGGGTGCAGTGCCTGCTCCAGCCGGTTCAGGGTGGATGCCATATGCAGTGCAGGTCCTAGACTGGCTGGAGCTGGCATCACCTATGGCACAGGTGCCAGATCTGGCATGTGGGGGACCCACAGAGCCTCATCCCCTGCAGGCCAGACCCGGTGCCTGCTCTGGTTGATGCAGGACTGTGTTGCATGCAGTGCCTGCTCCAGGACCCAAGCGGTGCCTGCCCTGAACCAGCTGTAGCCATCTCCATGTGCAGCGGTCGCAGACTGGCCAGAGCAGGCACTGCAAGTGCTGGATCCTGCATATGGAGGACGGCCCAGATTGGCATACACAGGGACAGCAGTGGGGGCCAGGTGACGTGGCTATACGGATCCAGTCCATCCCGCAGGCTGTATCTTTGATGCCCCTGTTTTAGATGCACGCTGCTGTACTAGAGACCTGAATCTGGCTCTCTTCCTCCAATAGAAGAGAGTAATAATTATGGATATATTCCCCAGGGCTGGCACTGCACAACACTTCAAAGCTGACAAATGACCAACAATCCAACTACAGCCTTATGGGGAGCAACACCTTCACCCTGGGGTTGAGAGAAGAAAGGAACGGTTTTAGTGATATGGACCTTAGTCAGGATTGATTTACACTGGCATTAATCACTTTGTCTCACGCACAGATGCCTTGTTCTGCCAGAATCCTCATGTAGTAGATCAAAGGCAGGAAAAAGATGCATTTAATAACATAGCTGTATGTCAAACTGCAGTACAGCCTCAGCTGGGAAAGATGAATCAACTGCCAGGATGCTGTTGCTTGACTCCTCGAAGTGAAGTTTGGGCTCTCTGCCCTCACACACACCCTTGCCTGGATGAACAGGCCGTTCGGTAGAAAGGTGAGTTCACTACACTTACAGCCTTGCAAATAAAGTGACCTGACAAAACTACCTCCTGGTTGCACTGGGCTGGGATAAAGGCCAGCATTAGCTGTCTGTGTTGTGAGTGCCTTGGCAGAGGAATTGGTGTTTTGAACTCCTGCAAGTTTTTTCTAAGTGCATCATCTGGTGCATAACTTTCCTTTGCTTCCAGCCACCCTTTTGCACAGATGGGGGCTAGAGGGAAGTTTGGGGCTGCAGTTTGGAGCCTGTAGGTGACCAGCTGCCCCCATTTCTGGCATTTCAATTAGCACATGATAGATTGCTTGACAGCTACAGGGGATGATTAGGGATGAATTATATTAGGGATGAATCCTGCAAACATCCTCCAAAGGAAGGTCAACACTAAGAGCCTTCAGTAAACAATACATCTTATTTGGAATAAAATTCTCCTCTCAGAGCCATAAGGAAAGTCTCAGCTCTAATCACTTGCTCCCTGTTTACGACCCGATTACTGGGGACAGCTGAGGTTATAGCAGAGCTCAATGTTCTCCTTTACCAGTCCAAGAGAAGAAACCATTTTAAAAATAAATTAACGTGAAGTTAATGTGATTAAAATTAGCTTCTCTCTGCTGGTAAGATCCCTGAGCCAAGAGGGCAGAAGAAACAGAAAGGACAGCTAGGGACAGGGCAAAAGAAGCACTTGGATAGTGGAGTGGGCTGACACTGGCATTCAATGGATTGCCAAGGCTCAACCCTCAAGATTGAGGGCAGCGCAAGGCAGCGCAGCCACAGCCCAGATGGGCTTTTTGACACTGAGCAAGAGCAAGAACATAGGGTTGCTCTGGCCACCCATCCTCCCTGCTCTCAGCCAGGCCCAGAGCATCCGAGTGCCCTGCAGCCGGAATGCAAAGAAGCAAAAGGACGATGCTGAAAACAGACCCTGGCAGGTTTGTAACCCAACCTGCTGGGTACTCTCTTACCTGCAGCGAAAGGTGGTTCGTTAACTCTGGTACGTTCATGGGGAATTCTTTGAGATCAATCCCTCCGCAATCCACAACTCCTTCCTGAGTGCAGCGGCAGTCTTTAGGGCAGTCAAGAGCTGGGAAATTAGGATCTAGATTCAGCAATGTGGATGAATTTTCCAGAAATTCGTTGTCTTCGTCATTCTGACCGTGGATCACGTTGGAGCTAGAGACCAACAGCCATAGCACCAGCAGAAAGCTGCTGCCTGGGAGCATTTCCCCTGAAACCAAACAGAAAGCATAGGGAGCTGGGTGTCAGCCCAACACAACACAGCTCAGACTGCTTGGAGTCACAGGCACGACGGGCCGTTTGTAGGAGACAAGCAAAACAACCTCATTATGCTGGGATGACTGCCGAGGGGTGAGCCTCCCAGCTAGCACCATGGCTTCACGTGCCGTCCAGCCGGCAGAGCAAACTCCTCCACGCGCTCCAGGCACCAGCCCCAGCTTTAGAAACTCCACTCCTCTCTAGAGCGTTACTGCCAAAGGGCATCGTGGCCATTTTATTTGTCTCATAATTAGAGACCTACTTAATTCGCAGTTTCATGGAAACCATGAAAACTGGCAATATCTGTGATGGCCGGGAAATATTCCGTCGGCTGCGATTTCTCATGATGTCAACCCAAAAAAGGAAAAACTCCAGCACATTATTCACATATTTTGCTGTTCTAGAATCTCCCAATCCTTACCACGATACTTCGGCAGTGTGGCAATCCCTGCAGCCAGTCTCACGTGCTTGAGACTTACTGACTGCTGCGGTGATGGCGGGGCCTCTCTGCCAATTAGCAATCAATGGCAAGGGGCAGGGCCGCTGGGAAATGCCTGAGAAATTGGCCCATCGTGCTATGGGCAAGCTGTAACCATGGCTTTGTTTTGCTAGGAGTTAAGCAGGTCCCTACTCATAATAGTTTACAGCAGAGCCCGCCAGACCCGTGTTTCACTGTGCAGAAATACGTGGAGAGCATAAGCACGGATACCCAAGTGCTGCAGGAAGCGACTGTTAAGAGTGCCACTAAGTGAGAGCCTTTTGCGGATCACCGGTCCTACCAAATCCAGAACGATGCTACGCCTTGAATATCATCTGCCGGCACTGTATTCACTAGCGACACCTAGCACAGCCCTGTCTGCCAGACGCTGGATACTCTTCAATGACACTGACCCTAGGTGCCCTCCCACTCACAGTTTTCTCTAACTGACCCACTCGCCATGCTGTCGGAGGACCTCTGTCTAATGTATTATCCTCATCACATCCCTCCGAGGTAGGGAAATGCTGCTAATCCACATGGGGAGCCAAGGCACCAGGACCCTGACACTGTACTAATGTGAGAACCCCTCATTAGTACTCCAGTGTGTCCCTAGCGTGGATCTACAGGTCCTCGGTAGCATCAGCTGAACTAGGCCTGGCTACTGAATTAGCTTACTCCCTTTCACAAACAGAGAAACACCAGATGACCAGGGAGATTTATATACAGCTTACACAACATCAGTCTTATGTAACCATTGATCATAATGTTCCACCCAGTTTTGCATGGGGAAGTCGCTGCCCTTCATTACATGCATCTTGCTTAATGTAAACATGGTGTAGTGGAAAAGGATAACTCAGTACCGAGATGGGCCTCACCTGGGGTCTGTTTAAAGTGTCCCGAGTTGCAATAAATCTTGACCTCCTGAAAATACGATATGCCTGGACCTTACGTTGCTTTTGGAAAGCAGTGCTGAGCTGAACCCGAACGCCTTGGCTAACGTTCAACTTTGATCTTTCTGGCTGCAGGTTGGAACAATGCAAACAGAAGTTAAATCTCTCTCAAACGGGCCAAGTGGCCCAGGCCCAGCTCCCCTGCCTCACTCAGTGCTTCTCAGGTTTCACAGAGGGGGATTTGCAGTAATATAGCTGCTAGTGGCTTGTGTTTTATCCCTTCCCCGTCTCGTAGTGCTGCAGGAAAAAACCCAGCATTGTGACCCATCAGTGTGATCTAGGCTCTACCATGCAACTCGAAGCAGCTCTAAGCAGGGGAAGTCATGGAACAGCTTTTCTGGGATGGTTCATATTTAGACCAGTCTTGCAAGATGGACTCTTGATCTTAAAATGGCACAAATACCCCATTCATCTCTGACAAACACTGCTTCTCCTTTGCATTTAGTAACAAGAACCTCACCACTGATGTGAACTGCAGAGCTCCGGAGATATCAGTGGACGTGTGCTGCCTTGCACCAACTTGGAACCTGGCTCCCGATCCCCAACATACTCTGAGCGCCCAAGCAGCCAGATCCTGTTCTCAGTGCAACTTCACTGAATTGCTTAAAGTTGCTCTTGATTTCCTCTTGTATGAGCAGAAGATGGAGTGGCCTAGTGGAGAGAGCCCTAGACTGTGACTCAGGAGATTTAACTTCAATCCCTGACTTTGCAGATGATCTGCTGGCTGGCTCCAAGCAAGTCATTTTGCCTCCCTGCATCTCTGCTTCCCTCTCAGTAGAAGTCCATGTTAAATGATAGTGGTCTCCTTTATAAAGCACTTTGAGCCCCACTGCTGGAAAGCCTTATAAAGGAGCAGCTCCTACAGTGTGTGGGGTCAGACAACCTCAGAAATCAGTTATGCCGTTGCCTTCACTCGCTGAGTTGTTACCGATTTCTTCTTCAAACATGCAAAAGGTAAGGCGCAGCACCTGCTGATTGACTTCCCATCATTAGAAGGTGTTTTTACGATAGCTAGATAGATAGATATACACGCGTTCCCACGTGTGCATATATACACACACACACACTTTTTTTTGGCCAATGACAAAAAGTTGAAAGTTTCAAACATGGACCAAAGGCAGCCCTGGCCTAGGTATACTGATGGCACTGCAGCAGCACCCACTGATCCTAGAGCTGGTCTGGGCTCTACTTAAAAAAAAAAAAAAAAAAAAAAAGAGCTGTTAGCATGAAATTTGGTATCCTATTCTAACATGCAAGAGGAAATCTCACACTGCTGCCATCAATATGTGCTTTTTCTGCAGCTGGGCCTTTGAAGTGAGAGTTGCTCTGGTGCCACAGAGACACTCTGGGTAAGGAAACATCTGCTTGCAGCTGGAGCACAGGCAATAAATCCTGGAATGATTTTGATTTCTCCGAGTTCAAAGAAAGCTTGAAGAAACTAACTCCATTTAAGTTCAAGCTCAGTCAGTTCACAAAGAGCTTGATCCAACCCAATAGTTTCCTACGAGTCTGATCCAAAGTGCACGGAAATCATTTTAAAGATCTTAATGATTTTCAATAGACTTGGGACCGGGCCCTACACCAAAGAATAAACTTCCAGTTATGCTGAGAGCTGATGCAGCATTTCTCCCAGCTGCAGCTTTCCCATTTCATTGTGCGTGACCCCTCTCAGGACCAGCATTCACTCCACCGCGCCGCAGCGACTCTGACACTGCAGCACCAGAAGCACAAGTCTCAAGCACGGGGACATTTCAAGATTTGCTTTGTACCCTACAAAGATGAGACTGATCTGAACAGCACAAACCTGCTCGGTATAATCTACCCTCAACTCAACCTGCTCTCTATCCAGAGGATTCTGTTTAGAAAAAGCCAACCACATCAGTAACATCATTTATTTTCAAAATCAGCAGGTTGTTGGAATTTATTACTTGCACTGAATTCATGTTACATACACTAAGGACTGGAGCTAAAAGGCTGCTCACAGTCTCCCAGAATCAGGGTGCTACAAAATAAAGCACTGAAAAGAAACAACTCACCTTTGTTGACAGAGCTCAAATGGATGGAGAAAAGCATCTCTTGCCCAGAAAGGCTCCCTCAACTCATGCCATGTCAGCTACACGCTCTGAGTGCAGAATGATTTCCCCCTTTCCCAAGTCCGATCCTTTCCAGATGTGAGTAGCAAAACTAGAGACAGAAATAGGCAACCCTCTACCAAAGAGAATTTCCTGTGCTTTCCAGTGAAATCGGAGAGGAATTTTCCAAAGTCACCATATGGGAAAATGTGAGCAGAGAGGAGGAGTAAAGCAGCTATAGCCCGAACATAAAGACTTGGGCAAAAAACAACCTCCACTCTCTTTTGTCAACACACTTTGCAAGACCCATGAGAGATGCCAGAAAGAGGAGCGTGCTGGAGCTGGCGGAAGGGAAGTGCAAACTGCCTGCTCCAGCCTTCTCCGTACGGTATTTACATTCTCGCTGCAACGTCCTTGTTCTTCTTGCTTTCTTTTTAGCAGCTTGCCAGATTCTGGATTCCAGGTTGGGATCTGGCCCCCTCCCCTCCTCTCCCCCCGTTGGGGCTGGCAGACGTTACCGAGGAGCAGACAGCTTGTCAGTTCTTCCCATTTCCCTCTCCCCGCTCCAATTGACCTTCAGGGACCAGAAATAACCCGCAAAATCCCAAATGCCTTGGGGCCGTCGAGAATCGGAGCCAAAAGCCCCGTCACCCTAGTTCATCTCGCCCTCCACCCCTCAGCCCAGTACTGCACCACTCCTCAGAGTCAGGAACACTACATTTCCTGTACGTGGTCCCTGGGCAGGAGGGAGATGGGCTTGCAGCTTCTAACAGGGTTTAGTCCCAAGTGCAGCTGCATTTCTAAGTGGCACAAGGGCTTTTTCTTCTGTTTGCAGTTGAAAGGGGTTGTGTTACCAAGAGCCTCAAACGGGAACCCACCTGTTGTGCAAACACTCTGCTGTACCCCACATCGTACCTGTGAGAAAGTGCTTCCTGGGTCCCTGCCGTGCTCCAAAAGAAGAGACACGCCAGCTGTCACGTCCCAGCACCAACAAAGCAATTTGGCTGCTTTCTCGCCCTCTTCCTCAGGCTTGTATCGGCTGGAGCGGAGCCACCTCTGGACCATGCGCAGGTCCCCAAAAGTCAACGTGGGAAGTGTATGGTTTTGTTTAAAAGAAAAATTGGCTGCTTTGTGTGAAATGATTCAGAGATCCAGGATTTATTCTGCGCTCCCCACCCTCCTCATCCCCCTGAGATACGACATGGCGCTCAGACCACACACAACAAAGGCAACAGGCAGCGGAAGATGATAGCGGTGGGGTGTGGTGCTGGATGTCAGAGGCCCAGGCTGCCCCAGCTTGGGAGAGCAGTAAAGGTGGAGGTGACTAGTGCAGTGCATTCACCAGTCCAGTAAAGGACAGAAGTGAAAGAGGCAGGCCTCGCCTGCTTTGGGAGACTTTTTTTTTTTTGAGCTTTGTATGAGTTTTAATAAACAGTCATGCTTTACTCTTCAACAGCATTTCCACCTATCCCTCCCAAGCGCTCAACAGAAGACATCATGATTGTGCCCACTGCACAGAGGAAGAAACCAAGGCACAGAGAGGAGAAGCAATTCTCAGATCCCCGCACTGGCCAGTGCAGATTCAGGAATAGGCTGCAGGCCTCCAGCTGCCTAGCCTAGTGCTATACCCACTAGGAAATGCTACCTCTGAACTAGGGCATTTGCTTTAAGTTTCTTACCGTCTAAACAGAGGAACGCTCCAACACACGCCCTCCCTAGGTCCAGCCCTAGTTTCTTTTCACTTCGAACACCAGCATTTACTAGACCGGTGGGGGCCAACCTTTTTAAACCCCACGCCCTCCCCAGGTGTCACTCTGATCCCCTTTTCCTGCCTGGTCTGCTGCTCTGCTTTCTGCTCCCTGCACTATCTGCCACTGTGCAATGTTCCACACAGAGGCGGCTCATGCCACAAGCTGGTCACCCCTGTACTAGACATACCCCTCTAAAAATCAGTGATTTAATCAGACTTAGGTCAACACGATAAGGCAGGTGTGAGCTAAATGGATGGGCAAGGCTCAAGTGGCCTTCACTACCTTGGTTACTGGAGCCCATGGTGCTGGGCACTGTACAGCTGCCTCAATTAAAGGACAGCTCTTCCAACAGCTCACGCTTAGAGCTAAGGAGTACTGGCACAAGACATTCCCAGCCAGACTAATGCTAGCATAGCCTCCTCCCCCGTGCGAGTCAGAGTGGATCAAAAAGAGCATCTTTGACTTGGAAAGCTTCAAGATGACATTGAGATGTTGCTCCAATCCCTTCTTCAGATAGCAGGGGGGCAGCAGAAGGGGGTGTTTAGGCAGCTGATTTTCGATAGGAAACATCAGAAGCCAAACAACAGCTACCGTAACTTGTATTTTTCCAGCAGGTCACAGTGTTTTTGCGAAGTGCATGGACCAGAGAAATACCTGGGATGGATCCTCCCTCATCCCTGGCCCCTGATTGCCAGCAAAACCATTCAAGTGGTAAAGGGGGCCCCAAATCCCCACTGCTGGTCACAGAAGCGCTCTGTTCTTCAGCCCAAACACTGGGGAAGGCAGGCATAAATCTGTAGGGGGTATGTCACTTGCAGCATGGCGCTACGGGGATCCTACCCTTGGAGAGGGTCACAAGGCACCCCCAGTATTGCCAAAACTGGGATAGGACCAACAGGGGCTGTCCAGACTCCAGAGAAATCTGGAGTCAGGGGAACACAAAAAGTGGCTAAAGGTCATGACAAGCTCCCTCCCTTGGATTGCATGGTCTGGCCTGCACCTTACTGGCTCAGAACAGAATCTCACCATTGTCCTGCCCTAAAGAGATTACCGTCTACATTCAGATGCAATGTGATGTGATTAGCTGGAGCGACAAGAGCAGGCACAAGAGATGGCTGGACGGAGCAGAGTATAAGCATCTTCCTAGGAACCATGGGGATAGTTCATTTAAAAGCAGTTGTATACATGATTGCTGCCTTATTTGGGGTCAGCCCAGAAGGAGCAAGTCAAGGAGGAATAAACTAGATTAAAACTAATTTTAACATACGCTAAAATATTGAAAAGTTGCCTACCTCATTTCATCTTACCCCTTGCCTCTATTCTAGTCTAACCTAGCTTGTTACAGAAACATTGATGCATCTGAAGAGTCCATTAGAACTAGCTAAGGGCAAGCCTTATTTAATGGGAGGGAGGAGCACATGTGTGTGTTTGTGCGTGCACACACATTCAGGTGAATTGCTATATTTTTTCTTTCATAACAAAGATGTGTAAAGCCTTCTAAGGCTCAGTGACCCATGGCAGGTATTCTTCAATTCCCAGCACATACCATAGAGCCCAACCCAAAATCCATTAGTATCTTCCCACTGATTTTAGCAAACCTTTGCTCAGGCCATTAATTTCCTTACATAAGCCTTAAAGACTTCTACCTTACCTGGTATAGCTAACAAAGCTAACCTAGTCCTTGCTGCGCTGCAGATTTTACACATCCAAACTAGCTTGCAGTAGCCTTATTAACATATTTCTGTACCTACATCACGGTAAGCGATTATCATCTCCTGAATTACAACACTGCACCTCTCATCTCAGCCCATAGGACACCTTTTGTTTTCTGGAAGAACTTCCTCTGCTTAAAACCATGGCACAGTATAATGCACTGTCACTTCTGCCAATGATGGACTTCTTTTTTGAAGTACGGGAGGGACTGCTTCCATGCAGCATCAAATCTTTCTCCCCATTTGTCTGCCACACGCGATTAGCTTCCTCATGTGTTGATTTTCACAGCGGAGAGACGTTTCCCTGTCTTTTTTCTGGCAAGCTAAGCCAGAGCCTTCTTAATGTTCTCTGTGAGATGAGACCAGACATTTAGCTCAGCATCCTGTAAGACAAAAGGAAGAACAGTTTCTGTCCCAAGGAGCTGGAGACCCGAAGTGGCTCTTTATGAAGTGCGAACGTGGCAAGGGAGAGTCAGATCCAGCCTCATGTTTGTTTGGTTTTGTACCGATGGGAGGAGGAGCACATTTGTGAAGCTCTTTCCTTCCCAACAGCCTGCAACATCCTTCCACACCCTGGAAGAAAGAGGGTTGGGGCCCCATCCCCGACCAGGTGCTACAAGCCCTTACCGCCCTCCCTACCAATGACAAGCACCTGCTCTCTCTCTGCTCCTCACCAAGTCTGAAATCATCCTTAAGCACAAGCACCTGCTGCTGTTAAAATATAAGAAAACCACAGTCCACCCATCTGTCAAATCCTTACCTCCTCACCCCACAAAATCATGTTGTGCAGCTGTGAACATCTGCCCTAGGCCTCAGTTCTTGCATCCCGTAAGGTCACAAACACACAGGGCCAGTTAATATAATTATAGCATACTGAAAAGAACAATGTGCGTCTGCTGTGAGTGCACACTCATTCATCCAGGTGAGTGCTCTAGCAAAGATCCCTGATTTGGGACTTTTTATAAGCTGTCTTCAGGTCAGACAGGTCTCATTCTGCTCTGAGCAAGTTAGAACAGAAGACCCAGAACTAGTGACCAGATAGTCAGAAAGCACTACGCACCCACACCCCAACAGTCGCATTCTTTTGAAGGAGTTAAGGTTTTCCTTCTTAAGTGCAAGTTTTACACAAAGGACTAGAGAGAAGGACAGAAGGATTAACGGGAGAGATTCCAGAAACTGGTGTAACGACAGACGCATTTGCCTTCGGCCCCATACTTTGCTATTCTGTTTGATGCATTAAAGCACATAATCCCACTGACAGGGTAGATCTACCCTGCTTCTTGGAGAGAAAATTAATCTACACTGACCTTTGTGTTGTCCTGGCAAGTGAGCTACTTCTGAAGCTGGCTTGGGGGTGTCTACACTACACTACACTACTGCCACTTTCTGAATGCAGCCTAGGTGTACCCTCAAAGGCCTGGGCCTTGTGTAAAACTGGAGATTTTTCTTCACATTCAGCTCTCAGATGTGATGTACTTCATCTTGGGGACATACATTTTAGCCCCTCATCCTCCTTGAATAACTAGACATAAATGAGCTAAACTCTCTTCAAATTGCTTTCATGTCCTTCGATATCCTTTTTAGGCTCTTTACACCATTTCCATTTGCAAGTGTCTGTCTCTGTCTACCCCTACTCTGTCTCTTACTGTTAACAATACCTAGCTGTGATCCACAAAATTCAGAACCTACCTGGTTTAAATAGGAAGTTTCCCATAGAGGACAGCTGTACCTGAACGAATTCAGAAAAAGGTTAAACTGCAAGCATTGCCAAGACCTAACCATTTTAAACACCAATTCAAATAAGCTACTGCACTGTACTTAATATAAAATGGAATTTATCCCAGTGTTTTTGGAAATGCACCAAAAAGTTAAAGTTAATATGCTTGGTCCTACAGACATAAAAGAAGCTATCAGCACCACATACATTACAAGATCACTAATTAGGCAATGGATTTCTTTTACTGGGCTGCATCACAAAACCAACTTTCTGCAGAAGACTCCCAAAGCAATTCTGCTCAAATGCACTCAATGTTAGGGTTTGCATTACTTTGGGCTATGGACAAACAGATTGGGAGAGGTTTCAGAAGGAAAAGAGGGAGCTGTTATTTGTAGGAACCTGTAACAATACAACCGTAGCAAAATCCCTCCAACTTTAACCCCAAACAAAGCAGGGTTAAAGGGGCAATTGAGCTTACTTACATCACCAGGTGCTCCTGCACAGGGAGCAGTTACAACATAACAGGTGCCCAAACAGCAGCTCCTTTTCCCCTTCTGAAAGTGATCCAACTGAATGTTTGCCCATGCCCTCTGTTCACCTAGATACAGCATTTATCATTATAGTAAGAGGCATATCAGAACACACTGTATATTCTCTTTAGAATAATATAGGACAATGATGAGCATACAAGCCTGCACATCCAGAGTAAGTATTATGAAGCTGCAAGAAGTCCAAAGAACTGAAGCACCATATGGTGATTTTTTTATTTTTTTGCTTTTTAGCTTCTTGTTCTGAGAAAGTTCAAGTCAACTTTGACCTCAGCTTTGTTTTTCAAAAATGCTCCGAGGGCTAAAACATAAAAGGTACATTCAACATCTGCCTGTAAAACAGGAACTGTTACTCACCCATAAGAGGATTTCTTTGACTGCTCTTCCAACTTGTTTGCTTGCTTTGAATTTTTTGATGGGGAGGGGTGGGTGTGGATGCAGGTGTGAGAGTGTGTGGGAGTGGGGGTGTTCACAGAGTGGTTTGCACATTGACCCATGATTGAAAAGCCATCCAAAAAATCATGGATCATCCATGCTCAAGATTATTGGAATTGGGAGGTTCTTCATTTGCCTAAAGGTAACCTGTTCAAACCCCACTGGGAGATGCCAACAATTTCAGAATGATTTCAGACGCTCATTTGGATTTACCACAAACACCTCCCAGGAGCAACTCCAAAAGGTGAGAAATCAAGCACTGCCACAAAATTCAATTATGACACCCTTGCCTCTGTCTGCAGCTGCTGGCCTCTGGCAATGCCACCACTCCCATCAGGGGCCTGGGCTTCGCCTTTCCAACTGCCCAACGGGAGAACAAAACACACAAGTTAAGGATTGACATCTAACAGCAAGTTCTCGCTATAGCTAGGCAGCAAGACCTTCAACATTAAATTACCCGACCTGAGAAATGCAGAATTTGGCCCCACAGAATGCACATCAGTTAGTCAAAAGACCTAAAATAGCCCCTACATGAAGTCTGCTGCCTAAATGTTCAGATATATTTCAGGGCTGAGGAGTATATACTGAAAACCTGAAACTTTTCATCTTGCTTTCAACCAGAGACTTTTAGTTTAAAATGTAATAAAAACGGTCTTTCACTGCATTAGACAGTTTCATCTTAACCCTAATCTTGGGGCTGGGAGGCAGGTTATTTCTGCCTAACCTACCGGGGCAAGTCCTTCATATAGCATCAGTGAGTTGATCTCAACATTAGGCTCACCCTTTGACTTCACAGTTTCACCCATTCTGCTATAATAAATACACTGATTGGCACCGAGATTGATTATATCCTATTAGATTTTGGCTAAAACTGCCTTCCTTTAACATAGGGTTTATGAGTACTTTGCACGTGCGCGCGCACACAAAAAAATCATTTTTTATAACTATGAAATCCTATTTAAAAAAAGCCACACAGAAAAAACAGGAAAAGTATGTTTAATTTTCTATTAAACATTCAACCAGAATACATTGTATCTGCAAAACAGAATGCCAAGATAATTATCAACTCCAGAACTGCAAAAGAGATAATCATTTAAACAAAATAGATTTTAAAATGTCAGATGATCTCCCCCCATAATTTTATTTCAGGGCAATGAGACATTACAAGCAAATGCTGTGAATCTC
The DNA here is from genome assembly GCF_000455745.1 of Alligator sinensis. Classification (NCBI taxonomy): domain Eukaryota; kingdom Metazoa; phylum Chordata; order Crocodylia; family Alligatoridae; genus Alligator; species Alligator sinensis. The sequence continues at coordinate 296,964 of NW_005842168.1, read as the reverse complement.
AGAGCAAATTCTTTGTCCTGACCACTATTTTTGGATGCCTTTATTTAGTTACATATTTGTTCACTTCCAAAATGGAATGTTCTTTAAAAGCAGATTCCCAATGTTTGTTTAAAAAAATTCTGTCAAATGTCTAGATCCTGCCCAGAAGGCATTTATAAAGAAACACTTTTCTGTTAAGTAAAGGAAGTCTGATAGAAAGTGTCCCCTAAAATCCCATTACAGGTTTTCAAACATTGTTAACAAAAATGAACAAAGTAAAAGAAACTAAACAAGTTATTACCAAGTTATTTGTCTTCATGTTTCCATTGTCCTTCCAACTAGTCCATGTATCTGACTAAAACTGATAGTCAAGGGACTTTATTAAATACGTCCCAAACATTATTTAAATAATTTCATTAGTCAAAACTGATTTCACTTGCATAATACCTGCTAGGACATTGTTCATAACCACTGGTGCCCTAGCTCAGCCTAAAAATCATAATTAGTATATTAACTTTCCATAGACAGAGTTATGGAATTCAGCAAGATAGCACTGAGATCTCTATTAGGATTTAAGAAAGATGGACCTGACCATCCACAACCTGTGTCATGTAATTTCCAATGTCTAATTCCATTCTAGCTTTGACAAATACATGTACACACCAAATGTTGACTGTGAAATGTAGCCAAGTGAGTAATTTAATGAGTTCAAAGTTTAGCTTTGCCTGGCTGAAGCTGTAGGTTCTGAAGTTTCATTGCCAAACCCATGTTCCCAGCCACCTTCAATTTACCTTGAAAGAAAGCCTGCAAAAAGATGAGAGAAAGGTTGTTACACTGTCCTTTATTTTTGGTTACTTAAAATCAATCATTCAGGTTGATATTTCATGTCCTCATTGTACCATTTCATGCAAGTCCCTTCTTCAGCCCTCATTTTGAAGCTGGCTCTCTGGGTAGCCAGGAGAAGGAGGTATGTGGGAGATATGTAGCGTTCTTCCTCCTGACATAAGCCAGACTGCGCTCAGTGAGGTGGCTGTCACCCTGGAACGGAGGGGACCCTGGGTTCTAGTCTAGGCCTTTGCTCATCCCTTACACTGTTCTCTGTCCAGTTTTTTTCCCCTCAATGACTAGCAAATACAAAAGGGCAATGGCTGAGTTTCCAAAGGAGGCAACACCTGGCCTGTGGCATGATGGTTGAAGCACTATGCTCAGAAGTTTGAAACTCAGGTTCAAAGGTTTGAACCTCCACCTGAGCAAGGGGGAAACCTAGAGCTTTGGTCTCTAGGGGCACCCATACACGACTACAGAGGCTGCTATGATGGACTGGAAGTCCAGTGTCGGAGCAGACTCAATTAATTGCTGCTATTGCAGCACTCCAGCGGCCTCGTGCATCAGTGCTTAAAAATGGCAGCAGGGGTGTTTGAACTATAGTCTGTCCAACAGGCTTTAGTGCAAGCACCCTGCCACCATTCTTAAGTACAGGGACGCTGATACAGGAGACATGGCAACGTTTTAATTAGAGCAGCTCCGAGAGTTGCTAGAATTAAAAAGTGCACCTCCCCCACCACCCTTGGAGATCATGTAAAAGTACCCTAGTTTCCCAACTGAATGCCCTAACCACTCAGCTATGGGGGGCAAACAGCTCTCCTTCTCTTTTGTTTTGTTGCCAGGGCACATGCCCAGTCTGCGCACAAATGCAGTCATCTTCACGTGCAGGCTTATGTATCCAGGAACAGGACTCCTACCTGTGTATGAGAGTTATTTTTGGCACTTATGACCAAACCTGGCTACTTAAGACAACCGAGAAGGGAACTGAATGCCACCCCAAGTATTCAATTTATTTACAGGGACCATTTTAAAGGTCTTTCATCTGTATGCTAGTTGACAGAGCTTCCTTTAAATACTCAAAAGGCTATACTCAAAGGAGCAGAGATGTAGTTAGCCGTCTTAGTCTTAAGTCCAGTGGGGGGGAGTTGGGGTAGAGAGAGAGACTCTGTGTGTGTGTGTGTGTGTGTGTGTGTGTGTGTGTGTGTCCATCCCAAGCTTACTCAAAGGAGTAAGCAAAGGATTTTTTTTGTGGGAAGTCACTGTATTCTTCACACACAAAGTAGTTGAATCCTGCTTTAACTGTTGAACACGCAATTCAACCATAACTACTGAATCATAAATAGTGCTTCAATAAAATGTCTATATGATCAGGAAGTCCACTACTGCAAAATGAGAAAGAAAAAGTATCTTTTAGCCTTCTTATATTATCAAATTCAAGAGCCACAAAGAAACAGGAAATAATTTTTTAAAGAAAAGATGTAGCTGAAATATTTATAGAACCTTAGGACACCCGTGGCACAATAACTGCTTTGTTTTCAACTGTTCAGTACTTAGGCATTCCATGATTAAAGTACTTTCTACTCTTCACTTCTTCAGCCTGTAGCTCTTATCATAAAACTGAATACCAAAGTAATCCCAAAAGAGGAAGTTTCCTTGCATGTGATTTCCAGCTAAGTATTTTATCAAGAACAATAGAAGCACCTTAGTATAAGAGTTTAAAATTTGCTATCTTTTACATCTGAAAGGTGTTCAAAAGCAGTCTGGCATAAAAATATTGATCATTTAGTCAAAAGAAACTAGAATAATTTAAAGTTTTCTCTGTTGGACACTGTTTGTAAAATGAAAGGCTAGAACAATTGTATCCAAGAGATATCATCATTTTATCTTTTCTGTACTTACTGTCTGAGGATTCATTTTACCCGTCATTAGAGCCAGCAAGTCAGCATCAGCCATTGTAATTGTACAATCAGCCTTCTTATCTGTAACACAGCAAAGTTGGACTGTTTAGCATCAAGTGGAGAAAGAGAGATGAAGTTTGTTAGCTTTAGGTGAAAGTCATTTCAAAGCTCTTGAGGATGCAGGTGAGTTATGGGAACAAAGAAGTCATAGTTTGCAGGATCACATGCTACTTCTTAACAACTCAGGAGAGGATGGAAAGAAGGGGGATAAATTGCCAACAGGTAAATGGCATCATAACTGATCAATATATGTGAAGGGTTGTGTCAGCAGAAATTTTGATCAAAGACTCCCTCTTACACAAGAATCTGATAGAGCCCCAAGCAGGACTTCTACCATATAACCTATGCAATCAAGCAATATTCAAGTATAAACACTGTAACTTCATTAATAATAAGGAACAGAGGGATTAGAAGGCATTGAAACCTTAAGTCTTTTTTCTTTAGTCTCCTGGGACTACTAGGGCATAATCAGAGCTAGGCCACGCAATGGGGAGTTAACATCTGATGGCTGCTGGCAACCTGTAAAATAAGCTTGCAGTCACAGTCCAATTCCAAAAGGATTAGGAGTCCTAATAGCAAGGGGGCGGGAGGAACAGAAACAGAGAGAAATTGAATACACACTCCTCTTAATGCTGGTCAAAGGACTTCAGTGACATTCAACTGCCCACTAAAATCCCTGGATATTTCTACACATGCACGAGCCAGGCCCTTTCAATTAATCGAGTCTACTCCGAAGCAGCGGATCTCCAGTACGTCACTGGAAAAAAGGTATGTGTATAAATTCCCCGTGGCTCTAACTGGGAAGGTTCTAACTTGGTACAGGCAGTCCAGAAAAAAGCCATAAAAATATCTTATGTGGAAGGACACCTTTGGTACCTTTAAGAGGCTTGAACAGGCTTTGGAGCAGCCAACAGGTGTGGGCAGCCTAATGAGGAGGTCACATGACCGCACGAGGGCCTCTGGATTGGAGGATGGAGCTGGGCAGCCTCCCTACAAACCCAGGCCCTCATAGTTGAGCTGGCAGTTGCATCTAGGGAGGCAGAGTGACAATACTGCCCAGCTGGAGCTGGAACTAAAGCTGCTGCTCCCAGAACACCTGGAGGACAAGGAGATTCCTGGTCTGGGGAATGACCTAAAACTACACTCTGCTGAGGTGGATGGTGTAGTGGGGCTGTCCATGGCAGGATGGTCCCCAGGAAATGCCACACCAGTGCCTCCCTAGTGAAAGATGAGTATGGGGCACCATAAAGCCTCAGCCCCCACAACCTGGTGGGTTACCCTGTAGAGGGGACAGGTGATGGGTCCAGGCATGTCAAAAGCCCAAGGGGCATCAGGCCTAGTAGCCCTGGTGAGGGGGTGGTGCAGTGGCCCCAATGAGAGGGCATGTGTAAGTAGGCTGTGTAGAGCAGGGTCTGCGCTGGGGGGGCCTTAAGGACTGTGCTTAGGCTGGCCTAGAGATCAAGTGAGCTATGTCTGGAAGAGCCCAAAGGTGGACCTGTATGAGAGGGAGAGGGCTAGCTGCTCAAGAACCAAGCCAGGAAACCCTCAAGTGGTCAATGCTGAGGCCAGGACCAGAATGGTCAAAAGGCAAAGATGCCCACCACAAGGGATAGCCAGAGCCAGGGGTTTTGACTGGTCTAGAGGTGAGGCCAGGGCCTGCAAGGCCAAAGGTCCCAGAGGGGGCCACTGCCAAGAGGGAAAGGTGTCTAGGGAGTTTGCAGCATTGCATGATGGTGGAGGTTAGGCCGCCTGACTAGGAGGGATCCAGGTTGGGGTTCAACTTACCAGACTAGAATGTAATGGGGCTCAGTGTGGGGCCAGATCCATATAGTGATGCCATCTGAGAGGCATGGGACACAGTGTAGGAATGGCACGGAGCTGTGTATTATACCTTTGGCACTGGGCATTAAATGGGCAGCCTCCCACCTATAAACTACTTCCAAAGTTACATCAAAGGCATGGCAGGCAAGGCAGGTGGGCAGACTGCCCTAGGCATATGAGCAGGCCAATGATTAGACAGGCCTCATGGTGGCCCCGTGTCAGATTTCTGAGCATCTCTTTACAAATCCTGATAGAGGAGATATGCCAGCAGGGGGGTGAACATATTCCTGGGCTGAGCTTAGCATGCACCATTATAGTTTAGAAGTAACACAACTAGTCCCTAAGTTGCCCTAGTTCAAGTGACTTAGCCTTATCATAGCCTCTTCTGCTCCTGACTTGCAAGTACTGTGCTACTTAAGTGCTACACACGTTTTAGACAGAATAAAATCACCCTGAACATTCATCACTAAACTAGTTTGGATAGTCCCTCCAGAACTAGCCTGATGCATACTTGAAGAAAGCAGATTCCAACATGGCACTGGCTGTTCTTTATGCTGGATTATATGGAGTAAAATTTAGTAATTGTGAAAGGTGCTAAAGACATTCACTGATATCAAACAGATCCATGTAGGATGAGTTAGAAAGTGAAAAGTTAACTTCTCAATTGAAAGGCCTTTTTTCTTTCTTTAAAACACTTTTGATTCTTATTATCAAAGTTAATTTCTAAGTAAAAGTAACAGTCACTTTTTATTCTCTCTCTCTAAGGCACTTCCTGGAGATACAAATCACTAAAACTTCAATTTCAGGCATTTCCTGCCCAGCACTTCTCAAAAGGAGCGGTGTGGGAATGTTTGTTCCAAAATTCTCAGAGCTGCAGCTGCTGAACTGGAAGGCCAGAAGGTTTAAGGAACTCCAAGACCATCTGAAAATGTCTGTGTCCATTATTAATTTTGTGGATGGATTTTGATTAAAATTGAAAAGACAAACATATTACACAATAATTTTAAGCAGCTTCTAGAATTCTTAATGCCTGGACTGGCTGCACATTAACACCTTTTAAGTGGCTAAAAGCACTCATTATTTGGTTTAAATTATGCCACTCCAGAGGGCCAGTTTATCTCTAATGTTCCTAGTTTTGCTCCTGTTTTATTAAGGTGTAGCCACTCCAGGTAGCTATTCCGCCCAAATTGAAGTCCTTCAGCATCCCAGGATGCAACGGCACCTTGGGCAAATGGAGATGCCAGGGTGCAATGGGGCAGGCACAACGCCCTGTCTCCCGGGCATTTCGGACAGAAGGAGTACCACAGCCGTGGAGCTCCTGATGACTGTGATGGCCCCCACTGCCACTGAGACCAGCTCTGTTCCCAATGGCCCAAGCACAGCGGCTTGGAGCACCGCCACCCATTGCTGCTGGGATGGGCTTGCTCTGCCCAGTGGGAGCAGAGCTGGTCCCAGCACCAGCAGAGGGCACTGCACACCCCCCCACACCGCTGCTGCACTCAGACTGACTTGTTTTGCCCAGCAGTAGCAGAGGCGATCCCAGGGGGAGGGGGCAGTGCTCGCTCTACTGCTGACTGGCTCATTCTGCCTGGCAGAAGCAGAGCTGATCTTGTCCCCAACTCCTAGTCCTCCCCAGCCCACCAAGCCGCTAGTGGCAAATCACAGCTGTGCAGGTGACGAGCAGTCAGAACAGGTTTTCTGCCTTAAGGTGCAACTGCTCCACTAAGCCAATCAACACTAAGTTGATTAGTACTTCAGTTTCATAGTTTGTAGGGTCAGAAGGGACCTTGACAGATCATCAAGTCCGACCCCCTGCCATGGCAAGAAAGAGCACTGGGGCCAAACGACCCCAGCAAGGTGTTCATCTAGCCTCCTCTTAAAGCCCCCCAGGGTAGGAGCCAGCACCACTTCCCTTGGAAGTTGGTTCCAGATCCTAGCCACCCTGACTGTGAAGTAGTGCTTCCGGATATCTAGCCTGAATCTACTCTCAGTCAACTTATGGCTGTTATTCCTTGTTACTCCTGGGAGTGCTCGGGGGAACAGGGACTCCCCGAATGCCTGCTGGTCCCCTCTGACTAGTTTGTAAATGGCCACTAGATCCCCTCTCAGCCTTCTCTTGTGGAGGCTGAACAGGTTCAGGTCCCGTAGCCTCCCCTCGTAGGGCCTGCCCTGCTGCCCCCTGACCATGCGAGTGGCCCTCCTCTGGACCCTCTCCATGCTGTCCACATCCCTCCTGAAGTGCAGCACCCAGAACTGGACGCAGTACTCCAACTGCGGCCTGACCAATAGAGGGGGAGGATTACCTCCTTGGACCTGCTCGAGATGCATCTGTGGATGCATGACAAGGTATGGTTGGCCTTCCAGATCGTGCCCCACACTGTCGGCCCATGTTCATTTTGGCATCAATAATGATTCCAAGATCTTTTTCTGCCTCTGCACTGATGAGAAGGGAGTTCCCCAGCCTGTAGGTCTGCTGCTGGTTCTTCCTCCCCAGGTGCATCATCTTGCACTTGTCAGTGTTGAAACCCATCCTGGTCTCATCTGCCCACCCCTATAACCTGTCTAGGTCCAATTGCAGCCTATTCCTCCCTTCTAGCATGCCCACATCCCCCCACATCTTAGTGTCATCAGCAAATTTGAATAGGGTGCTTTTTATCCCCTCGTCCAAGTCACTGATGAAGATGCTGAACAGCGTGGGTCTGAGGACTGAGCCCTGGGGGACCCCACTGCCCACATCCCTCCAGGTCGAAAATGACCAGTCCACCACCACTCTCTGGCTGTCAGCGTAACAAAGCCATAGTATAGTATAGTACAGTACAGTACAGTGCATGAAATTGCTCTTTGAAATGCCTTTGTAAGCACAGCAGCATAAAAATCTCCTTTGAAGTAACATTATCTTAGTGATATCAATTTCAGTTATATAGTTGTGCTGTTTCCAATAACAACATTATAAAAGTCAATTTACCCAACTCTCTAAGGTACATTAAGTAAACAAATTCTAGGCTTGCTTTCTTTTCTCCACTTCAGTGCAAAAAAGACATTTGTCAAATGCTTACCTCCCTTTTTCCAATGCCTTGGATGCCTTTTGTAACACTCTAA
>NW_005842168.1:254352-289246 GCF_000455745.1 Alligator sinensis | reverse complement strand
CTTTCCCTAATCCATGTACTTTTACATGGAACTTGAAATCAATGCCTACTTTAGTTGATAGCTAGGAAAGTACCTAGATGGCCAAATTTTATCCTGTTTCACTGGATTTGGGAAATAAAGGCAGTGTATACATACTGGCCCACCACTAAGAACAGTCTAGCTCCATCCTCTTTTGAACCCCACTTCAGGGAGTTGAAGGCTGCTATTAAATCTCCCCCTCAGTCTTCTTTTCTTGAGACCAAGTAAGCCCAGTTCCCTCAGCTTCTCCTCATAAGCCATGTTTCCAGCCCCTAGCCATTTTCATTGCCCTCTGCTGGGCTCTTTCCCATGTGGGCCTCCCACTACAGAAAGGATGTGGACAACATTGGACACAGTACTCCAGATGTGGCCTCACCAGTGCCAAACAGCGGGGAACAATCACTTCCTTTGATCTGCTGGCAACACGCAGCCCAGTACGCTGTTAGCCTTCTTCACAACAAAGGCACACTGTTGGCTCACGTTCAGCTTATTGTCCACTGTAAACCCCAGGTCCTTTTCTGAAGAGCTGCTGCTTAGCCATTCGGTCCCAAGCCTGTACTAGTGCGTGGGATTCTTCTGTCCTAAGTGCAAGACTTTAAACTTCTCATTGTTGAACCTCATGAGATTTCTTTTGGTCCAATCTTCCAAGGTCTCTCTGGAACCTAGCCCTACCTCCAAGCCTCTCTCTTACTCCCCCTAGCTTGGTGTCATCTGCCAACTTCCTAAGGGTGCGCTCCATCCCATCTTCCATGTTGAACAAAACTGGCTCCATGACTGACCCTTGGGGCGGTCCACTTGGTACTGGCTGCCAACTAGACATCAAGCCTTTGAGCCTGACAATCCAGCCAGTTTTCTATCAACATTACAGTCCATTCATCCAACCCATACTTCTTTAGCTTGCTTGCAGGGATTTTGTGGGAGTTAGTTCCTCCCCAAGTTATACGGCACTATTCAGGCTCTTCAATTATTACATATTTAAACCGCGAAACCTTTGAAAAGAGCCAACATTTTAAAATAATGGGAAATAGGAAAAACAAACTTGACAAAAAACAATGAATCTTTGCCCTACAATGGAAATTTAAAAACAACTTCAGAGATGGTTGGTGACTATAACAGCGCAGTTCATTCCCATTTTAACTAAGCAAGTTCATATTTTGTACTAAACCTTCAGGGGTTTGATAGCTTCTTTTGATACAACATAGCAAATCAAAATGAAAAGATGTATCACAACAGAAAAGTATCAGGGCTGACCTGAATTAATGTCCACAGAACCTTTCCCATTTTTCACATCTACGATCCAAGTTGCTTCTTTACCGCCAGGACCATCTTTTACTTTGAAGGCAAAAACACCACCAATTTTCTTGACAAATTTTTCTCCTTCCTGTAACAATTATGGACAAGAACATTTACGGGACAAATCATTCCTTTCAGTTAATCTGTCCTGGCACAATTTCTAAATAATTTTATTTATAATGATATATTAGGGTACAGTAAACAAACCTTTCTATTATTCTGCTAAGCTTCATACAAAGTAATATAATGCATATGGTACTTTTCAAAAAGTGAAAAATCCATTAATTTTAAGATCAATGGAAACACAGTTGCTATACTTAAGGTAGTCATTCCCTATTTTTTAGGGCTTAACATCTCCAAGCATATAGAAAAGTTTTTTGTTTTTTTTTTTAATGAAAAAAGGTTAAGTAAATCCACTCTCAGATAACCACTTGCAAGCCCTCTGCATTTCAAAAAGCAAAACTAAAACAAAACAAATGGAACACATGGGATGCCAACGAGACCATATTATATTAGTGGACAGGAAAATACTAATTCTTTATAAACAACAATTGTTTTTTAAAGACAACAACAGCTTGTTCTGTACTTCTTGCTTTCAATTTGCAGGTCATATGATCCCTCCCTATTGTCATAGCAAGAAGCAAGCAGCAAACAAGAAAAAATGCTGAGACTTACTAACAGTAATTAGGTAGCTATGTACATTCATCAGCTATAATGAGGTACAGTTTTAAAAAGACAAAAAAAAAAATCAACCTGAAAGTTTTGAACTGAGCAAAATCTCTAACTCATTTTACCCTCTGTGTGTTTCATGTATAAAGAGATTTTTTGCCGTTTCTGCAAATTAAAACTTAATTTTAGTGGAAGAAAAAAAAAAACCCCAAAAAAACCCACACTTTCCTATAAATAATGATCTAATAATAATCATGATTTAATAATGACTTAATGTAATACCAATTTAATTGATTTAAATATTAATACTAAAGTTAGACCACTTTGATTTGTACATGCATATAAATCTGTATTCCTATTATTTCAAAGGCAACATTTAATTCAGAGGAGTGGTTTACCCCACACATGCACCAGAGGTTCCAGGAAGAGATTAATATCAGGTGTTTGGTGCAATTACAAGATTCAGAACACAGATTCAAGAGTTCGCCAAAGGCAAGAAATCTATTTAAGCAAAACCAATCCAAGAAATACCAAAGCCGTTTCCACAAGTAACTGGAAACTTTATTTTACTACTTTGTTCTTCTGTAATGAGACATTTATTCTTTGCCTTAAATACACCAGAAGTCACGCTGGGGGAAGAGTACTTCTCTCCCTACCTCCCCACCCAGCCAGGAGAAAGTAAGAAAGCTTCTCTGGTGAACGCAATTCTGGGCAATTGAATCCATTACAAAGTTCATAGCAGTAATGAACAGCAAGACACATCTTTGAGATATTTCAGTGCTTTGATGAAGGGTTGCACATCAGCCTGCAGGATTGAGCAGGTAATAAACAAGTCATCAGGGCTAAAGAGATGATGATTTAAGTCTGCAAGGTTGCTGCCACTACTGTCATCACTTCAGCTGAGGTGTTAGGAGCTTCCCAGAGTCCCACCAACACTTGCTGGGGCAGCAGATTAACAGAGTGAAAAGGAAGAGGGGGAGTGGAAACAGCTCCCAGCCTTGAGACAGACAGAGCTCTTTTACCCAGGTCCAAAAAAAGAAAAAGGCAAATCCCTGCCCCTACACCAAGGCAGCCTCCCTACCTCCCCCACTCAACTAATGGCAACCAGTTTCTTCCATGTCCCATATAAAACTTATCCTTTTGGTAGACATACAAAGGAAACCTACTTTCCATTTTAAAATATGCTGAAGTTCAGCAAAAATTGGTAACCGTTGCCTGGAAAGGATTCCTTCCTACTAAAGTCCTCATTTTAATAAATATATAGCAAATCCATCTAAATCTCAATAAAATATGGCTTTAATGGTAGCTGGAACATTCATTCAGAGGAAATCTACATTTTATCTTTAACTTATCACTTACTTAAGTTGTTAACCGATATGAAAACGCAATAAGCATGACAAGGATTTAAGGAGTGAATTAAAGGCAGAATTCCAGCCTCTAAGCACAAAGTACAACTGAAATAAGTTAAATTGTCCTTTAAGATGCTTTTTAAAGAAATGAAGTGAGGTTACATACCTCTTCAAGTTTCTTTTCAATCTCTTTGAAGACGAGATGTGCTTTAAATCCGTCAACAAGTGCTCTGGTGGGAATAGCCTGGATGCGGTGGTTGCTGAAATGAGAGAAGAGAAAACCCCTCATTTGACTCACTTAACTTTTAGACAATGAAGAACAAACCTGTCTAGACTAGAGTCAACTCCTCTTGAGCTACTGTAGCTTGAGACAGAGCAGCCACACTAGAAAACATTTGAGTAAAAGAGCAGCCATGTTAGCAAATGGCCAAGGTGTGCTAATGCCAGCTGACACTTGTACCTCCTGGAGCAAGTGACTCAAGTTAAAAGCACTCATCTCACAGGGACAAGAAAAGAACTCAAGGAAGGAAAGACCATCCATTAAAAATAATCCATATAAGCAATATCATAGCTTTATCTTAAAACAGCAGTAGTAGTGATTGATGTAACCATATGTATTAGATGTTATTTTGCTGTAATACATATATTTTTGTTAAAATGCTTAGACAGTTTGTAAAAACAAAAACAGCCTTGTCAGAGAAGACCATAAAGTAAGGTAGGGAAGAAGCAGGACAGGCAATCCACAATGCTGGAAAAGATTAGATCACAATAAGAAACCCACCCACTTTTCCAAGGATATAAATCCCAACTAACTGACAACTTCCAAGTTCACAAGGGATCTGGTTCAGTCCTGTTCCCAAAGTTTCAGTAAAACAAAAAAAATTAAATAAAACCAGAGATCATTTATTAAAATATTAAAACCAGCCATCTATAAATATTGGGTATAGGCTGGAAGGCGATTTGGAGAACTCAGCAAATTCAAAAAGGCATGCTGCCAATCTGTGTGCCACCCACTTCCCATCTCTTAAATTTCCCCAGCCAGTATAGGTGAGAACCGATGGGCATTTATACACATACTTTTCTGTCCCACGCTGCACTGGAGGTCTGTCACTTCGGAACAGACTTGATTAATTGAGTCTGCTCTGCATAAAAGTGAAGGCAAACTGCGCTGTGCCACATGCAGTTGTGTAAATGGCAAAACGCACATCAGCACGCAGAAAATGGCAGCAGGGCACTTTCGAACTAAAGCACCTCCGATGTGTTTTAGTTCAAAAGTGCGCCACCACCATTTTCTTGGCGCTGACACATTTTGCCGCTTATACAACTGCACGCGTTGCAGCGCCAGGCACTTCTGAAAGCACCCAACGCTTAGGGCATTTCTACACATGCATCTGGCTACCCACAACAGCACAATGTAGACTTTGGGATAAATGTTTAGTTTTACATTTTCGGGTGCAAGCAAATAAAAGTTTGGGCTGTAGACTTGTTTCTGCCTCTTTTATCAGTAACCTACCAACAAGGTAACTTGTAATCTGGGTGTCAGTCTCATCAATGTGGAAAAAGGAAAAAGGACTGTTTCCTGTCACTTGCACATGGCCTGCCTGTTAGTACACCCCAGTATGCCTCTCAGCCTTTTCCCCCACAGAGCAATTAAACCGCTACTGACATTCAGCTTGTGACACACTATAAGCCCCAAGTCCTTCTTTGTAATACAGGCAGTCCTTGGACTTACGACAATTGGTTCCTGAAAACCGCATCTTAAGTTGAAATGTTGCAACTTGGAACCAATTTTCTCATAAGAAACAATGTTAATGGGGGATTAGATCTTGAACCAAGGCCCGATACCCTATTTTCACCAAAAATACCCCAGAATTTTGTACTCGATCAATTGTAGATGAGTAATATAGCTACATTAATGCATTTATATTGTAAATAGCAATCATATTGATTTGGAAGGACTTCTTTTGAGGTGACTTTGCTGGACTTTTTGAAGGGCTCTTGGTTGGACTTTTTGAAGGGTTGTTGGCTGGAGCCTTCTCAGGAGTCCTAGCTGCAGGTTTTTCTGGAGTCTCATCTGCTTTCTTAAAGAAAGCGTCCAAGGAAGCTTGGACAGATGTTCTCCAGGGAAATGAGCGACGCAGAGAACATCAATCGGATCAAGTGTTGTAAAGTCGAAGCTAACGTCATAAAGTTGAAACAGGGTGTCAATTTATAAACTTGTAAGTACGAAACGTTGCAACTCAAAACGTTGCAAGTCGAGGACTGCCTGTACTGCAGCCTCACAAGTTGCTCCCCATTTTAAGGTTTCTCCTCTCTGCTCATCTGCAAGCTTTCCCATCCTTTCTGCAATGTCAGCATGGAATCCCTTCGTTTCTACTGTTATGCTGCAGCTGGGAGTGTGCAGCCCCTTCTCCCCAAAGGCCAAAGACATCCAGAAATTTTTTCCAGGCTCAGAAAACAGCAGGAGGTTTAGCTGGTGCTCTATCGCTGCACAGAGCTCTGAAGAGATGGGCTAGAAAGGAGACAGGCATGCTGAAAACATGACAGAGATTTTAAAAGATGGGAAAGGACAGGCACTGGGATCCTCTAGCAGTAGAGTTCAAAACTGCCAGATATTACAACTGTTAAAAGGTAGTGCTATTATGAGATTGTTGCTAGAGATGACATGCCCTTCAGGCAGGTTGTTTTCTCTTACTGACAAAAAGTCAGGGTTTTACAGGCAAGATCAAATTGGATGTGGACAAGTGTAAAGCTGTGCCAAAAAGGCATCTTTTACTTGGGAGGCTTTGTAGAGTGGATGAAGCCAAATGTATAGCCTATTATAAGATGCTGCATTATTAGGATTATAATAAATGCATTGCGTTTTCCTAGAGGCAGGGACTTTTTGGTGATATCTTATTAAGCTAACTGTATAGCAGGGGGAGATTAAAACAGACAAGCCTTAAAGCCCATATTTCCGTTTATCAAGTCACTTCAAGCCTGCCTAAAGTTGTGCTCTTATTATCTGGATGCATTTCCAGAGAAACTCATTAATAAAGCCACTAATCATAACACATTTTAAAATGACTTTTTAAAATCAGTGCTTTTTACACCATTGTGAAATAAAAATCCCAATTAGGCTGTTTCCAACCATGAAGTGCAGCTACCTTTCCCCCAGTTATGCAACCAGTTGCACCACAGTTGCATAACCAAACGACGTAAACGTCAAAGAAGTGCAGTTCTTCACTAGGCTAATCTCTGGCATGCCGAGCCTGTGGAAGAAAGTTACATAAAAGGCAGAGAGCAACAGCTGTCCACACTTTGTTTGCTATACTTTGCTTAAGAATAGGGTGACCATACATCCCAGTTTAACTGGGACAGTCCTGGATTCTGTAGGCTGGTCCTGGCCGATTGGTCAAAAGTCCCAGGCCGTAGTCTGGCAAGGAGGTGGCGTGGCACAGTGCACCAGGCAGGCGGGCACCACCTCCACTGTGCGGGAACAAGGCAAGAGGACATATGGTCACCCCAGGATGCCATATCCACACACAAGGAGAGCATACCCATACTAACATATCTTGAAAGACATGCCTGCCTTCAAAGAGCCTGACATTTAGGAAGACAAAACAGATAAAAGGATGTAAAAAAAAGGGCAATACGTAAACCATTTCTTGTGTTGCTTTACTGATGCCCACTGCCAGATCTTCTGGGCGTCTATAAATTAAATCAAATGTAAACATAAATATTAAGATAGCAACTCTGCCTGCTTTTACTAAAAATCCTTGTTAAGTACTGCAAAGGTTAACCAACACCCTGGGCAAACACAAATAGATACCTCCTGCAAAGTAGCCTAAAGGTGACTGAACTCTGGCAGATTGATAAAAGGGATCAAACACTGCCAAGAACACCAGGCCACCAGTTGCCTTGTATAATGTTTTTGTTTTTATTTTCAGCTTTTCAAGTCTCCACATTAATGAAAATGAAACTTTGTTTCAGCCACCACTCCCCTCCCTAAAGTGACTTAGTGTAATTAGTTTGCAATTTAACTACATTGCAAAACCATATTAAGAACCAAGAGAGGAAAGTATTCCTGGTCTCCCTCTTTGGGTGTGTGTACTTAACAGACTAATCTATTTCAATCACAGCCTCCATGAAGATCAGCATTTTAAAACTATATTATACGACCACAAAAGATTCTGAAACAAAAACATTTTGGCCTGTTACTATAATGCCACAGCTGCAGTGTTGCAGTACAACAAGAGTATGGCATACCACTAGCCAAGGCTGGATAAGACACAGGAAGGTTTAAGACTGCCACAATGAGTACAGCCATGTATATTACAAAATGGGGGAATTTCTTCATGACCCTAACCAGTAGGCACACAAAAATAAAGGCTGTTCATTCTGATCGTTTGATTTCCTATTTTTTAATCTTTCTAAATTCTTGGCCGTGATCACCTGTGTCAGGAGTTCCTCAAATTGTTTACTGCATTCCCCCCCTCCCCTTCAGTTGCCTTTTTTCACCATGCCTTTGTCCATAGATCATGGGACAGGAAAAATATACCAATGTAAATGGATTTCTGGGTAGTTTGATTAATGTATACATCTTGCTCTTAATTCTTGTTTACTTAATTAAGAAATTCTGTAGCTTATCTCCCTTGAATAAAGACTCTCACAAGCCAATAATTCAAATTCTCTCTCTGTTGAAAGAACATGGTTCTTTAATAAAGCTATTTGGTATCTATAATACTTTTTTCAAAGGGGAATGTTCTTGCAAGTAAGCAGGAACAACAAGAGCAAATATTCTACATACATTAGTTACTAAAGCCATGGGATAACTTCCTATCCACAAAAGTATACAAGAGCTCTACTGAATATTATTAATCCTTTCTCACTTAAAGATTTCAAAAAGCACTAATGAACCTTATACTTCCTGGACTTTGAAATACAAGCACGTCTCTGCAGTGAGGGATGCAATCCTGGCCTCAGTGAAGTCAATGACAAAAGTCCCTTAAATAAGAACTGCAGGGTCTTGCTGGTTAAAGTATGACACTTGGGTGTACTCAGTGAAAATAATCTTAGACTATCACTTGTCCAGAAAGTGTCGGCAGTTATTTTTGTTTTATTCTATATTTTACATCCAAATAAGCCTTAAAAAATTATTAAAATACAAAATATCTGACAGAAATCTCTGGTTACTGACCGTTGTACCAAGGAACTAGAACTTGTTATTTCAACAGTTTAAAATGCATTTCTTGTCCATGCAGTCTAGAGGAGTGCAGTCTTGTCCATGCAGTTTTGAAGTGCAGAAGCATTAAATTTATAGCTTTTGTGCTGCTTTATGGCAATTTAAATTGCAGTCTCTAAATATCTGGATTTATTTTAGTTATAGGATATCAGTACCAGCTTTGCAGATCCCTTTTCTGACTAATTTAGTTGGGATCTGTGGACATGGAGGCTCATGCAAGAACACAATTCAGAAAATACAAGTAGCCTTCTAAACTAATGCAGAAACTAAATGAAAATTTTTCACTGAAGGCAAAGTGAACAGCTGCACCTAAAGGCTGAGCCAGGGGTTTCCTTCAGACCTGTATTTCCTCACGTTGCTAGAGAGCATAAAAGTCTAAGCAGACTATTTAAATAAGGTAATGAAATGACACTAAAATGTGCAAAAATAAATACATTAAAACGTCATCCAGTGCACATTCTGGTTTCAGAGTGCAGAACCTCAAACCACACCATGATCAGGATCTGACAAGCTACAATACAATGTACTCGAGCAAAATGTCGCCTGCGTTACAGTGCAACGCTACATGCTCACACATCAGGGAGGCACAGATTTATACAGACAAATAAGACAAGCTTACCCTGCTGCTTCAGGGAACCCCATTCTGTACAGGGTGACAACTACAGCCCCGCCAAGGCCTATGTTATGCTGCAGAGCAACCTTTGCACCAGGAACTTGCCTCTTCCCGGCTTCCCCTCTCAGCTGCCAGCACAGTTCAGCACACTGAGCCAGACCTACAAAATCGAACACAGAGAAGCAGATCTTGAATCACCTCCCACGGCTGGAACAGCAGGAAGGACAGCAACCTATTACATGGCAGGACTTCAGTAAACTAAGGACTCAAGCGATCAACATATTAAGAAACAAACCTAACAAGTTGTTTTTGATGGGTCTTTGTGCTCTTTTCCCAAGATGGAGGGAGAGATTGCACATCAGATCTCGAGTATTGCAGAAAGCATTGCAGTATCAGACCGCGGTTTCGACTGCCATATATCTGTTCTCTCCCCCTCTTTGTAGGAGTGTGTGCAGGGGCCGGGCTTGGGGATATGCGTTTCAAACAAACATACCATCCCAGATGAGGATACACCTTGTTTCAATAATATTTTAAAAGGGAGCACTAACTGTGGTCTGTAGATATGATGCATCCCCCCCAGTGTTTTTATTGTTTTGTTTTTTTTCTAACGGGGAAAAGAAGAAAAATCAAGACAGAGGCAAACACTCCATATACGTAACTAAAACATGAAAGAAAAAAAAAGATTTACAATGCATCCAACAACTGCTAGCCTTGCACTTCTAGAGAGTCATATCATGTTATAAATATCCATGTTCTCATTTACTTGGAGGTCAGATACGTTGGGAAGAAACATTCCCCCTGCTTTCTAACTCCTGGCGCAGGAGTCAGTCATGATCAATTGTAAACTTTCTTGAATTCACTTCAGCAGAATATTCAGACTTTTAGGTTATTTAGATCAAGGTTGCTTGCATCAGAAACTTCCTTCTTCTCCAGCGATACTGCCAACTACTCAAGTTGTTTCCAAACAAAGCCGTTCTGGGAATATTTAAATATGTATTTTATTTGGATATAAGTATCTTGTTTAGAAACAAACGGAGTGGCTCATAAAACAAGATCTATTGGTGGGAAACTGAACATTTCCAATCTAGACAGAATTTAAAGTGCAGCTAAACATCAGTTTACTAAAACACAGCAGTTAAAATTAAAATCTCACATATTAGTCTTAAGGGAAAAGAGTATGGGAAATATGTATCCAAGCTCCACCCAATACGGAATTAACTGTGCAAATAATCATTTAAAAGGAAAAATGCAGCTGTTATATTGGCCTAAAGGAATTACCAAAATTAAGAAACAGCACCAGAGTTAAAGCAGAGATGGAGAACAGGACCAGGCCACAAGTCATTTAGGCAGCCTACACACATGCTCAGGGGTGAGGAGGCTGTTCTAATTACAGCGGGTTCTGGACAGCCACTCCAATTAAAACGGCTCGCTGTCACATGTATTAAGCCCCCTCACATTTCAAAATGGCTGTGGGACGCTTTATCTAAAGCTCATTCAACAAGGTTTAAATAAAGCACCCCCGCAGACCTTTCAAAACACGCAAGGGATTAATACATGCGACGGTGAGGTGACACGGGACCACTGTAATTAGAATGCAAAAGCATGTCTATAGGCATCCTTAGTTCTGGTTAACCCTGTGATGTGGAGCTAGCATGACTGCCAGCAATAGTGTCTAGACACAATGGCCAAAGTGTAAAAGCTTTTATTTATGCTGCTTCTCCTGGACCAAAAATGGTGGTTCCAAAAGGAGGAAAATCAACTCCACTCCAACCTAGGAAAATGAATACCTGTATGCTTTCCTATGGCTTAACTCCTCTCAGGAACCAGGGCAGTGCAGCAGCATTGGGAGCTGAGGGCGAGTCTGGGGCTGTGCAATTTATTTCACCGATTTAGAAATAACTGGCTTTAATAATCAATATTATTTTCTTTCAAAACAAAATGAGAATAAAGTTTCCATATGCTGAATAACCTGTTTGAGATCTCAAAGTCTCTTATCTGACAAAATAAATGATTGCTTGCATTTTTTCGGGGGATCCTATGCGAAGTCTACAAATCCTATCTGCTTAGAACACTAGCCACTCAAGTAAATCCCCAAATCTGCTTGGTCCCAGTCTTTTAAACCCAAGCAAAATTATTGCATCCAAGTAATTTAGCAAAAGCGAAATGCGCAACTTTGGAGAGGAATTCAGTACCAAATCAATATAAAAAGATTGGGCATACTCTGCAACACTAAGTATGAAAAAGAAATGCAGTGGATTTTCAGTGTGGCTAAAAACGCAATTATCTTAGATCTGAAAGAATATGATGTGATTAAGTGACATGACCCTGGTGTCCCGACTTAGCTTTTTGAAACCTACATCCCAGACTGTTATTCTGCTCATTCTACTCTACTCCAGCAAAGCAGACTACAATCACTACTCCGTTTCCCTCCCATTCGAGGCACAGGCACAGACGCATGGCATGGAGTACCAACTACAGCTATGTAGGAGTGTAACAGGGAACCCTAGCCCTGTTACTAGAAAGCAGGGCAGCCCCTTTAAGACCAGAGTCCTCAGAGTGCAGCCTGCCAGCAGAGCAGGGGTTAAAGGGGAGCCCTGCAGAGACCTGAAAAGGGCACTGTCCACTATCAGACCAAGGAACTGTACAGGAGGAGTTGCTCGGACATGGAGAGCTAATCCTGAGAGCAGCGACTATACCTGTTGGGAGAGTGCTGCAGGTGGGAACTGTTCAAAAGAACTGCTGGTAAAGCCAAGGAAACTTGTCATGAAGAAGGCTCATGCAATGCCCCGAGATAAAAAAGGAAGAACCAGTTCAGCCACAGCACACCAAATCCACGAACAAGAAGTTCTGGAAAAAAAAAAGCTTGGCAGAGATAAGACTTGCAAGCAAAAGGTATCTAGGAAACAGATCACTGCAAGAAGCTGTCTTACAAAATCCCTGGGGTGAGAGCAGTGGGAGAAGCTGTCAGGAGGAGGACTGTCAGAGGGATGGGGCTTGGTACTTCAGGCACAGAAAATTGAAGAGTTTTAACGATACGGTATCTCATTCTGTTCTCATAAACAAACTGACAAGCTATGATATAGATGATTACACGGTCAGGTGGGTGGCAAATTGGCTTAGGGGTCGCACCCACAGAGTGGTGGTGGACGGGTCAATATCTACAGAGAAAGATGTGGGCAGCGGAGTCCCGCGAGGCTCAGTCCTTGAACCGGTGCTATTCAGTATCTTCATCAGTGACTTGGCAAGGGCATGGAGAGCACCCTGTCCAGGTTCACGGATGATACCAAATTATGGAGCAAAGTTAACACACCAGAGGACAGGGAATGGACAGGTGGATCTGGACAGGTTGGAAAAATGGGCAGAACAAAATAGGATGCAGTTCAACAAAGACAAGTGCAAAGTGCTGCATCTGGGCAAAAAGAACCACCAACACACTTACAGGTGGGGGGACGACCTTCTCAGCAGCACAGCAGTGGAAAGGGATCTTGGAGTCATCGTTGACTCCAAGGTGAACACGAGTTGTCAGTGTGCCAAACTGAGCAACAAGGTTAACTGCATTTTATCATGTATTAGTAGATGCATGACGAACAGGTCCAGGGAGGTGATGCTTCCCCTCTATGTGGCACTGGTCAGTACTGCATCCACTTTTAGGTGCTGCACTTCAAGAGAGATGCGGAGAACCTCAAGAGGGTTCAGAGGAGGCCATTCATATGGTCAGAGGCCTGCAGGCAAGGCCCTACCTACAAGGGGAGATTGAGGGACCTGGATCTCTTCAGCCTTTGCAAGAAAAGGCTGAGAAGAGATCTTGCGGCTGCCTATAAATTCATCAGGGGAGGGCAGCAGGGAATGGGAGATGCTCTATTTACTAGGGCACCCCCTGGAGTAAGTAGGAACAATGGCCACAAATTGATGGCGAGCAAGTTTAGGCTGGACATTGGAAACAACTTCTTCATAGTAAGGGTTGCCAGAATCTGGAATGGACTTCCAAGGGAGGTGGTGCTCTTCCTATCTTGGGGGTCTTCAAGAGGAGACTGGACAAGCACCCAGCTGGGGTCATCCACCCCCCACCCCGTGCTCTTTTCTGCCCAAGGCAGGGGGTCGGACTCGATGACCTACTGAAATCCCTTCCAATCCTAACATCTACGAACTCTCAAATCAAGGATTAGAGACTGGGGTCCTCCAACAGGGAACAGCTGAATCTAACCTGTTACAGAATTTAAGAAATGTCCAAAGAATCCACCATTGGTTGCATTTAAATAAGTCAAACCCTGCTTTTAGACCCGATTTGGACTTGATGGAGGGACAGTACTGCTCTGTTAGGTGAGGAAAGATGACCAATTGTATGAGCCAGGGTCCTGAATTAGTCACAGATGCTAGAGAACCCTCCAAGGCAAGACTCAGTTCCCACAGGAGTGCACTGATATGACAAAAAATATCCAATTTCCTCTGAATCTCAATAGAAATGCTAATTTCTGTGGTTAGCCAAATCACAGTTCTGTTAAATATGGGATTAGGGGTAAACAGCAGCAATCCAGACTATCTGAAGGGACAAAACTAGTCTGCTTTCATCCACTCCCTACTGCCTCTCCCTAGAAAATAGAGCATGGGGTTGTAGAGCGCAGACCTTCAAAGGAAAAAAAAAAAAAACCTCCAAACCCCAAAAGTTCAAAGAAAAAAAATTAATTAAGGAGAGCCATGGGCCCACAATGTGAGAGGCCTCTTTGCAAGCACAGAAATGGCTGCTAGAAAAGTAGGGGCAGCAAAGCCAAAGACAACTCATTAGCTATCAAGACAGATATCAGGGAGTTGATCCAAGTTTAAGGTCCCGAGGAACGATCTGTAGGGTTCAACATTCTGGAAGTAAAGGGAGAGGTGGACTTGGGAGATCAAATTCCCATGCTTGTGCAAGAGAAACAAGTGAGAGCCAGGACTGCAGGGCTACATGGCATTATTACACCAGAGGGAGAAAGAGACCCAACTTAATTTAAATGACACAGAAAAACACATGACATACAACATTAGACTTAAGGGGCTGCCTGAAATGCTAAAAGGATAAACCCCTCTCCCTAAAGGAAGAAACTTGACTCATTTTTAAATCTCAGCTCTCTCAAAGAACTGAGAGAAGAGAGAATACAGGCTGTGTTATTTGTTCCTCCTGGGCCCCTTAACAGAATGAGAGAGCCGATTGTGAAATTTCATTATCAATAGAAAACTTGAAATATAAAAAAGTCTGAGAGCAAACAAAAACCTCCCCCAAAGGTCACAAGCTGAAGTTTTCCCAAGAGGTCTCTGCCTCAGCTTAAACACAAGAGAACACTAGGGAAAACTACAGCAGATCCCAGACAAAGTCTCTATAAACTGGGATTCCCATTTAAAACTCAACTTAAAAAAAAAGAACAAACAAAAAAAACTTCCACATTATACAGAAGGAATATTTACAACTGAGCAGACATCTCAGACACAGAAAAAGATACTGCAGCACCTAAAACGCCTAAATTAGTAGCTCAGAAATTTATGGCAGATAGTGACACCCAAAAAAAGAGTAGGTAGGAAAAGACACTAGGGAATATTTTGGCAACTGCAGAAATGACAAGTGATCTGAAAATAAACCAAAAGGAAAAAGTTCCCTCAGTGGAATGGGCTTTGACTTGGAAAAAAAGACCAGTGCTCTGAATCTGCACTATGATTACTTAAGGTGTTTCAATAAAACCATTTATTACGTTACAGGCAGATGTAGAGTCAACTGTTGGCAAAACTGCAGCAAAAAAGAGGAGATTTATGCATTCATGGGGATTGATCCAGTCAAAGACACTGGGATGCCATTTGTAAACAGACATTACAGATTTTTTTGATTTTTTTAAAATCAAGTGATCCTATAATAATCCCTCTTGGGCTTCCTAACAGGAAGAGCCACACTCAAAGAAATGAAGAATGAATCCCTTCTGTTACTTGCTTCCCAACTACTGATAGCCTCACTGGAAAAAAGAAAGATACCTACAATTAGCAGAACATTTCCAAAAAGATGTATGAGACTTAATGGAAAAAAAAAACAAACACATTAGGTATGTAGGCAGCAAAGCAGAGGATACCTAGGTATCTGATTATAATTTATTGAATATTAAAATTACACTCAGTGCTCCCCCTCAAAAAACCCATAGATCACGTGTCCAGATATTTTGGGATATTAATGTTTGATCGGCATGCAAAGTTGGATAACTAAGTAGCAGGTATGATCACTCATGTCTCTAAAACTCCCAATAAACATGTCCTAGATGGTACCTAGAAATTTCACCAATATGGAATACACTAAATATGTCTGCCAGACAGAGAGATGTAATGGTTACTACAGAATATTCATTTAAAAGATGAAACTCAGCTTCGTTATAAACTTTATCTGGTGTTTACATGGCTGATGCAAAACACTGCTTAGCTTCCTAAACAGTCACTAATGAAAAAAGAAATGCATGTGATCTTTAACCTCAAATGGCTATTTACCAAGTTACACTGACTGAACTATTCAACATCTCTTTTCTGCTGTCCCATTTTTTTTTAGTTTTAAAACTGTATAGTTAGTTGTTGTTTCTGTTTTAAGACACTAAGAATTAATGTGGAGGTGTTTACACTCTTCACAGACGATAACTAAAGCAGGTGCGTTTCACTTTTGGCCTAGGATTTGTTGGTTTGTTTGAAATCCTCCCAGCAGCTGGCTTCTAGACTAAAAATCTAAAATCAGCAGTTTGCAGACATATGGCATATGTTTAACTCTGAAAAAAATATGAACTACGTTCTTACAGACCTGAAAATTAGATACCAATCTATATTTAAGCATTAAAGTTTGCAAGCTGATGTTTAAAATACCTGCAAAGCCAATGTTATTTCAGGAAATTACATATAAATACTGCAAGAGGTTCTATGGTACTCCAAGACGAGAATATTCTTTTAAAGAAAGTCCCCAACTGGAAATATGTCTGTCAGTGGTAATATATGAACCTGAAAAGAACCCAGTTTACAGATTTAACTTATATGTCTCATTTGTTATAAGCCATCATAATCCATCACTCAATACCAAGATGTTTATAGGGCAACAGAAGAGGGAGAAAAGATTGGCAGAAAGGAATTAAGAAGGGGAATTAATAACCTATGACACTTTCTTAAGAATAGAGAGGGGTGTTTTAAACTGGGCATCATGGAACTCAAAGTTCAATGACAAATGAAAAGCTCTGGTTATGTGGGCATCACGTACAAATGAATGTACAGCAATAACAAAAACACCCCCATCCCAGCCAAATATTGATAAGAATATAGGGGAAGGTAGAAGTCACCACATTATGGCCCTGCAGTTATTTAAGCAGGTGACTGATGTTTCAGATTTTACAAAGGGGTTCCCATATATATAGTATTCAATCATTACAAGATTAGTAGTGGTCACTCTCCTTATGCCAAATACTAACTTGCATTTTTCAGTAATAAAAGTGAGGGAGTTTATTTTACTTTAGGTACTATTCCTCAGTAGTGAAACTACTTTCTGTTGTTAGAGCATGCAAGTTTCATCTCCAAAAAGGAGTCTGTGCATTCATCTTCATCAGTCCTAACAAGACGGACATGTTCAGAGCAGGTACAATATGTTTGAATGCCAGTAACTTTGTAAAGTAATGTGCTTAGCTGATAAAATGCTTTTAAATTTAGCAAAGTTGCCCTCCTTATTTAATCTTTAAGTAGTAAAGTAGAACTCCCTACAAGGCACACTGAACTAATGACAATGCCACCACACTGTACAAGGCTATTTATTGGTGCCTGTGGCATCTACTAGAGGCAGGATGACAACCAAGGAGAAATTTCCTTCTCAGAATTAGGACTCTTGAAGGTATCGTGCACAATAGCAACCACCTTTGAAAATCTTGACCAATATTTTCCAGAATATTTCAATGTTATTCTTCTATTACAAATTATGTAAATATGTTAAACATGAACTGATAAGGGAACCACGGACTAAAACATCTTCTATCACCTGCGGACAACATAAACAAAACAGTCTTAGAAAAGTTCCCCTCTCGGTTAACTTTTAGTGCTAAAAGTTAAAAAAAAATGACAAATTAAACAGTAAATTGGCAGAGGATACACAAACATTTTTAAAAGCCTTTAGAAACTTTTCAAGTGACCAAGCAGATGTTAGGAATAAAGGGCATCCATACACAT
This sequence comes from Alligator sinensis, assembly GCF_000455745.1. Taxonomy (NCBI): domain Eukaryota; kingdom Metazoa; phylum Chordata; order Crocodylia; family Alligatoridae; genus Alligator; species Alligator sinensis. Next base: position 271,884 of record NW_005842168.1, on the reverse strand, counting down.
GCTCCAGGAGTGGGAGGACACTTTAATTAGAGCGGCTCTCTAATTAAAGCACCTGGAATGTCTCGTCTATCAAGGTCCCCACGTTTCAAAATGGTGGCCGGAGCACTTTATCTAAAGCTCGAACGAGCTTTAGTTAAAATGCCCCCACCACCATTTTCAAGCGCAAGGACGCTGATACATGAGAAGCTGGAAGCAGCTGAAGCACGGTAATTATCACACTGACACGGTAATTATAAACGCACTGCTGCATTATAAATTACAACACATCACAGCAGCCTTGCTGCTCGTGTACAGGCGCCCAAAATTACTGTAAGATGGGATTTTAAGACTACAATAATCAAGTGGGGGGGGGGGGACGGGACAGAGCATAGAGGATGGAATTGGGGGTATCAAAAAGGTGCAAGATTATTTTTACATTGGAATTGGGACATTGCTTCCAAGATGCCCTGAAGTGCTACCATCTGCTTAAGGTCAGAACTCTGACAAATGTATCCAAACATATGAAGGTTAAGAGAAATTAAATTAACAAAATTCACACACCAGAACAAACTCCTATACTTTTATCAACTGACACAGACGGACTAGTTTAAGAACAACATACTGAGCTTCTTTCATTTAGACTATAACTCAATAAATCTTTACAGAAATATTACACATCCAGAAAGGTATATTATGAAATACACATGAGTATGAAATAACCACATCCTGTTATAGTATGTTTTCCATATGTATACTGGAAAAAGAAAACCCAAAGAGAGAATTTTTAAAAGCAGACTAAAAACCCCATGATAGACTATCTTAAAAACAAAGCTAGGCTAGGTCTTGCTAAAAATTGCACTTATAAACCACAAGCATTTAACATCCAAAAAAGTCCCGTGAAATGCTACACTACAAGTTTCAAAGGAATGCATGGGAAGCTGGCTGAAGGAACAAATTTGTATTTCAGCATAACCATAAAAGGTTTTTTAAAACAAGCATTTCAGAAGGCAAAAGAAAACATTCAACTGAAATATTTTGAACCTCTACTCATTGAGAAGGTAGACAAAAAGAGTATTTCATAGAAAGCAATATTTTTAAATTAATAGCTTGATTGCTATTGAGGAAGTATCTAGTAAGAAAAAAAATAAGTGCTTATACCTCAAAGTAAACTATGTTTAAGTCCTCCCTGCAGAGAATAAAATATATTCAAAATATATTTTTGTAGAGAAATAAAAAAAAGGATAAATAACTGTCTTGAATTTTAATGCTATGTTTTCTTTGTTAACAATGTAACTTGTCTGTTGAAAATATTTACATGATCTAAAACACATTAGCCCAAGCTATGCAAACAGATCTGCTGTCGTTCTAGCTACCTAAGTATTCTATACAACGTGAAAATATCTTGTGCTTGAATTAAGTTTAAAAAACCTGAATTTCATATCTATTCCTTATGAAGAATTGTTTTTGATGTAAGCAGAAGTGATATCATCTAACATCTTCTGTTATCCTGGTGGTGCTGAACTGCTTGTTTAGTTAATCAAGTGAAAGGAGGAAAATAACCGCCTCTTTTGAGCTCAAAGGTGAAGAAAGATTAAAGGCAATCTATATATTACATAAGACATGACAAAAGTCAAGAGTACATGAACCTCTGTTCATGAAATAAACCGACAGCAAAACAGCATCTCAGAATGTAAGTTATTTTCTTAGAAAACCAGATATATTACATTCGTGAATCCCAGTACTCCCTCTACACAGTGATTTTACAATCTTCAGAAACATAGATAAGACTGTCAGTCAAGTCAAGATAAGATTATCATATCAAGTTCAATCATCAGACCTCAAAAATCACTGCAGAAAGAAAATATACACTTGTATTACCTGTGGCACCCAATGGGTGACCTTTTGAAATCAAACCACCACTCGGATTTATGACCCATTTTCCACCATAAGTATTGTCTCCTTTGTCAACCAGTTCACCAGCTTGTCCTATAATACAGGATATGACAAGGGAAAAAATGTGAAAAGACATCACAGTACACTTTTATATCTTTCACTATTGCTTTATACATTTTAAGTCAGCCAAAACTAGGAAACTAAACATATAACATTTTGGGAACAAATAAGACTTAACTGAATGATATAAACATTAACTGCTTACAGTATTTTGAGAATGAGTCTTATATGGAGGGTAGGCGATGCCAAATATATAAAAGCGTTTCAGTTTACTGAATAGCTAATTTAATGAAGGATGGAAGTACAGCAAGAACATCACATGTTTCTGAAAATGCCAAGTAGTCATCGTTAAATACTGCTATGTTCTGCTCTGGAAATGACAACTTGCAGTCATAACATTTACAACAAAATTGGCATAATGAAAAAGTAATGCTTTAATTTTTTATTTTTTTTTTATGAAGCTTAAGAATTTAACACAGATCGTATTAAATGCCAGATTTTGATCCACAGGGGTGAACAAAATCTTACACGTGGATTAAGTCATTTGCTCACTGAGGAAGCGTGACCAAGTGGTTAGAGTTAAACAAACATATTAGGGTCAACTATTTTCATGGTACTGATTGAAAAACTAAACCAGAGCAGGCAAAAATAACAGGGGGAACATTTTAGATCAATGATGCTCAACCTCTGGCCTGCAAGCCACAAACTTCTGGGATCCTTTGACCCTAGCTGACTTCCAGGGGGCTGGACTCCATGATCTTCCGAGGTCCCCTCCAGCCCTAGTGTCTATGAACAGCTGGCCCATGGGTCTCCCCACAGGTCCAGAAATTTGGTGGAATGGTGCTAGCTTTAACTGCTGCCCCCTGCTACCAAACTTCCAGACCCATGGGGAGCCCTGCGGGCCAGATGATGGGAACCCTGCACCCTAGATTGTACCAGTGCATGAGGTCACTCCATGGCTAGTGCCAGCATACTGCATTGCACCTGTGGACTGATCCTGCGCGTGGGATCCAGTCCCATACCACTCACCCAGCCCATACGACCATAAAGTTGAGCATCACTGTCATAGGTCAGTGATTTTCAAGTCACAGAACACTTTCTTATCACTTCTGCTGTGGAACCCCTAACCCTGGCTCTGCCAAGCGACCTGGCCCAGCAACAGCAGTGCACCGCCTCCCAGCCTGCTCCGCTATTACCCTTTGCAGAAGCCTTGATGACCTGTCCTGGAACACAGTTTGAAAACCAACGTCCTAGGTTATCAACTGTAGTCCCTTGCTATGACAGATAAGCATGTCATAATGCTCCTTTGACAGATGAATCAAGCTGCATTCTAAGAGTAGTTAGACTTTGTCTTCACACACTTCATACATTTTCAGGCTAAGTTTATCCATGAATAGCTTACACCCAAGAAAAGTAGGGCTGGAAGGGACCTCTGGAGGCTATCTAGTCCCGCCTGTGGCAGAATCATCTCTATCCAAGCCATCCCATACAAATATATATCTAACCTTTTACCAGCACTATACAGTCAACCCTGACACACAACTACAAGACATAATATCCTAACTTGCCATAGGTAAAGCTGGGGGGAACAATGCTGCATCCCCAACACTGCCCTTTCGCTTCAATAGCTTTAGCATTTCTCTCCCCACTTTATTCCCTCATTGCACTGTGAATTTTTAAAGAGAAATCACATCCCTTCTCAGTTTTTATTCTGCTAGACTAGCCGAGCCAAGTCCTTTTGGTTCTTTCCCTCTCAAGAGAGACCTGCCACTCCCCTGATCATCGTTGTAGCTAGAGTTGCCAACCCTCCAGGATTGCCCTGGGAGTCGCCAGGAATTAGATACAAATCTCCAGAAGACTGCTGAGAGTCACCTGGGAGATAAGTGATAGGGCATTCATTAAAATAAATATTAAAATGTTGAATCTGATTTATACAGTAGTCCAGTGGGTTTTTAAAGTGTAATAGTCATGTGCATTTGCCTCTGATGTAAAGTCTACGCGCTATAATTAATATCATTACATCATGTAATGAAACCTTCCGGAATAGATCCGAACAGAGTTGGCAACCCTAACAGTAGCCCTTAGAAGTATCCTGGATGGAATGGGCGCATCTTTCTTCAACATGCGTGACCAGAATTTTAGACAGCATTAGAGATGAATAAGAACCTACCGAATTCATGGCAGAAGTGTATGCACGGCAGCTCCTTTAATCTTGCAGGTTCCCCCACAAACCTCCCTCATTGCTGACTGGCTGAGGGGCCCCAATGGCCCTTCTGCTTTCCAACCGGGAGGCAAAAAACAGTGTCATATTTAAAACTGTGGTTTTTGCCTCCCTGCCAATCAGGAGCAAGTGGGAGGGTTCCTCCACAAAAAGACAGCAGGGGAGACATGCGGGGGAACCTGCAAGATTAGAGTGCTGTGCAGCCCACTTCTGCTGCGAATTCAGTAGTTCCCTACAGATGAAGTTGCACATGTAAGACAGAGCTCACCTGTACAAAAGAATTAATGGCCCTCATCTCTTTTAGAACAAACCGATACATCCCAGGCCCTTGTTACGGTCACGTCACCTTGAAAGATCAGTTATCCACTGATGCACCCTGGTCTCTCTCGTCCTCTGTCATTTCTATATGATGCAGAAATTCTTACACATAAGGAAAGAAAATCTCCATATTATATATGATTCTGTATTATTGTACAGATGCTAATTAATGGCCAAATGGGAATAAATGGTAGAGTGCATTTCATTTTCTGTGTAGGTTATGATGCATTGAGAATGAAGAGCAGGCATTTCAGTTTACTGAACGTGTGTTAATTCCCAAAATAAATAAAGGCCGCAATCCATTTCCTAAATGGCCTGGGGTAGATCCAGAGGGGGAGAGGAGGCTGGGTGGCAGTGCGTTTGTATCCCCATTTCAATGGTGCAGGCCCTTGTGCAGACCCTTCCAATGGTGCAGACCCTTTCCGAGTTCACTGGCATGTCAGTGCAGGCTGCTGCTAGTCCTGCAGATGTTGTGAGCTCTCTGACCTCACCAGTGTGGCCTCTGGCCAGTCCCTGCTTTCACACAGCCCCACAACCTAGGGGTGAGTACAACCACTGCTCATCCCCATTTTTTCCCAGCTGCCAAATTCAGCATGTGGGGGGGGGGGGGGAAGAGTAAGGGGAAAAGCAAGCAGGGGTGGTGCTTACCCTTAGGCTCCACAGCTGCATGAAAGCAGGGGCTCTGGCCAGAGCTCAAATGAATCAGCTGGTGAACTCAAAGCTCACACATGCACTACACAGCCAAAGTGGGTGTTGACACTCCCCTGGTCTGTCCTGGATCTACCCAGGGGCCCTAAATGCTTAAAGGACCAGCACCTCCTTCACATCCCATCAAGATCCCCAAGGTGAGCTGAGGGGACCGCCCGCAAGTCCCATCTGTATGCCAAGTTTTTTTGGCAAAAATGCATGGGAGGATATTCTTGTAGTCACCCTTCAGTATTCACAGCTCCCTTCCCCTTGAGGCCGAGTCCATGCCTGGACACTTTTTGAAAGCATTGTTTGGGCAGGCTTTTAAACTGGCAGGGCTAAGTTTGGGGGTTCTGTTTTATCATTTACTATTTTTATTGTCATTTTATCTGTTTTTATGACTCATTTTGTTTTTAATGTAAGCTGTCCTGAGCATTTTTTTTTTTTTTTAGGGAGGTGAGCAATCAAATAGTTTGCTAGGAGTGCCACTGGGGCCCAGCAAGTAGTAATGTGGTATACCGCAAGCATAAGAAGCAAGGGAGGTGGAAGAAAAGTCGTAAGATTAAGTGCTTCAATTTTTTCTATGGACCTTCGAATCTCAGTTTGATGGTTCATAATTATGACTAAACTCCACCTAGTGGTATGTAAAATCATGCCATCTTTCATAAAAATTAATAAGTGAATGAAATGAAGTTTTATGAAAACACTGTTTGTGCAAAAGGAATTATAAAATCTGAAACAAGAACATATTAAATTGTAACAATGCACCAGATTTGATATTTACAATCAAGCAAAAAAAAAAGTGTCCAGAACTAAGCATCTCCATAGTCCCGAGGAGCACTTCTGTTTCAGAAAACTATCTTCAGAATTTCAAAAACAGCCCCATACATCTGCTGCATTGATTAGCCATATTATTATTTGTGGCACTGTCTCTAATCCATGCTCTCTCTTCAAAGCCATTTAAATAAGAGTTTTCTAGAAGATACATATTGAATTCATACCTTAAATTATAAATATTATAAAAACACATGCAAAAAAGTTCTACTGACTAAAATGTTAAGCATCACAAAATTCCTTTTTATGAAGTTTTTGGTTTTGAAGCCACAGTTTGTTTCTGTTTTTTCTTTCAGCTCACTGTAACAGCTGAGCTAATGTTTTAAACCGTAATACTGACTTTAAGCGTTTCTTGCAGGTAAGAGGGAAAGAAAAATTAAAAGACTGTTTACTCACACTATTAACAACCAGACAATTAGTTTGTAACAATCTAGCATTGCCACTGGAAGCAGCAGGGGAGCACCAATCATGTTAGGAAGGTTGATAAGTAGCAAAATCAAGCGGCCACAGCAGTAGCTGGAAAGAAGCAGAGTGGATGAATAGAAGTCTTGGAGCAGGAAAAAGCAGCTGAAAAGGGGAGACCTGAAGCTGAGAAACAATCGCATGTCAATTTTTTCCTCTTGTCCATCTAAACAAAAAACAAGAAAATCCCTGCAACTTGCAAATGACTTTTATACCAGTCCACGACTGTGATCTGTGATGCCTTGTGTTTTTCAACCACATGAAGTCATTTGTCAGCATTTTTACAATACATATAAAACATTATTTATGATGGTTATGCAGAATCTGCTTTTGTTCACCCTTATGAAGCTGGCAAATCATGCTCTTAGGATATAAGATTGATGCAATAAAGCAGTAATAATGCTATCTACAGAAATAGGCAAAGTTACAAAACATTAAGTGTTTTCCATTTTATTAAGCTCCCTTTTATTAACTGGCCTTATTACCTTCAGGGCAGAGACCCAATGCTTCATAAGTAAGGAGCTCATTAACTGAAAAACAGTCATGAAGTTCAATAACATCCACATCTGTAGGTTTCACACCTGCCTTTGAAAAACATTTTCGTGCTGCTTCTTTAGTCATATCATAGCCAACCTACAAGAAAATACGAGTTGAAGTGTAATTGGAAGAAACAAAGCTAACATTTTCATGTTATGATTTACAGCTGAACGGGATACATGCACGTTCTCTTAATATGAACTAAATACATTGTATAAACAAGCAGTGTTTTAAGTCAGTGGTTGGTAACCTATGGCCTGCAGGCTGGTTCTGGCCCCCTGAGTGATTATATCCAGCCTGCAAAGCCCAGATAGCTGTAGTGATTCTACAGTGGGCGGGTTTGCACGTGCTGTGGCAGCAGCTGGATCAGAAGCGGTAGCCAGCCAAAATAACAGAGCTTTGTCCAAGGCAGGCTGCCATTTCTGCTTCTACAAGTTTGCCAATCCCTGCTTTAAGTAATGGCAATCTATTTTAATTGAATTAGATGTGCCCAATATGCAAGACTTAGATATTCATTACAAAATTTGCATCAAAAAAAAATCTCAAGGCATGGACAAATTGAAGCATTCTGAATTCCCCTTCGTCTCTCCTGCCTTTAAAAGATGTTCCAAAGTGTGGAGGTCATTTATTAAGAGCTTCAGTCATTTTTTGAAGTGCTTCTTTGGCCATGAAGGTCTACTCCCACTGGCTGAAGCACGTCAAACAACATGTCTGTCTGTCTATGGCCTCAAGATTCAACACTAGAAAAAATGTAAGGTTTTTTTCCAGTGGTGGCTCTCTTCTATTTCTTCTCCCTAGTGGAAAGGCCAAGTGAGCATAAACTCAACCCGAGCAAACAGAACTGCAAGTTTCCAAGGAGTGATATGTGGTATAAAAACTGGGGAGCAGCAGGAAATGCATAAACTTTAAACCTACCAGTGTAATGCAATTCTTTTCCTCAAATGTACTTGAAAAGTCAGTGACCATCTCCTGGGCCACAATTTCCACTGCTTTTGACTGCAACCCATACTTTCTCACAAAGTCTTCACTGCCCAAAATTGCAGCGGCGGCTCCATCAGATGTTGGGCTGATTGTAAAGAAAAATATTATTTCATCACCGCATAACAACAACACTTTTTCATGCAAAGGGAGTGCTGTCACTACCAAGAGCCAGGTTAACCCTTCCCTGACCCTGCAGCAGCCAAATTCAGAGTTTTGGATCCTCCCTCACCATATACAGCTGTGACAGTTGCAAGGCCGTGAAAAGTGACATCTCTCTCAGCAGCATCTTGCCCCCGCTCTGTGTCACCAGAGGCTCAAGCCTCCCTGTTTCTATTCTTGCACCCTGGGACAGAAACTCTACCAAATATGCCTTGCAGGGGGCAGGGCAAATCAGAGCAGCACTTAACAGATGGGACTTAACTTTTGTCCAAAATGTTGGCCACCACTGTTGTAGACAGTTAATGGGAGCACAATTAGATTCCAAAGTAGATAGTGGAGCTCAAAGATGTTAAGCACTCAGTTGGTTTAGGTATTTAACCACCGTGCAAACAACTGGTGTTAGAATGTAAGCAGTAGGCAACAAATTTAAATGGGAGTGTGTTTAGCAGTGAAGCAAGTGATAGATACACTCTGAAAAAGCCTAAGTAAAGCACAATGTATCAAATTATAGTTCAAGCAAAAGAGCTGAATTTTGCTATAAAACTATCATCTAGCTACACTCAAGATCAAAAGCCTACAGCTTTTAATCCACAGGCACATTTTTTTTCAACATTTATTTCTACATAATATTAAAACCCTGCTTTACTGAAGTCCTTTTCTTACCAACACTGTAAAAGGGTCAAGAATTCATAAACTTGGCGAGACTTCAACACTTCATCCAAACTGTACTCCTCCTGGAACTGGGAATACCTAGAAAAAAAGTGCACGCAAGCTCTATTTTTGCATAATCACCACCAGTAGTCACATCAATCAATCATAGATGCAGGCACTGTAAAATTACAGTACAATACCAAAACTAGAGTAGAAGGCACTGAATATTGAATATGTAGGTGATGATAATTTCACCGTGCAGAATACAAAAGCATCTAGTTTATTGTATAGCTTTGTTTTTTACTGTTATATTATGCAAACATTTTCCCCAAAATTTTTGCCCCATCATCATTACTAAGATACAGGACTGCACTTACGGGTTGTTAGTTGAATGCTTATGATTCTTCCAAGCAATTTTTGCAAATTGTGCTAATGTTGTTCCTGAAAAAGTGGGAGGAAGAATTAAAGTGAAGCTGTAGTGAGGTACAATAACATTACCCCAACCGAACTATTAACAAGAGCTGGGTATGTTGCAGTTTAAATTCTTATGGCACTAGCATATACACCTCTGCATTAATACTTTTTTCCCCCCACCACAAACAAAAATCTGGTCAGTAAATTGTTTCAATTACTAGATAAAAGAAACCATTTAAAATTGGTTTATCTAATAAAAAGTCCTACTTGGATAAACAACATCTGTGCTGTATCAGTAATAGAGCAAAGAAAATATAAGTGAGGCTACTGGGAATTAGATAAGCAATCTTCAACAGACACATGTTCATACTTTAAAATGTAGCATTTATCCATTGCACAATAATGCCTTTGAAATATTAGCTTCTCAGTTTAAATACCAGATGCCCTCTAGTTTGGCTGACAGTATATATACTGCCAAGTAGGAGACTAAATTTTAGATCCAAATTCCCTTGGCTGGTTACAGCCAAAGGAACAGCAATGATGGTACCTTAAATACATATTTAAAAACTAGATTAAGATGCAACATTCCATGTGAAATAGTTGCAGTTCACATACAACCTCCTGCCTTATGCCAGGTGCAAAAACAAAGCAGCAAGGAAATGAAGTGTTATGTCACCTTATAGTACGTACCCGAGTTAATACAAACCTTACCACTACCACAGCTACTGTACACCATAAAGCAGTGGTTCCCAACCTTTTTTTGCTGTGACCCGCTGCTGGGAGCAGAGTGTGGCGGCAGCTGCCTGAGGGCAGGGGTGCTCCTGGCACATGGCACAGCTCGTCATTTGTGTGTGGCACCACCGGCATTGCCCCCACGACTCATTTGGGTCACGACCCAAGGCTGGGAACCGCTGCCATAAAGCATACACCACAGCCTTAACTGTCTACTCCAACAATTTTTTGTTTATGTAATAACCCTTTATCAAAGTACAACCTCCAAACTCTAGTAGCTGTGCATATTTGGAGCAGTAATGTTGCTCTTAGTGAAAGGAAAGCATGGAATGAATGCTACTTCTATTTATAAACTAGCATCCCAATACACACATTTTTCTCTCTAATGTGACTTCCCCCCCATAAACGTAACCAGTACCGTATTTCTCCATATGTTCTTTTCCAGCATTTCCAAACATCTGAGGTGCTAATGGAGCTGTTGCTAAGCCGTATTTGTTTATCATTACTTCCACATGTTTGTCTAGTGGATTGGTCCTCTCCTTTTGCTAAAAATAAAACAAAACAAATAATAATTATAATATAACAAAAATCCAAAACAGTTGTATATTTAGCAGCTGGCAAGTTAAGAAAGAAAAAAAAAAAAAAAAAAACAAATCCTTTTTTTTTTTTTTTTTTTTTTTTTTAAATATATAAACACAACAGAATTCCTATAAAAATGTCATGGACTACAAGCAAAACAATATATTTATTTTAACAGCTTAATTACACATTATGCTGACATTGTTAGAGAACCTTGATCAAATACAATAACCTTTCTACATGAGGAAAGACAAGCAGGCATATGATATCCAACGTACATAAATGCTCACAGTGGTTGTACAGCAGCGGTGGGCAAAATATGGTTACTGGATCTAGACCACCAAGAGATTTTGTCCAGCACGTGGTGGGTCCCTTGGCCCTGCCCAGCCTAGGTGCAGGGGGCAGCCCATGCTGTGATGCATGCAGCTGGTTCCACCACCCCCGGGCACACAGCAGGGTTGGGGTGGCGTGGCAGTCAGAACTGCTTCCCAGCAGCCCTGGCACTGGCAGCTCCTTCTGGCAGCCACCATTGCCGGATCCAGCCCTGCTGCCCAGGCACCGCGGCCCATCTGCCCCACCCTACACCCACTGCTAGGGGCAGGACCTGTGCAGGCAAAACACAGCCAGAGGCAGATGGAATGGGGCTGCAGGCAGGCAGGGAGTAGTCTGGGAACAGGACGAGTGAATGGGGCGAGATCACAGAGCCATGAAAGCATAGGGCAGAGCTGCGATCTGCTACCCACATGTCCCCGGAACGGGCACTGGTTCCAAGGGCAGAGGCACGCTGGGAGTGGATTGCAGCTCAGTGTCAAGCAGAGTCACTTAGGGAGTTTTGGTGTGCTGTTGTGGGCGAGGAGGGTGCCGTTCCTCCCCCCTTGAAAGGTGCTGACCCAGCTTACCAGCTCATGAAAACTCCTTAAAGTGGCCCTCAGGCCAAATAACTGCCCACCCCTGCTATACAGGTTACACAGAGATTTTGTTAATGTTTCAGTCCTTATTTTGAAGAAATGCTTTCATTCTTTTTATTTCACAGAATATCAGAAAGTTAGGGTTAGAAGGGACTTGAGAAGGTCATCTAGTCCAACCCCCTGCTCAAAGCAGGACCGGCCCCAACTAGATCATCCCAGCCAAGGCCAGGTCTTAAAAACCTCCAAGGATGGAGAGACTCCACCACCTCTCTGGTAACCTGTCCCAGTGTTTTACTACCCTCCTAGTAAATTTCCCTTGCTGCAACTTGAGACCATTGCTGCTTGTTCTGTCATCTGCCACCACTAAGAAGTCCAGCTCCACCCTCTTTCGAACCCCCCTTCAGGTACTTGAAGGCTGCTATTAAATCCCCTCTCAGTCTTCTCTTCTCTAGACTAAATAAACCCAGATCCCGCAGCCTGTCCTCAGAAGTCATGTGCCCCAGGCCCCGAACCATTTTCACTGCCCTCCAATGGACTCTCTCCTTTCTCTAGTGGGGGGCCCAAAACTGAACACAGTACTCCCGATGTGGCCTCCCTGGTGCTGTATCGAAGGGAATAATCACTTCGCTTGACCTGCTGTCAACACACCTACCAATGCAGCCCCAGATGCCATTAGCCTTCTTGGCAACAAGGGCACACTGCTGGCTCATGTTCAGCTTATTGTCCACTGTCACCCCCAGGTCCTTTCTGCAGAGCTGTTGCCCAGCCAGTTGGCCCCCAGCCTGTCCTGGTGCATGGGATTGCTCCGTCCTAAGTGCAGGACTTTGCACTTGTCCTTGCTGAACCTCATGAGATTCCTTTTGGCCCAATCCTCCAATTTGTCTAGGTCACTCTGAATCTTAACCCTACCCTTCAGTGTATCTACTACTCCCCCCAGCTTGGTGTCATCTGCAGACTTGTTGAGGGTGCACTCTATGCCATCTTCCAGGTCACTGATGAAGACATTGAACAAAATCGACCCCAATTCAGACCCGAGGCACTCCACTCAGTACCAGCTGCCAAGTAGACATTGAGCCATTGATTGCTACCCTCTGAGCCTGAGGTTCCAGCCAGTTTTCTATCTACCTTACAGTCCATTCATCCAGCTTGTACCTCCTTAGCTTTTCCTGTGAGAATGTTGTGGGAGACCATATCAAAAGCCTTGCTAAAATCAAGGTACACCACATCTACCAGTCTCCCCACATCCACATAGCCAATCAACTCATCATACAGGGCAATCAAGTTGGTCAGGAATGAGTTGCCCTGGGAGAATCCATGATGACTGTTCCTAATCACCTTCTCCAAGTGCTTAGAAATGGATTTCTTGAAGATCTGCTCCACAATTTTTCCAGGAATCAAGGTGTGGCTGACCGATGTGTAGTTCCCTGGATCCTCCTTTTTCCCTTTCTTAAATATAGGCACTATGTTTGCCCTTTTCATGCAGGACCTCTCCTGATTGCCATGAGTTTTCAAAGATGATGGCCAGTGGCTCTGCAATTACATCAGCCAACTCCCTCAGTACCCTTGCGTGCATCCTATCCAGCCCCATGGACTCGTATATGTCCAGCTTTTCTAAATGGTTCCTATTATGTTCTTTTGCTACTGCCGGCTGCTCACCTCCTCCCCAAACTGTGCTACCCAGTGCAATAGTCTGGGAGCTGACCTTGCCTGTGAAGACTGAGGTGAAAAAGGCATTGAGCACTTCAGCCTTTTCTGCATCCTCTGTCACAAGGTTGCCTCCCCCATTCAGTAAGGTACCCACACTTTCCCTGATCCTCCTCTTGCTACCAACATACTTTTAGAAACCCTTCTTGTTACCTTTCACATCCACACCTAGTTGCAACTACAATTGTGCTTCGGCCTTCCTGACTTAATCCCTGCACGCGCAAGCAATGCTCTTATACAGTCAGTTATTAAAGTTTCCACTTCTTATAAGTTTCCTTTTTGTGACTTAGTTTACTGAAGAGTTCCCTGCTAAGTCACGCTGGTCTTCTGCCTCACTTGCGAGTCCTCCTGCACATCGGGATGGTTTGGTCCTGCAGTCTCAGTAAGGCTTCCTTAAATTACAGCCAGGTCTCCTGGACTCCTCTCCCCCTCAGTCTGGCTTCCCAGGGGATCCTGCCCATGGAGTTCCCTAACCAGAAAAGAATGAATCGAAGTCTGAAGTCCAGGGTCCTTACTCTGCTGCTCCCCATCCTTCCTTTCCTCAAGATCCTGAGCTAAATCATCTCATGGTTGCTGCTACCCAAGTTGCCATGCACTACTACATTCCCCACCAATTCTTCCCTGTTTGCAACCAGCGGGTCAAAAAGAGCATGGCCCCTATTTGGCCTCTCCAACTCTTGCAGTCAAGAAGAGCACAGCCCCTAGCTGGCTGTCCAGCACTTACACCAGAAAGTTGTCCCCAGTGCGCTCCAAAAACTTGCTGGATTGCCTGTGCACTGCTGTATTGCCCTCCTAGCAGATGTCAGGAGGACTGAAGTCCTCCCATGAGAACCATGGCCTGTGGCCAGGAACCTTTCACTAGCTGTTTGAAGAAAGCCTCATCCACCACTTCCTCCTGGTCTGGTGGTCTATAGCAGACCCCACCACGACATCAACCTTGTTGCTCTTCCCTCTGACCCTAACCCAGACTGTCTACAGGCCTATCTCCAGTTCCATCTGGAACGCTGAGCAATCATATGGCTTGTCTACATAAAGTGCAACCCCTCCTCTTTGCCCCTACTCGTCCTTCCTGAACAGTTTGTACCCATCCATGACAGTGCTCCAGTTATGCAAGCTCCCACCAAGTCTGTTATTCCAATCATGTCATAGTTCTGTGACTGTGGAAGGACTCCCCATTCTTCCTGCTTGTTTTCCAGGCTCCGTGCATTTGTGTACAGGCACCTGAGGTAATTAGTAGACTACCCCGACCTCTCAGAAAGCATGAGAGCACCTCCTTTCTTTCCCTGTCCTGCTTGCTCTTTCTCCAGGTCACCCACTTCCCCAGGGCTTTGGTTTCCATCCACCAGTGAACCTAGTTTCAAGCCCTCCTCACTAGGTTAGTGGGCCTGTCTGCGAAGACACTCTTCCCTCTCTTCGTCAGGTGGATCCCATCAATCCTCCTTCTTGGAACAACATCCTGTCTCATGATGAAAACCTAAATTTAATACCGATGATGAAGTGAGTATTACCCCATTCATGTGTCAGAGGCATAAAGGCCAGAAAGCCAGCGACAGGTAGAACGGTCAATGTCAATACAACCGTGGGTGCCCAAAGGAGGGCCATGAGGGCATTCATAGATGATGTGGTTAGCCATTTAAGTCTGAGCACAACTGCAACCAGCATTGTTGGAGAGGTCCCAAGATGCATGCTCACCTCAGAACAGGCGTTGGACAGTTTGAGACGGTTAAGAGCAGTCCAGGCCCTGCGGGGCAGCTGTCAGCCTGAGGGGCAGAAGCTGGCATTGGGGATGAAGTTCTTTAGCCACAGTCCTTGTGCAGCATATTGCCTGCTCCACTGATGGGAGGTCGCTGCGGTGGGTAACATGCCATCTGTGGATCTGATGAGCTATTGGCCTGAGTGGAGAACGGGTTCTGAGACTTCAGGTGATAGCTGGTTTTCTGTAGTGGTGCACTAATAAAGACTTTTTGGGATGATACCGATGGCTGATTTTTGATGAGCCATACTGGGCAATACCAATCCAATTGCTGATGCACAACCCGGCAGCTTGGAGAGCAGCGTCCGGCTGGTAAGTCCGCTGTGGGGGCATGATCAAGACCCCTGCGGTGAGGGAGGGAGTGAGGCTAGGGCTAGGCATGGAATGAGTGACTCGTCAGGGGGCATGGGAAGGGTGGGGCAGCTCCTGCCGCTGCACACACCCCAGGGGAGCCATGTGCCCCCTGGATCTGTGCGCGGGTCAAGGGCGGACTGCTGCTGTGGGCTTGGGCTGGAGGGTGGCACCAGGCTCTTACCAGTGGGGGACTGGGCCAGGGCTGCACCATAGCCCACCCCAGCCCATTACCCCTGCCCCTTTCCCCCCAACTTACCAGCTGGACATTGCTTTCCAAGCTGCCAGGCTGGTCACGTGCATGCTGCAGCTGCGCATGGTATTTATTGGCATCATTAATCGGCCACATCAGCCGATGTCAACTTTTCTTTTAATCGGTGCCAATACAATATGGACTGGCGTACTGGTGCACCTCTAATTTTCTGGCTTGTAGCTAGTAGGCTGAAGTGCAGACAATGGTCCAGGTCTTAGGCTTTAAGGCCTAAGACCAGGGTGGTGGAGATATACAAGTGGGTGTACCGCCTCCACACGGCCACTCTAGAAGAAGCCAGTAGGAGGGCAGAGGACTTTCTGGAGGCAGAACTTAAGTGTTGGGACCTCTGGGGAAGCCAGCCGCTAAGCAGTAGGGGAAAGCCCAGTGGGCGCAGAGTTGTAACAGGTTGTCAGATAGCTTGGCTCGGTATGGCTTAAATTAGTCCTTGAGCCTTTTAATCTGGTCCCAGCAACAGTTCTTCTCTGGGCTCAGAAACACTGGCTGCAATGTCATGGGCTCTTCTGCTCCTCAGGGCTCAGTCAAAAGCAAAGCACTCCAAATTCATATTTCAAGCCCTGGGTCAATACATAACACAGAACACAACAAAAAAAATACAAGGAGTCCACAATGAACACCCACAAGCAGGGGTTAGTTCATAAGATAAGAACTAACCCCTGCTTGCGGGTGTTCAGTGTGGACTCTTTGTATTTTTTAGTTCTTATCTTCTGCTCTCTTTTCTCCCTTGGTGAGACCTGCCTCTCCCTGTGAACAAGTCCACCTCCAGGTCCTCCTACCCACTTCCTCTTCCCATCTCCTTTATTTCTGGGCCAGCCAGCCAACTTCTCATTACTGATTAACTGAGCCAGCTGTGGCCCCCAAAGTGGGTGGCCTATTACCAGCTGGCTAATTGCTCCAGGGTGCCAGCCTGCATCCTGTTCAAGAGGGACAATCAGAAGACCTAGATTCTCGTTTGGGAAATCATTTCAACTGCTCTGTGCTTCAAAATTACTAGCTGTAAATTTTCTGCACCTCACATCAATCCTTCCTTTAAGGTAATTTAGGTCATGTACTGTCAATAGGTATGAAGCCCTATGAGGAGAGACTGGGGCACCTGGACCTCTTCAGCCTCCGCAAGAGAAGGTTGAGAGGCGACCTTGTGGCTGCCTATAAGTTCATCACGGGGGCACAGAAGGGAATTGGTGAGGTATTATTCACCAAGGCGCCCCCGGGGGTCACAAGAAATAATGGCCACAAGCTAGCAGAGAGCAGATTTAGACTGGACATTAGGAAGAACTTCTTCACAGTTCGAGTGGCCAAGGTCTGGAACGGGCTCCCAAGGGAGGTGGTGCTCTCCCCTACCCTGGGGGTCTTCAAGAGGAGGTTGGATATGCATCTAGCTGGGGTCATCTAGCCCCAGGCCTCTTTCCTGCCTATGCAGAGGGTCGGACTCGATGATCTATTGAGGTCCCTTCCGACCCTAACATCTATGAATCTATGAATTTCTGAACATAAGTTTTCCAGTAGCAGAATCTATTGGGATATTCAATTTCTCATTGTACAATAAAAAGATATGCAAATATTCTATATTTTGATACTTAGTCTTTAAATTTGCATTCGTACATCTTTATCTAATAGATCTTTAACTAATGGATAGATGTGAGAGGACCTGGAGCTCTCACTTATTTTAAAAACAGGATTGTATTTTATACAGTAAGTTGTATAAACTGCTGGAGACACTTACCATAATATTCAATGGCCCCTTCTCCATCTTCTCAAAGCCAAGAGCCAGAGCACAATTTGCCAGACCTTAAAATAATACAGTATATTTAAAAACCCAGATTTTTATTAATATGAATTTTTGCATAAGAAACACACAAAGATTGGTATCATGTTCCTTCTTCCTTTTCTTCACTTCTGAATTTATTTATTTTTTTTGGTAAGAAAGAGAGATGAGAGAACTGCCTCAAGGACTAGAAAGAGATTCTGTTCCATTTCTCATCTCTCATTTGAGGGTAAGTTAGTGTAGACTTTTAAATGAAGAGTTCCCTTCTCTTTC